>NC_090194.1:31506782-31854782 GCF_024679245.1 Pseudorasbora parva
CATATTCAATATTTCAACAGGACATATAATATACATTTTCCACTTTATATTCAAAAATGAAAATAACCAAAATGTTGAAATTATGTTTTGAAAGATAATTGATTTTGATTGGTTTTTAATAATAATAATCCATGAATATAATCTCTAAATAATTTCTATTAACGCGATGTTGACCTTTTGATGTTGACCTATAATGTTATAATCATTATAATTTTTTTATCATGTTGGAGTTTCAAAATTACAGTTGTAATCCAAATGATTCAAAATATTGGTTACATTTATAGACTTTCAGCTGTTTGTAAAAAAACAAATCAAATAAAAATAATTGAGATATCTCAACACATAAAATTGAGTTTCAAGTGGTTTCCCCAAATTCAACGGAAAATGCTACTTTTAATTAGCCTGACAAGCCAGACCCACATCAAGATGTTTGGTCTGGAAACTCACCATAGACAGGGCTCAATCCGAGGGGCGGGATAAACGGTTGTCTTTCAAACTCCCTCTGCACGCGATAGGATAGCGCTACAACCAACCAGAGCAACGAAGGTGAAACAGAGCTAGTTGACAGATTAAACATTCGCCGTATCCGGTCAGCAAAACTCCGAACACATCTTCCCTTTTTAAGAATGACTTCAGTGCCGTTCTTTGTTCTTTTCTCAGAGAAAAGCTTAACTCCAAGTCTTCCAGAGTCGCGGTCAAAGCTGATTCGAAAGACCGCCGTACGTCAGTTTCTGTGTTTACTAGAAGCACGCAAAAGCAACTCGGCCGTCATTATGCTAAGCCCCGCCCACCGACTCTACACACGATGTGATTTGCCCGACCAGAGTTTGCCGTTTACAGCTCAGAAATGTATTGAGAGTTGATAGACGACACTTGCGGCAGATTAGATTTGCTGCCGCTAGGGTGCATCTAGATTTCTAGGCTAACTTTTAATGACTGCAGTCTAAAAAGTATTCAACCCGCTGAATAGATTTCCTCAACAGCACAAGTCTGCAAAACATGCGTTGTCTCAATCAAGGGCTTCATTAGTTGCACTAGTTGTGTTTTAGCTAAAACACATGGGCTGTGTCTGAAATTGCCCCCTATACCTTTGTAGGTGTCCGAAACCATAGTGGACGTTTTTGAGTGCACTCATTCAATCCCACATTGCACTGCAGAGTGTACAGCTGATGTACGCTCAACAGCTAGAGAATACCCATAATGCACTATGGGTAGTGCGAGAGTACTGTGCTGAATTAATTCCTGTGTCTCTCCAAACGCGCTGGTTCAGCGTAATATCATACAGGTATAAATTCCATTTTAAATAAAAAATGGAATTTATAAAAATTGATCAATAAAAATTGAGAAAATATTAGAAAAGTGCAAATAAAGCCTCTAACGTGTTTAATAATAAGTGTTTCTCGGTTAGGAGTAGATTGGGGGGGGGGGGGGGGGCAATATAGAAGGCAATATAATTCTATATTGGATCCGACAGGAATGGTGCAACAAACTTATGCAAGTAAAACGTCTTTTTTATATGTAATAGTACTAGTTCCGGGGCTGTACCAGACAGGGTACCAAAACGTACGCCCGTCGGCAGAAATTCTTTCTTGATCTGGGTGCGCACGTGTGTGTATATATTATGTGTGTGTGCATGCGCGAGGTTCGCGCTTATATCGACAGATCATGCAGGTGCAGGCCATGTAATGCAATCGCGGGTGGATGAGAAATAAATCATTGTGTTTTTTTGATAAAGGCAAGTTGCAGTTGCCACTTTAATAATCTTCTCCCTCATGTAATCTGAACTGACAGAGGCATAGATAAATCTACTATTAATCTGTGTGCATAAAGCATGCAACTTTGCAGAATAAAACCACAAATCACCTTGAGGAATACTATTCCCACAATGCAATGTCCTCAACTTGACCATCCATAGCAAACAATATACATTACTGCACAATGAGCATTATATATATATATATATATATATATATATATATATATATATATATATATATATATATATATATATATATATAAAATGTGTATAAAATTTCTGATATAAGTCTGCTGGGATCATAGCTCTGCATAACGTATGCATGTGTATGTACCTGAAAGAAGCCCGGAGGAACGGGGCCGACTGGCATACCCTCTCCTGGGGCCATGTTTCCAAGGACAGGGCTCGGAGCTGCCGCTGCACTCTGCAATCACAAATTCACACACAATTCCAGTTAAACAGCACATCCAACACACACACACAAAGCTAGCAGCGCTTACTCAAATGCTTCACTGTGATGGTCATTCACCACTCAAGGACAAACACACACAGCCATAAACAAACACTCCCTGGAAGCCAAAATCTACATCTCTTAGACAGACACATGGATACTGTCAACAGCTGCTAACCACCAGAAGAACTGGCTTTCTGTCTGAAAATGCATTCAGCTGCCTCCGAAAAATAAAAGCAAGCAGTCAGGGATGGTAGAGGTCAGATGGCAGGCCAAAAAGACATGAAATGAGACAGGATTACTCTGTCTGAGGATGCAGAGAGCCGCGGGCGGCCCCAGACCCCATGCAGGGAGCTAATGAGGAAGCCGTTCAGGTTCCTGTGCTAGACTCCGTAAACCACACACTCAGCGCTAGAACAGAAAAGGCAGAGGTGGATGGATGACAGGTCGTCCCTCTGGTCATGTCCAAACTTAAAGGCTGCATCCCAATTCATTCCTCCCCTTTTCAAATAAATAAAATAAATAAATGTTATTTGTTTATACATTTTCTCCTTCTTATTATTATAAAAAATATTACCATTAATAAAATATATATATAATACTGAATAATAAATATATAAATAAATAATATACAATTATTTATTGTATTATTATTACATTAAATAAAAATAAATATTAACAATAGTAAAATCTGCAAAAAAATATGTATATATAATATTGAATAATAATAATAATAATAATAATAATAATACACATATAATCATTATTAATTAAATTAATAATAATGACTATATAAATAAATTATATAATATATATAATAATCTTATTAATAAATTAAATGTCATAAGAAATATTATCATTAATAAAATATGTAAGTGAATATGTGTATATAAATATATATATTTATATAATCTTTATAATTTATATATATATATATATATATATATATATATATATATATATATATATTAATAACTATAATGTGTGTATGTCATTTCTATCTATCTATCTATCTATCTATCTATCTATCTATCTATCTATCTATCTATCTATCTATCTATCTATCTATCTATCTATCTATCTATCTATCTATCTATCTATCTATCTATCTATCTATCTATCTATCTATCTATCTATCTATCCCATTTCAGTAGTCATTTTACTATTTTTTATTAGTTTTTATATGTATTTTTATTAAATTGGTTTTATATTTTTTGTACAGCACTTTGGTTTCACTGTTGTTTTTAAATGTGCTTTATAAATCAATAAACTAATTTACAATATTATATATGAAGACTTTACATGCAAACAACTCTAAATTTTTATTTTAAATAATTTTTATCAGGATCCTATGTGTAAGGTTCAGTATTTTCACTTTAATGGCAATGAAAAGTTTATAAATAAACATGTCTGTTAAAACAGCCTCTTCTATGTAACTGAACGCAGTGATGAACAGCTGTATTTTACTAAATATTTTGCTACAAAACAGAAGAACGATAATGTTTTTTAAAAACAGGTTCATCACAACACAATGTGACGTGAAAAGTCGTCACACTCCACTGCTTCTCAGCGGAAAAAGTAGTTGCTGGAGAATCTGCATTGTTTTGAAAACACTCGAGCCGCAGTCACACTACTGAAAAATGTAGTGAAGTTAGTAGCGTCACTGATTTTAGTTACAGTTAACACTGTACACAAAAATCTTTGTTTTGACATCTGACAACAGCCGTCAAGTGGCAAACTGACTGGGACTGAATGTTTTATCTAGCGCAAGGGGGCTTGTAAGTGCCACAGCTCCGGGCAGGATTGGCACACTGGCACGGCGACAGAGCCAAGACGGGATGTGCTGCAATGACTTGAGATTGTGTGCGCCGAGCATTACTGACATGCAGGCGGAGAGAAAGGGAGAGAGAGACACACTTAGACACAACAGTCTGATTACCCCTGGCACACAGGGAAATGAGCAGGGGAAATGCACTCACATCCGCCCAGTAATAACAAAGAAGTTGCTGGCAAATTGAAGGTGGAGATATATATACGACTCGGAAGGAGTGTTTTCTAATGCTGGACAGCTATACAACAGGAAAAGCTACAGCACTTTCGACAACAGTTCAACAAGATATAATAAAAATCACTACTGGTGCAAACATCCGTGCTGTTTAATCGACGCTGAAGCCATCTTTTGTCACAGCACACTCGTGGTAAATAAGATCCTGCTGCGAGGGGCTGAATATTGTGTTTTCCTGCAGTAATGCTGAAGTCTCATCTCCTGATAGTAGCGGCACAATAATGAGCCTAATGCCCTCCGTGCTGAGCAAGCAGTCTATCAAAACTACCAACAAAGATAAACTAACGTCCCTCGGCTCTTCACGGGTCCACAGTCAGTCATAAAACCCTCGCCGCCGAGGGCACAGCAATAAAATCTGGCCTCTGATTAGAGTAACTTTCATTTAGCGTGCATCCCATTCAGGGGAAACTAAAATGGCACTAATGTAATAAGAAAAGATGTCTGACTGTCTTAAAATCTAAGTGATAAAAGCGTTAACAGTGACACACTGAAGCTAATACATTTAAGTGTTTGGCTGAGGAGAATTTGTGACCCGTGTTTTTAATACTGTTGACTACAGAAAACTGTGTACAAGATACGCAAAAAATTACTTGAAAATCAGTTATACTAAATAATGTACTCATCCATTTCTTTTATGAACTTTTAGTTTAGCAGGATGTCCTAGACAGGGTGGACAGACACTGTCAACATGATAACACTTCATATACAAATGGCCAATCCCTTCCATGGCCACAGGTGTATATAAATCAAGCACTAGGCATGCAGACGCTTCTACAAACATTTGTGAAAGAATGGGTCGCTCTCAGGAGTTCAGTGAATTCAAGTGTGGTACTGTGATAGTTTGCCACCTGTGCAGCAAGTCCATTCGTGAAATTTCCTCACTACTAAATATTCCACGGTCAACTGTTAGTGGTATTATAACAAAGTGGAAGTAATTGAGAACAACAGCCACTCAGCCACGAAGTGGTAGGCCAGGTAAAATCACAGAGTGGGGTCAGCGCATCACCATGTGCAATGCAAAGCACCGGTGTAAAGCATATATTTTACTGGACTCCAGAGCAGTGGAGATGTGTTCTCTGGAGTGATGAATCACGCTTCTCTGCCTGGCAATCAGATGGACGCATCTGGGTTTGGCGGTTGCCAGGAGAACGGTACTTGCCTGACTGGACTGTGGCAAGTGTAAAGTTTGCTGGAGGGGGGCTTATGGTGTGGGTTGTTTTTCAGGGGATGGGCTTGTCCTCTTAGTTCCAGTGAAAGGAACTCTTAATGCTTCAGCATATCAAGACATTTTGGACAATTTCATGCTCTGAACTTTGTGGGAACAGTTTGGGGATGACCCCTTTCTGTTCCAACATGACTGGGCACCAGTGCACAAAGCAAGGTCCATAAAGACATGGATGACTGAGTTTGGTGTGGAGGAACTTGACTGGCCTTCACAGAGTCCTGACCTCAACCCGAAAGAACACCTTTGGGATGAATTAGAGCGGAGACTGTGAGCCAGGCCTTCTCGTCCAACATCAGTGCCTGACCTCACTAATGCGTTTCTAGAAGAATGGTCAAAAATTCCCATAAACACACTACTAAACCTCAAAAAAGCCTTCCCAGAAGACTTATAGATGCAATTTATAGATGAAGCTGTTATAGATGCGAAGGGTGCCAACTCCATATTAAACCCTATGGATTAAGAATGGGATGTCCCAGAACTTTTGGCAATATAGTGTAGGTAAAACCATGCATAGAGCACCTCACTACCGTGGTAAAATGTAACTACATGGTTAATATGGTATTTGTATGAAAAACATATACATATATACATTTAGTATAAATACAAATGCTGTAGCTTGCTGTCATAAAGTCCACTGATGGCAAGTTGATTTGAACCCATGTGCCGTTTTATTAAATATAATCCAAAGTGACCAATACAAAGATTTGACTTGATTACATGAACTTGCCAACAGTAGAACAATATAAACAACAAGAGACCAATGAACCATGAGGGCTATATACACACACTAATGACTAATGACCAACAAGAAACACCTATGAACAATCAAGACAAAAAACCAATCACAAAACAGAGAAGAGCACCACATGACTAAAGTAACCAATGAGAACTCATACACAAGGGGTCACACATGGCAGGATAACATCAAAGCCACTAGATAACAAGCATGCAACCGTTAGCCAAAAAAGTGTAACGGCTAAAGGCTGCAACAAACTCCGCAAGAACGGAGAAAAAAGTTCTCGCTCCCAGGGCTGAGAGAACAAAATGACGTCATTTTAATAATAATAAAAATAATGATGTGATTTTGTTCTTGGGAGTTCTCGCAGCCTGTTCTCGACACATCTCCTGAGCAGAACTTTTTTCTTGTGGGTGTCCGAGAACTATTGTGTGTTTGGTCAGACATTTAAAGTGGGTGTGGTTACTGCAGAGAAACGCAGATGATCGGCACCTGCTTTTCTCGTGAAGTATGAATGTACTGGCCTGAACAAACTTTATTCTTGTTCTTGCCATCTCAAGAAAACGAACACATTTCTTTGTTCTTGCAAAGTATTTTCCAAGCTTAATGCTACTACTGCACAATAGGCTGAGAGGTAACGCACATGATCCAATTAGCCGTTACGCTTTCCCCAATGGTAAGAGATACAGACCCTCTCATCAGCCTTTATCTGATAACATGAGAATCACATGACCTGACTAGAAATGAACACTGTGTCTACACTGGACATGACAAAGTGACTGTTGCTAAGAATTTGTCCTTCATGTAAGTACGTCATAAATACAAGGCATCAGTTTACTGTCAGGTGTTTGTTGTGTCCAGTGTAGACATGGTGTAAGACTGTGAGAATTACAAAATAAAAGACCCAAACACAAACAAAACCCAAACCAAAAACATGTGACACTTAATAGCAAAACATATTGTAATTATATTCCATTATTCCTTTAATACATTTAATACATGTCTAGATTAATAATGTAATAAAATGCCATATGTACGTATATCCCACATTTCTGCCACAATACTATGGTGCAGTTAGGGTTACTACAGTTAATCCATGGTAAATCCGTGGAAAAACCTTTTAACTGGATCGTTCATGGAACAATGTTTCTCCTGTTTGTCAGTACTGTTGAGAACAGTCAGCATTGTTTCATCTGGCTTTAAGCAAAATCACTAAGACAATTGTGTTCATCAATGAATTTAAGAGCTTCTCACAGCGTTGTTTAGTAGTCACGTACGGTGGCCCAGTAGTGCACAACACAATGAAATTTAATAAGCAAACATAAGTTCACAACACAACGGAAACAAGCCACAACACAACGAAAATGCTCCCGACCACTAGGGGGCTCTCGGGGTTTAGTTAAAGGACAACGAATTTTTAAGTTTATCTTGATCGCTATATCTTTGTGAGTACAGTCTATAGAAAAAAAACGAACCGGATTGGTGCTTGCAACGCGGAGTTATTACAGTTAATGCCCAGAGCCCCCCCTCAGCTAAAACGGCAGCTTTGGGGGCATAACGTAAAGGGTGTCTTTTTGCCTCTTAACAGACACAAAATGCAATTAAAATGTCTGTCCAACATGAACAGGTCCCTTACATGACTACAAGATGCGTTTAGCCACTCAGCCACTGTTTCAATTCACTTGTTTTAGCCGGCTAGCTGTATCTCGCGCTGAAGTCTCGTGGGAACGCAGCGGTAGCCGGAAAACCAGTCCAGTGGGGAGTAGAGGCTCTGCTCATCGGCTCGTCTGTCCTCAGTATTGAACGTGTCCGAGAGAAATAGTTTTTGATTCTGTCCTGCTGATCTTGAGGAGAGGGCCGCTGCTCATTCAGTTACTCGCTCATGCTCAGTATCAGCGGCTCGTGAGTTCATCAGATCTCTCAGCAAAACATGACTCAGTTCAGTGAACGGTTGGAGTTACAACATATAATTCAAGACATTAGTTTATTTATATTCGGAGGGACTGTCACTCATGTCAGAAAGTGAGTAACTAAAGTAACGTGTGCGATCAGCGCTGATTTGAGACGCGAACCTAAAAAGATCGATTCGTTCATGGCCGGGCATCACTAGAGTGATGATCCGATCGGGCTCACGAGTGAAGAAGAAATGGTTCGCGTTTGTGCCTTTCCGAATTGTAAAAATTTGCAGCGAACACTTGACTAACTTACAGCCGGGCCGGTTGAAGAAAAATGCCATTCCGTGGTTAAAGACGGGTGCAGCACTGTGGAGGTAATGTAAACTTTATTGATCCTTCCATTTGGGTACACCCGGCTTGAGAAAAGATGTGCAGTAATTTAAAATAATCTCGTTGTCATGTGAGGGACCTGTTCATGTTGGACAGACATTTTAATTGCATTCTGTGTCTGTTAAGAGGCCCAAAGACACCCTTTACGTTTATGCCCCCAAACCTGCCGTTTTAGCTGAGGGGGGGCTCTGGGCATTAACTGTAATAACTCCGTGTTGCAAGCACCAATCCAGTTCGTTGTTGTTTTTTCTATAGACTATACTTACAAAGATATAACGATCAAGATAAACTTAAAAATTCGCCGGAGTTGTCCTTTAAGTTTTCCTTGCCATTGTTCTATAGATACGCCAGTCTTACAAAGATATAAACACTACGATCAGTTTTAATAGTGGTTATTTCTTTGTAAAACTGGCGTATCTATAGAACAATGGCAAGGAAAACGAACTTAACCGCACTCCAAGAGCCTTCTAGTGGTCGTGAGTATTTCCGTTGTGTTGTGAACTTATGTATAAAACTTAGGTTTTAAATTTTGCTGTGTTGTGCTCACCGTACTCATGTGATCGGGACCGATCAGAGAGTAAAGGCATCTGTTCAAAGCTCTTCATTTGAGCCGAGTGGATAAATGTGGTGCGGTTCAAACGAGTAGTGCAGTTTTTGGCACATAAACATTATATCGAACATTTATTGAACATGTGTTATCGTTTTATCGAGGAAAATTATATTGTGATAATTATCGTTATCGTTTTATTGCCCAGCCCACTGAATTTTGTCAAAACCTCTATCATTTTACTTTGCTGACAAGTTATAAAAGCTGACAAGCAGAATTCACAACACAAAAAGGTTTGGCTTTGCAAGGCATAAAAATACATGTACATGTGATGAAAAAAAGTAAGATATAGCACTGGGCCAATGGCAAGTGACATTGTTGGGCCCTGCATATATCGATGTTCTTTGTGTTGTGAACGTTAAAATTGTGAAACTAATATGGCTTCCTTTTTTTTCCTCATTTTGCTCTCACTTAATGTGTAATAGGAGCTCAGTTGAATTTTATACAAACAGTTTAATTAATCACAGAGCAGAAACAATGTCAACACAGAACAGCAGAAGGAGATCTTAAAGTCTTTATTCCGATCTGAGCTGTTAATCGTCACTGCAAAGGCATCACAGAGCGATGACAATGTGCGTCGGGCGCTCCTGCCAAAACAAAGACGGAACAGACTTCAGATGAGCAGCATTGTCGGCTTCCCAGGAGAAATTTACAGTCCAAATGTTTGTCCACTCGTAGAGCAGGGCTGGCAGTGCCAGAGTGGGATCCTCATTACCGTTCCCTGTAGCGGATTTGTCTCCTGGGGAGGTGCGGTGGGGCAACTATTAGCCCCTCCATCCCATCCCCAGACCACATGCTGGTGACCCAGACTGTGTAATATCCCATTTAAGAGGCTTGATTTGAGGACTGCCAACTGGATTACCAAATGTCCTGAACTGACCCCAGGTGCACCATGGGAGGTATTTCTGTTTTTCCTTCATGTTAGTCTCTTCTACAAGCAATTCAGTTAAAAATATATTGTGGTTTGGCGTTTTATGCTGTAACAGATGGATGTTCATGGCAGGCTGCGTCCAATGTTCCCAAACTACTAAATGGGAACAGTAGTGAGAGGGAAAGTGTTCTTAATGAATTAATTCACATCCAAAATCTTAGGCTGGATCTGCTTGAAGTGCTGCACTCTGACAGATGCCGTGGATTTAACGTTTGTTATTTTGCTTTGCAGCCACTAGTACAGTTTACACAAAACAGAGCTTGCCAAGCCAGCTTTATAGAGAGAAAAACTAAAAATAGTGGCACTTAAAGAGATAGTTCACCCAAAAATGTACTCACCCTCATGTTGTTCCAAACCTGTATGAAGTTGCTTCTTCTGCTGAAAATATTTTAAAGAATGTTAAAAACCAAACAGTTGCAATCACTTCCATTTTTTCCCCCATCAACTGGTTACCAATATTCTTCATCTTCATACATATGAAATTCATACAGGTCTGGAATGATTTGAGGGTAAATGACACATTTTTCACTTTTGGGTTTTTAAAAGTCACTTTTATTACCTTTTGCTTATTACTTAGATTTAGATTATTGAAAATATATTATTGAAATGAATTATTTAAGATAATGCAAATTTCCCCTAAACAAATGAATGCTGTGACCATCACCATTACTGTATCTGTGAAATGAATGCTGCTCGGAATGCTAAAATAAATTAGTAATGTAGTAGAGCTATATGTAACATTATGTCATTTTCATGTCTCAATAACATGTTATTGTAAACATAACTATAGCCCAAACATCATATTCAGTGATAATGCTGCTATTGTGAATCAAAGCAATCCTGTAAAGTCACAAATGTTAAAACCCATTAGCTTTTTTGAGCTCAGAGGGTGATTTTGTGCAGTTGCGGCTGTTTGTTTGAAATGCTGACAGCCTGTAGTTTGTACGATATATCAATGCTGGATAAAGCTTCATTAAACCAACACACTGAATTGATCTTCTCTTGTAACACCGAAGCATTGGTATGTAGAAGACACTCAGTTTTACTGATCTATTGCTGCCTTCAAGTCCTCTTTGGAAGTTTTTACTAGTGTTTTAGAGATTTATGGTGATATTTGTTGCATATTTCTATTTTACTATAACCTGGATGCCAGCCGAACTTAGCCCCACCCACAATTTTTTTTAGGTTGGGCGGTTCGGTCTGGCCTTGCTCCATAGAGGAGTAATTATCCCCGAACAGAAACTGTTCGAACCAATGAGATCATCAGGGCGGGCTTTAGACGATGATGGACAGATGATAAACAGTAACGTAATCATCACGTCATCAAAGGTACCACCGCGCGTGCAGACAGGGTTGCCGAGTTTTTACAACAAAACCTGCCAACTGCTAGCCCTAAACAATAGCTTTTCGGGGGGTTCTCCGGAAGAAGAAAAAAATGGCATTTGGGGGGTAAAATGTGTGTTATTTTGGCAAGGTTGCCTGCTAAAATTCGCACTCATGGGTCTATTTATCACATAATAGTCGCTCCAACCCGCGGACATAGAAAACAACCCGTGGGGAAAAAAACACGGACTTGGCAACACAGTGCAGTTGAACTATATGCTGACATTTGACAATGTCGCTTCGCTGCTCTGATTGGTTGTAGGTCAATCCAATTGATGTCTTTCCTGGTTCGGTTGAAACACGCCTCATAATCACAGCCCAATGGAGCGGTTTCAGACTCATTCTGACTAGAATTGAGTATGACCACGTCAGGCTAATTTTACTATTTACTTCCTGAAAAATACTGGCAACATGTTCATTAGCCGCATTTCCACTCTTGGGCCAGTGCGAGCCTTATTTAAAACCCAAGCATCCATGTTTTACCACAGTTTAAAACTTAAAAGAGTGATACATTGATCATAATGAATTGATCTGTGTGGAGACCGCACATTAGTCCCTCAGAAATAAAGTGCCATTTAACGTTTTTCACTAAAGAAAGATATATTAGTATTATAAATAATTAATGATAATAATTGTTATTATTAGATATTTTTCCCAATAACTTTTAAAAATGAATAAATACTTTATTATAATTAGCATTATTATTATTCAACAGTTTAGTGAAACCACCCAAAAATGGTTTCCCAAAAAGTTCTAACATTTAGAATTATAAAGTAAAAAATATATATAATATAGCAACATTATTACTTTGTTTCTGCTAATATTCTTTAATTTATGCCCAAGCTTAGAAAGTCAGAGCTTAAAGAGTTTCCCACTGGCCACTGTGACATTGTGGTAATGTTGTTGTGTGCTCATCTCATAACTACGATCATTCCCACATGAATATATCATATGATGTGCACCTTGTACCCAAGTTTTGATGACCAACGGGTCTCTAATCAGTAAAAAATAAGTACCTACAGGTCCCCGTTATTGATGACCACTCGGATAGGAGAGTGGACAGTCCGTTAGCAGGCCAGCGCTCTCCAGTCACTCAATCTCACTCCCTGTCGTAGGTAATTGATTTCATTAATCAGTGCTAATCGGGAACACGCTCCATATCCACCAGGACTCAAATGGGCCTGCACAGGTGGAGGGACTCCCGCAGCATGCTGCTGAGTTGTTAATTGTCAGAAGTCCTTTAATTAACATTCAGCAACTGGACACAGGAGGACGGACCTGCCAGTTGATTTGGGAGGAAGCTCAAATGATTGCAGTACTTATTTTGCTTTGATAACCGTGTTCTCATAACCATGCTGCAAAGCAGCGTTTACAAATGAGATATGTGCTGCAGTTGACAGGTTTTAAAGCTAAACCTGTGCTTAAATAGCTGTTTCGCTATACCCACCGTGGCAAATATGCGTCAAGCTATGCCGTTTTAATCCTTTTCCGTCTTCTCTTAAATAAACTCCCAGCAGGATGTGCGTTTTATCAGTTCCCTCACAATTCCAAGAATGCCGTTATTACACTCGGCACTTCAAGCTCTCTGTCGCAAGAATGTAAAGCTTACAGGCCCATTACACTCGACAGAAGGCTTAAGAAACAACCAGAACCTGCGGATGGTGAATTAAACCCAAGGTGCCATCAAGCCAAACGGTAACCGAAGTCCCTGAAAAGTAGCCACTGAATAATTCATAATACAAATGCCTTAGCCAAAAGGTGGTAGGTTTACAATAGGTGGGGCATGTATTATTTCCACCCAGGCTATGTCATAAGTGCTTGTTTATTATTGTTTACATTTATTGTTTGCTTTGGCTTTGTTTGTTCATAAAGATTGGAATGTTTTTAAAAGTTACATTTTTAGAAGGTAAATGTGATGTTATATATATATATATATATATATATATATATACACATATATATTTAACATCACATTTACCTTCTAAAAATGTAACTTTTAAAAACATTCCAATCTTAATGAATGGATCACTCACAAATTAATAAGACTTGTGCCATCATTTATTTATATATACTATATTTGCACTATATTGGCAAAAGTATTGGGACACCCCTCCAAATCATTGAATTCAGGTGTTCCAATCCCTTCCATGGCCACAGGTGTATAAAACCAAGCACTAGGCATGCCGTCGCTTCTACAGACGTTTGTGAAAGAATGGGTCGCTCTCAGGAGTTCAGTGAATTCAATCATGGTACTGTGATAAGTTGCCACCTGTGCAATAATTCAATTTGTGAAATTTCCTCACTATTAAACATTCCACGGTGTGTGGTATTATAACAAAGTGGAAGCAATTGGAAAACACAGTAACTCTATAAAATCTATAAAAATGTGATAAAATCACAGAGCGGGGTCAGCGCATGCAAACATAAGTCTTTTTTTTACTCTCTGAGTTAACTCTCTGACAAAAAACATTTTGCAGAGTCAATAGCTATAGACCTCCAAACTTTGTGTGGTCTTCAGATTAGCTCAAGAACAGTGTGTAGAGAGCTTCATGGAATGGGTTTCCATAGCCGAGCAGCTACATACAAACCTTACATCAACAAGTGCAATGCAAAGCGTCGGATGCAGTGATGTAAAGCACACCGCCACTGGACTCTGGCGCAGAGGAGACGTGTTCTCTGGAGTGACGAATCACGCTTCTCTGTCTGAATGATACTTGCCTGACTACACTGTGCCAAATGTAAAGTTTGGTGGAGGGGGGATATTGGGGTGAGGTTGTTTTTCAAGGATTGGGCTTGGCCCCGTGGAAAGCCTTCCCAGAAGCTGTTATAGCTGCAAAGGGTGGACCAACTCCATATTAAGAATGGGGTGTCATTAAATGTAATGTGCATGTAAAGGCAGGCATCTCAAAACTTTTGGCAATATAGTGTATGATTATCATGATCTAAATGTATAAAACTATGGATGACCAATAGTTAATTTCAATCAGAATAGTTAAATTTAACCCTTTAAATATGAGTTTGTTTCCATTTTTACAGATATTAGTGTTTTTGTAACATAAATTTACTTCTGCATCGTGCCATCAAAGTCAGGAAACGTAAATCTATTTCATGATTTGAACCGGATATCACCTGTTAGAACATGCAGAAACTAAGAAATTAAATAGAAATTAAATGTTCTGAAAATAAAAGAGTAGTTTAAAACCTTAAAAAGATATGAAACTTGATAAGATACCGACTGATAAGAAAAACATTTTCGGGATAATTTGTTGGCCATAACTTGTAATAGTTTTTGTGGCATCAATAAGAATGTGTTGTAAATAGCAATATTTTGCCATGAATGCCATCATCTTCCACAAGTGTTTATGAATTTATATTTATGTAATACAAGTCTTTTATAATGATAAAAACTGTATTATTTTAATTAATTGCAAATTATTGTTGCAAATTGTCTTTGTAAAGAGTAAAATAATGTATAATAAAAATGTATATATATATAAAATTTTTATTATGTATTCTTTTACTCTTTACAAAGACAATTTGCAACAAATATATATCTTTATATTTCTTTATTTATTTTATATTTTGACATTTACAAAAAGTTTTAAAGTTAAATTTTTAGCAGATGTCTTAATCTTTCATTCTGGGCTCAGATTTTCGTCAGTATCTCAGGATGAAAATATTGTTATTAGAAATAAATATTACATAATAAATAAACATTACACATTTAAAATGAGAAAATGTACTTAAATATAATTCAAAACAATTTCACATTCATTACTTTTTGAGTTAGCCAGTGAAAATGTTGGCGAGGCAGGTAAAAATCTGCCTAAAAAACCCTTACTGTTAAACCCCTGATACCATCCACGTTTACATAATAACACACATACCGTATTCATCAGCTTTAGTGGGGGCGTCGTTAATCATTTATCTGAAGAGGTCAGCCATTCATAACAGAGATCATTTAATGGTACAGTAGCAAAAACAGCCTGTATATTTGTACGGGTTAGAGAGAAGGTGGAACATTATTATATAAAACTTGCTAAAAAATGCTACAAAATGAAATATGTATTAAGATGTGGCCCCTGCACAGAATATATAGGTGCAATAAATGCCATCAAATGTTATATTGCATATCAACAGCAAAAACAACAGTAAGCCAGTTGCTATTAACAATCCAACCACAACAAGGAAACTTTTAGGAGATAGAAAACAAGAGGTCAATGCCTGGGCTAAATGTATTGGAGACAACATATGCTTTTATTTTCAGCTGATAAACAGCTACAAGTATATATTTTCCCATTTTATGTAGAAAATGTGGTGTTTTCTCATCCAAAACTCACAAAGCTAAGGTGTTTTAAATGTTTTTTGGCAGATATGACATGTGTCCAGCCTGTTGTCCAGTTTATCGTCCACCTGGAGCAATACTTTCAAGACGATTGCTTGAAATTGATTGCTAGTGATTGTAGTTGATACTAGAAGGCAGAATATAATGTACTTCACTTAAAACATACTACAAACAACCTATAAAAAAGATTACAAGTGCCATTAAAAAGCATACTTTCAAAAGGCCAAGGCATTGTAACGTGGCTTCCCAACAAAACGGAATAAATGTATTATGAATAACCAAACCCCTTACGTAAGCATATTTTCTATTGACGGAGCACTAATGTGTGTCCATCAGACGATATGTTGGTCGTGGGAATGGGTGATGTCATGGAGTTTCAGGGAAGTGAAGGCTAAGATAGAGCATACTCAATGGCACAAGCCCAAGCTGCTAACAATCACATCAGGTCCTCATTTCAAAGCCCAGATGGAAAAAAAAAAGGTTGCCTAGGAAACGGCTCCAGTGCACTGCACCTCCCTGGAGGTCCACCAACGCTAGACGAGGAATGAGATCCAAGCGCTCGCCTGGAATAAACAACACTGTCGAAACTCCTCCGTCTGACTACAGCAATTACACCAAAGTATCACAGTGTCGTCTGCCAGGCTGAACGTACTTGTTGACATGTCACACGCGTGACCACAACAAAGCCGTCATGTGGTAGCTGACTACACCAGCCGGTTGTCGTGGCTTTCATCACAATCGCTTTGTGGTCTGTAGGAGGTTGGTAAAGGTTGAACTCTGACAATCCGCATAGGAAAAATCACAAATTAGATGTTTTTAAGGTGGACAGCAAATTCAGACATGCATGCTTCGCAGATGTTTTTCTTGAGGAAAACAATCTCAATAATCCTGTAGGGTTTCAACAGATGTCTCAACAATAATACCACTCTGTGCTCAGATTTTACCCGATATCTCAATATGAACTCAAGCTTCTCAGTTTACACCTGGTATTAAGATGCATATTGGTCAGAGCCGGACAGTAACGGAGTACATTTACTTGAGTACAGAAAATGTATTTCAATTAATCATAAAATGTCCCTGATATGTCACTAGACATTAAGAAATCATGTTAATTTCAAATACTTATCACTGCCAGCAGTAGTCCGGCCAGGATATTGTCATTTAAAAGTTGTTGTTGCAGCTCTTAACTGATGTTGATGTTGACATGTTGTGTTTTGGCCTGAAGCTCCGCCCTCCAGCTTTCAACCAATCATGAAGTCAGTAGTGTTTCGGCATCCGGGTTGCCAGATCTGCTCTAGTTAGCACAGCTGCAGCTACAAACGTTCCTGCTGATCCTGCAGCCTATCTGGCAACCTCGAGTCAGAGGGAGGGGGAGAGGGGTGACACCGCTCTACAGTCATTTGAAAGTGATTACAGGACCACTTTTGGCCACAATCTTAGATACACTTCCTTTAAGTAAAATTTTGAGGGATCTGTACTTTATTCAAGTATAATTTTCTCATGACTTTACTCAAGTACATTTGAGATGCAAATATTGTGCTCTTTACTCCACTACATTTCTATCCATAACCGTAAGTACCCGTTACTAATTAAAAAAAAAGAAAATCAGAAAAAAAAGAAAATTCTCGGAAACCCTCAATTTATTGTTTCCCTCTCAAACGTGATTGGATTATGCAGGTGCCACTGATTGGGACAGCCTATCAGCAATCACCTTCAGCTTTCCACCAAAGTCAACTCCATGGTCAGATTTAGATAAGAGACGAAACCATGGACGAAACAATGGATGAAGATGCAGCAGGTCCATCCTGGGAATGTGCCAACTCGTGATGTTCTTGAGTGTGCTGTGTGTTTAACACAGTCAGGTTCAAATGAGGGTGCAAAAAAATCCATTAAAACTCTAGCAGAGGTTTGTCAGAGTGTTGCCATTGTGCTATTGCCTTGTGGGCGAGTGAAAAAAGTTAAATAATGCAACATGGTAAAAAGATGAAATGACTGAATTTTACTTTCAATTCCTTTTACATTCTCCAAGGTATTAACATTAAAAAATTTCATAACTCCATGTAGGACGTTTCTGTACATAAATGTAAGCACAGTGGTAGTAGTAATGCAATATTTAGAAAACGTGCTCTTGTACTCTTGATACTCAAGTACTTTTAAAAACAAGTACTTCAGTACTTTTACTTAAGTAGACATCTGACTGTAGTACTTTTACTTGTACTTAAGTCAAATTTAGCAAGAGGTATCTGTACTTTTACTCAAGTAATGAAGCTGTGTACTCTGTGCGCCTCTGGTTTTGGTCGATCGGATCACAAGTGGACGACGCTAAACACAGGTGTAAACGGGGTGTAAAACTGTCCAATTTCAACCCCTTCCATATGTAGTCAAAAACACATTAGACCGGATTGCTTTCGTAGTGTAATCGCTTATGGTCAAATGCATTTAAACAGCCACAAAAGACCGCTTGCTCTCTGCTTACTGCGTAAACATTACAGAAAGCGCGCTACCCAGACTGGATTTAAACTTTGTCGGCTGAAGACCCAAGTTTGGTTTGAAGAGGAAAAACATACCAAGCACAATGTTCTCTCACCATTCCTGATTTCTAACACACTCCCTGCACTAAGCCTGGTCTTGCGGCAGTCAGAGCAGAAACGAAAGCTGATGCTCTCTGTGACCTTATTTCATCCATTAGATTGAAAGATCTAAAATAAACATTTATATAGCCACCCATAGACCCTCCCCTTTGAAGAAATCAGGACAGAAGTGGTTGAAAGTGGACAAAAAGATGGATTCAAATGGCAGATGTAAACAGGGCCTCAGGAGTTTCTCCTGAAAAAGGAGAATAATTTAACACAAGCATTGTGGGTTTCACATGGTGCTCACTGGGAGGTTGGAAAAAGATGAACTTGTGGTTGGTAGGAGGTTGGTAAAGGGTGAACTCTAAAGCCCAAAGTAAACTTTGGCCATCCATGCACCATCTGCGTGACGTAATTTACGTCATCAGGAGGATTCGCAGATGTCCGTACACCATGTCCGTGTGCAGCCCAATTTTTGTGAGAACAGATCGTGCACGTACAACAGCGCATGCTCAATAAAAGACAGAAGAGACCACTAGGTGGCTGTAAACACAGTACTTTGCACAGTGTAACATCGTTGACACAGGAGAAGGAAAACACTACAATGTAACTTGACGAGTGTTTGTGCATTGTTGTTTCTTCTGAAATAAGTTGCAATGGTTGATCCACTAATCTTCTTCGATCCTGCTGAGCGAATGTCCTTTACAAAAAAAAAAAAAAAACTCGACCATCCGTGCCCATCTGTGGTTGAGAATAGTTTGAAAACTGGACAGACGCAGAAACTGAAGTATATCCTGAGCGTAAAGGGTTAGTTCACCCAAAAATTAAAATTCTGTCATAAATTACTCACCCTACTAATGTCGTTCGACGTCCGTTGGACCTGTTTGTTGAAATCCGATGGCTCAGAAAGGCTTTGATTGACACCAATGTCATTTCCTCTCTCAAGACCCATAAAGGCACTAAAGACGGCGTTACAAAGTCCATCTCACTACAGTGGCTCTATGATAATTTTATAAAGCAACGAGAATAGTTTTTGTGTGCCAAAAAAAACCTAAATAACAACTTAAATAGTGATGGGCCGATTTCAAACCAAAGCTTCAAACCGTTATGAATCAGTGTATCGATTCATGATTCGGATCGCCAAAGTCACGTGATTTCAGCAGTTTGGCAATTTGACATGTGTTTTGAATCATGAATCGATACACTGATTCATAAAGGTTCGAAACTTAGTTTTGAAATCAGCCATCACTATTTATGTCGTTATTTCATTTTTTTCGCACAAAAATTGTTCCCGTCGCTTTATAAAATAATTGCAGAGTCCCTGTAGTGAGATGGGCTTTGTAACGCTGTCTTTAGTGCCTTTATGGGTCTTGAGAGAGGAAATGACATCGGTGTCAATGAAGGCCTTTCTGAAGGTCAATGAAGGTCTTACGGGTGTTGAACAACATGAGGGTGAGTAATTAATGACAGAATTTTCATTTTTGGGTGAACTAACCCTTTAATGTTGTACAGCGTCTTTTCAATGGGAATCTATGCGATGGAGAATTTTGAATGAGGGCAAAAGATTTCCTCACACAGATTCCGCAACGGGCTAACATTGGTCATGCAGATTTTTGTGCAGAATATAGTGTATAATTTACAATACTATAATACGCTAATTTGACTGCACCTTTACTACACATCAACAATTTTCTCCTTTTTGTACTTATTCTCTCCTAAGACATTTGAAGAGAAATGCATGAGATAAATGAGACATTTAAGGGTGTGACCTCTGGCAGCGACTACAACCGAGGCCATGTGGGGTGACAGCAGGGTGGTTTCTTTGGGTGGGGTCGTATTGGGCTCAACTGAAAATGATACAAGGCCCTCTCATATGATTAAACTCACATTGACCTCAGTGAAGTGTACTGCACGAAACCAACCTGACTGAAGATAAGAGTTATCCAGTCCTGCAGCCACCCCATAAACCTGGTTGCCCCACAATTTCCTCCAGTTTGTTAGTCAGCAAACAGGCCCGTCCCATTCTCTGCAGCATGAGCTCATGGTGCTGTTGTGGCTTGTGGGTCTGGCCACGTCTGCATGGCAGGACTGTGTCTTCTTAGGCGCCAGCGTGAATGAGCACTCCAGTGTTTTATCAGTTCATCAGAGGTCTGGATGTCGCTCAAGGCTGTTGGCCTGTAAAACTGCTCCAGTAAATATCATTAACTTTTAGATATGCCTCCTCTTTCTCAGTTTATACGTGTGTGTGTGGACATTACCCATGTCCCCACTTTTCACAAGGCTTATAAATCATACAGGATGAGTTTTTTTTTGAGAAAGTAAAAATGCAGAATGTTTCCTGTGATGGGTAGGTTTAGGGGCTGGGGCAGTGTAAGGGGATAGAAAATACGGTTTGTACGGTATAAAAACCATTACACCTATGAAATGCCCCCATATGTGACAAAAACTTGTGTGTGTGTGTGTGTGTGTGTGTGTGTGTGTGTGTGTGTGTGTGTGTGTGTGTGTGTGTGTGTGTGTGTGTGTGTGTGTGTGTGTGTGTGTGTGTGTGTGTGTGTGTGTGTGTGTGTGTAAAAGCAGCACCCAGAGAAAAACTTTATTGCTCAGGGTTGCTCTTTCGTAGCTCAGGAGAAGTAATATATGTATCAACTTTCTCTTTATCTTCGGAGTATAAAGATAATCGCAAATGAAACAACTGTTTGCATACAGTATGAATTTAGAGCAATACAATTAATGTTAATTGCATAGAAGAAATTGATGAAAAAATGTTGAAGTTTATATTGAGACCTTTGATTACAGGAAGAAAATCTTTCCAAGAATAGTATATTGTAATGGCAATAAAATAAAATAAAATAAAATAAAATAAAATAAAATAAAATAAAATAAAATAAAATAAAATAAAATAAAATAAAATAAAATAAAATAAAATAAATAAAATAAAACAAAACAAAACAAAACAAAACAAAATAAAATAAATAAAATAAAATAAAATAAAATAAAATAAAATAAAATAAAATAAAATAAAATAAAATAAAATATGTAGTAATGGCACATAATGTTCTCAGGATAAAAATCTCTGAAGCTGGAATAAAAAATAATAATAATAAAAAAGAAATACAAATAATAATCAATAAAATAAATAAAATAAAAAAAAATAAAAATAAATAAAAAAATAAATAAATAAAATAAAATAAAATAAAATACAATAAAATAATGAAATGAAATGAAATGAAATAAATACTGATTTTGACTCAAAAAAAAATGTGTGCTGGTCCATTTAGCATTCGCATTGGCATTTTAACACTGAACCTAAAGACAGGGATAGCGTTCACACTTGTTCAGATGAACCGCACTAACGGAGCAATCGCTCCAGGGTTTGTTTCAATCGAACCAAATATGCCAAGTGTGAACGCACCCTCACTGCAGTCATGGAGAAGCAATTAATACGTTACATGAAGGAGATCTCTTTTTTTCTTCTTTCAATGGTGCATTATTATTTTTCTAAATTAGGTCTGACCAAATCATTAAACAGCATACTAAAAGTCCGATGAACTGATTGCAATAGTTTATTTTTACAGTATATCGCGGGAAAAACAGAGCTGCAATTGTGTTACTGAAAGTACAGAAGTCTAGACAGCGAACAGCTCATTTTCAGGGCACATGGTGCAGGAACGGAGTATTGACTGGAATAGACTGGAATTGTATCTGTGACAGAATGCCAGATTACTTAGATTGTAGATTAGAAGTAAATGGGTGCAGCTGGAAAAAGGCTTGTTTTTAATGTGTACACAAACTACAGCACCTGCCGCAGCCCTAATACTAACCACTGAGAAAAGCATCGGTACGACTGCCAGAAAGACGAACTTTAGCAAGCCATAGCAATACTGCAAAGTTCCTTAGGAGTTTGTCAGTAATGCCTCACCATTATTATGACTCATAACCCCCAGCAACCACTCAGAACACCCTAGAAACCACAAAGAAAAGCACAAAAATCACCTTTGCAACAGTATTGCAATATAACCACGTAAATGCAATAAATCAAATATTGAATAAGATTATGTCTAATTTATGTCAACTTTCAAATTTTCTGTTATTCTTTAATATGGGAAGAAGAAAAAATTATAATTAAGAAGAAAATGATGTTTCTTAAGACTTTCAAGCTGGCAGAGATGAGCAAACACATTTTTTTGCTCTCTGAAGATGTTTGAGAGGGGGAAGAGAAATCGCTGTGTCACTGGCCTGAGATTCATACAGACTGATCTATCAAAGAGAGCACGGCCTCAGAAATACACAATCATTACATCCACGTCTCTCCCAATCCCTCCCACGAGGCTCCGCTGATCCGAGGTGTATCTGACAGACTCTGTAATAACTAGGGATGGGACGATACACTTAAACTCACGATACGATGCACCTCGATATGCCAGGGTTACGATACGATACGTCACGATACGATATAAAATTATTATTTTTTCTTTCCAAATCTGTGATATTTTTTTTTACCACCTAAGTAATGTACTTAAATGAAAGGTAGGATTTTTCTCTTTTTTTGCAATTTGGTTCTATGTTGTTTTTAAAAAAAAGGAGAATTTTTAGAAGTCCGCGACCACATCTTAAACAGGGGTGCCAATAATTGTGGAGGGCACTGTAGGGCTGTCAATCGATTAAAATATTGAATCGCGATTAACTGCATGATTGTCATGAGTTAACTCGCGATTAATTCCAATTTAATCACACCTTTTTAGCAATTGTAAATGTCTCTTAAATTAAGTTTAAATTAAGTTTTTAATACTCTAATCAACATAGGTATGGACAAATATGCATTCTTTATGCAAATGTACATTTATTATTAGTGAAACCATACTTATTCAATAATAATCAATACAGCATGAAGACTAGACATATCAAAGGTCATAGATGTTTATCTAAGAAATTGTTCATGTCTCTTAAGCCTAAACTTAAAAATAATGAGTAAGTAGTGATTTCTCTCATTTTAACAATATAAAGGGAGTTTTTAGACTGGCAGTTTAATTCAGAACAGGGCAAAGTTCGTATGAAAAATTGTTAAAGTGTACCAGTGAGCGAACCAGAACCACACCATACCTGGAGGAGGTCCATATTACACGAGTAGGAATATAGTGCGGCCCCTTTAAGAGATCCGCATTCCCTACTGAACTGCCTTTGCGTGTGCGCGTCGAACTGGTCTGCGATTCACGTGGACAGTGTGAAGAACACGGACGACTCGGGAGCGGGCTTGTTCAGGAAAGTAACCTGTGCATTCGTTTTAGCCGATTGTAATGTATTTAGTTCAATAAAACACGTGTCCAGTAAGCGGGGTGATGGTGTTAATGATTTACCTCAGACATGAGCGAGAGTGAGCTGCAGTGCATCGCTCTCAGACTGCAGAGAATGTGCTCAGTGAAAAAACGCCCTTTTCTTTCTGGAGTCAGAATAAAAGTTAAACAGAAAATATGGTAGTTTATGTAGGCAATAACTGCATTTTTGGTTTAGAATATTAATGCTAATGTCAACCATTTTCTTTCTCTATTAATGTTTGCTGCTACATCCTTTGTCTGACTGCTCTCACTTTTTCCAACTACGGGCTCAGATCAAACTCAGATCAGACAGAAAATGCGCGCTGCGTTTTGTTATTTCTGCCCCCCACACACACACACACACACGTATATACAATACACTACATTATTTATATACTACGCAAATCATGCAGCAGTGCAATCTATCTTTATTTCGCGATCCATTTTTTTCGACCTCGATGCGTTTCGTCACGTTTTGTATCGCGATATTTCGTCAAACGATATTTCGTCCCATCCCTAGTAATAACCCTGCCGTGGTGGACCCGAGCAAAGGTGACATTTAAGGGAGTGCATAAAAATATGAACATAACCAAACATGCAAATCCAGCAATAGACACATAGCACTGTGTTTAATACACACACACTCACATGGTTATAAAGGTGTGTAAACACGATTTGTCAGCAAATTCCCTGGATTACGGCGGATGATGTGCGTTCCTAACATGCTGAGGAGAGATTTGTATAAATGAATTGATCGTAAGTTCATCTAGACTACCTTTTTCACTAGGGGCGTCGAAATTAATCATTTCTTCGATGCATCGCGATGCAGACAAGGACGATTCGGTATCAGTTCAGTAATAGATGAGAACCGATTATAATGTTACTGACGTCATGTTATTTGTCACGTGCGTGCTTTGTCGCGGTAGCATACAATGGCAGAGGGAAGCGAGATGCGAGTGAGAGTAATTCAAAATGCTCCAACTACTTTAAAGGGTTAGTTCACCCAAAAATGAAAATTCAGTCATTAAAGGAGTACTTCAGTAGCCTGACAAGCCAGACCCACATCAAGATGTTTGGTCTGTAAACTCACCATAGCCAGGGCTCAGTCCGAGGGGCGGGATAAACGGTTGTCTTTCAAACTCCCTCTGCACGCGATAGGATAGCGCTACAACCAACCTGAGCAACGAAGGTGAAGCGGAGCTCATTGATAGATTAAACATTCGCCGTATCCGGTCGGCAAAACTCCGAACACATCTTCCCTTTTTAAGAATGACTTCAGTGCAGTTCTTTGTTCTTTTCTCAGAGAAAAGCTTAACTCCAAGTCTTCCAGAGTCGCGGCCAAAGCTGATTCAAAAGACCGCCGTTTGCCAGCTTCTGTGTTTACTAGAAGCACGCAAACGCAACTCGGCCGTCGTCATTATGACCCCGCCCACCGACTCTATACACGATGTGATTGGCCCGACCAGAGTTTGGCGTTTACAGCTCAGAAGTGTATTGAGAGTTGCTAGACGACACTCGCGGGCAGATTAGATTTGCTGCCGCTAGGGTGCGTCTAGATTTCTAGGCTAGTACTTAAGCGCTGGGAAGATGAATCTGTATTTAAACTGGGTCATTAATGTAGAAGAAATGTGAAATAATTTTTTAATATAGTGCTTTCTAGACTGAGAAAAGACAGAAAACATATTTTTGTCTCATGGGGATGAAAGACAACAATTCCCAGAATGCTTCACTGCCCTACGAGGCCACTCCCAAAGCCACCGCTACTAACGTTAGATTACTGAATCATTGATCACTTTCCCACCGCCAAGCATTCATCTTTATAAAATCAGTTCAGTTAGAGAACAGACACTATACAATTAAAAACTGGACGTGTCTGTTCAATATGTGATTTAGCCGCTGAGGGAGTCTCAAAGCCCAAAACGCTGCAGGAGTCAGATATATTGACATTCATTCATTGACATTGATATTCAGTTCATGCCTTTAAAAGCTTAACTTTTATAGGAATTAGTTTGAGAAGTTGAAAGACTTACTTTGCTCTGCTGGCCGCACCGTTTAAAGGGGGGGTGAAATGCTGTTTCATGCATACTGAGCTTTTTACACTGTTAAAGACTTGGATTCCCATCCTAAACATAGACAAAAGTTTCAAAAACTAATGTTGGACGTTTGATGGAGTATTTCTGTGTTAAAAATACTCCTTCTGGTTTCTCACAAGTTTCTGAGAGTTTTTTTCAAGTATGGGTCGGCTTGACGTCGATAGAGCGGAAGGTCCTTGTATGGGCCATACGGCTCTTCTCCCGGTAGGGTGCGCGAGCGTGTGACTAGAGTGAGAGAGCAAAAAAATAAATAAACACTACTCTCAGGTGCAGAGCCACTTGTCTGAGCAACACTTCTGTCGAACCGCGCTCCACTTCGAAGTATTTTTTTTGCACGCTAAAAAATTAAATAACGACATATAGAGATGGCCGATTTCAAAACAAAGTTTAGAATGGTAATGAATCAGCTTATTGATTCATGATTCGGATTGCGTATCAAACTGCTGAAATCACGTGACTTTGGCGTTCCCAAAGTTTTGTTTGATTCAAGAAGTGTGTTTTCTTTGAGCAGGTAAAATTAAAGGTTCGGTTCATATAACTGACTGACAAAATTGTATATATGAGGATGCAGTGAACCGTCAATGCATCGTGATATGGAATTGAACCGAATCGATGACATGATAATTGCAATCGAACCGAACCCGTGAGACCAGTGTCACATATTCAGCTCCATTCCACAACCAAACTCATTTTCACATTTTTGTGTTGGTTGTTGCTGAATATTGCTATTGGAAAATAGTCAAGGAAATAAACAATACATAATTGTAGTATAACTGTATAAAATATTGTGGTGTGACAGGCAGCGGGGCGAGGGACCGCGACAGCGGGCCGGTGATTAATGTTTACGAGTGCCAGCTGCATGGCACACCGGTCTCGTCTCGCGGCCATGTGACGGGAGCATAAAAGGAGGAGCAAGGACAGCGGAAGACGAGAGAGGACCAGGCCTGGACTTTATGTTTAGTTTTGTTTTATGTGTTTGCGGGCAGTCGTCCGTGAGGGGCTGCCCGCGGTTTTACTTTCGTTTTGTTTATTTATTTTGAAATAAAGTTGTGAAACGTTCGCCGGTTCCCGCCTCCTTCCTTCCCATCTACGAACCGTATTACAAATATCATTTCAAAAGTAATTTGTAGCAAAAAAATAATAATGTAAATGTTAAATAATGCATTACAAGTAACTAGAGTTACTTAATCAGATTACTTTTTTTCAACTAACTAGTAAAGTAACACATTACTTTTAAATTTACAACAAAATATCTGAGTTACTTTTTCAAATAAGTCACTCAATCAATTGACTAACAGCTCTTTCATCCCCGTGTTGAGAAAAATTGGGAGTAAGTGAAGAGGCGTTGTGTGTGACCGTGATGACTATTTTAGTTCTAGACTAAGGCCCAATCCCATTTCTTCCCCTTTAGCCCTTCAATTTCTCGATTCTCTTTGGCTGGAGTGGTAGGGGTAAGGGGAAGGGCCAGATAGCTCTTCAGCCTTATTATTTCAATTTTGGTGTGAAAGGACGTGTACATAGCCCAGCCCAGATGAGAAACATAACACATTACTTTTCTTTAAAAGTAACTTAGCAATTAGTTACTTTTTAAGTGAGTAATGCAATATTGTAATGCATTAGGCCGACTTTTTAAAGTAACTTTTCCCAACACTAAAAATAATACATTTTCAATAAAAAATGATAATATATTATATAATAAAAAATAATGAAATAATATACATAATATGGATTAGGGATGCACAGTCTGCTACCATATTGGTATCAGCCTGATAAAAAGCAGATAAATAATGGATTATTTCCTTCCACTGAGACACTTCATATGCGCACTGTTCATCATGATGGTTTTGAATTGCTTGAAATATGATTGGAATCACTTCAAAAAAAAAAGAAGAGGAAAATACAGTCAAGTGCAACGTGTGCAGCGCAAATCTGTCATATAGGCTATATCAAATTATAATGAGAACACACTTCGTTCAACAAATTCAAACCTCCTTCATCTTCTCAAGACTAAGCTCAGCACTATGGATCAAGATCGAGACTTTTAAAAAAGGACTTAAAACATTTATTTTTGGGAGAGCTTATGTTTTTAGCTATTAAATCTATTTGCATTTTCCAATTTTTAAATGATCTTAACTGTAACACTTTTAGATTTGTTCCAAATGTAAAGTGCAATCCAAATAAAATGTATTATTATTTATTATTATTAGTATTATTATAATTGTGTGCTTGGTGCATGGCTTTTATGTTGAGACTTTTGTTTTTGTAACCAGGCTCTTAAAATGATATACAAATTTAGATTTATCGCCATATACCGGTTATTGGCTTTCAAATATAAAGAATTATTGATTATCGTTATTGGCCAAAATGTTAATATCAGTGCATCGCTAAAATAGATATAATTATATAAATACAATATCTCTATTGACCTTCCATTGACAGGAATAGTAAAGTTATTAACACAAACCAGCATGTACTAGATTGTACATGACAGCATCAACAGTGCATACTACAAACAAGTGTGAGTCTAAATCCAACCCGTTCCAAGCGCAAACGCACAATGCACCATAAACAAGCGCAAAGTACAACAATAAACACTCGATTGAATCATTTGACTAAAGAAAGCATCATTGCTACAGACTTTGAAGTAAATGCATGTCATTCAGACAGCAGTTGGGGATTTGTTTTAAAGCACGTGCGTCACGCTATGACTCCTACAACTCAAAGTGCCGCAATGTTCTGATGTCATTATGATCATTAATGTCACAATCATAACACTCATCAATGGAAATCTGTTCAGTGTCATATCCTGCTTTGATTAATATGCAGAATCTCACTAATTGGATGCCTAATTAATTCAGCAGGGCCTCCTGGAGATGTTTTGGGGCGACGCACAAAAGATGCCTTGAGTAAGCATACTGTAAGATGCACCGTCATTGAACGAATATAGCCAAAGGCTTTAAAAATCAGTTCAAATACACAAGTGTGGAATCAATCATTAATATGCTTGATAATAATAAAACAAGGTTTTAAAAGTAAATGATGTCTGATAAAACATGAATGATCAAATCTCTAAGCCTAAATAAGTAATAGGGACACTTGCTTTAGCAAACACTACTAACAAGCAGCAAATAACTCTACAAAGGTGAGGTCAAGTTAAAACGCATCGCATCAAACTGCCTTTTGATTTTAAGGACTGTATCAAATTGAAAGTATTCAATTATGGAAAGCGAGCGCTAGATGAACCAATAGTGTTATTGGATGCAAATTTATTCAAAGCATATGCAAAATTATGAACTCCCATCTATCGGCTTCTCATCTCTCTACTCCACTTCAGCTCACGTTAGGAGGTGTAGCCGGAGAAGATTTCACTGAAGTGGAGGATTTATTTGAGATATTTTGCCTTAATTCTCCATTCTGGGGTAGCTCTTGCTCCCGAAACATTAAAAATAAATCTTCTTCACCGCTGAAATAAAAAAAAAAATTAGAGAGGGAAGAAAAGACCACCTGCATTTCCCAAATCCCATTCGGCATCCCTATCCTGCATTATGAAGGAGCTTGTCAGGCAGTGAGTGGCCGCCTGCCTCCTCTTCCTCAACTCCCCGACTCGCTGCTCATTTATCATTTACACAGGCAGAGGCAGCTAAACCTCAAATACTGACTAGCTGCCTCGCACCGCCAACCGACACGTCTCAGTCAAACACTGCAGCAAAAGTTTCAGAGCTTCGTCTGCCCAGAAAACATTACAGCAACAGCCTGAAACCCTTCAAATTTCAAAACCATTCATTTAAAATATATCAAATACAAGCAATCGCCACAATTCCACATACAAAGTAGCAGCAAAACCTAATATGCATTCAAACCAGTGTTGGTCTTGTTTACTAAAACTATTAAAAAGTGTTAGATGCTTCAAAATAAAACTAAAACTTAAAAATCGTAAATGATTTATAAATAAAGTCCTGCCTTTCACAATCTGAAATAAATTAAGTTTAAGATGAATTATTAAAATTACTAAAACTAAAGAAAAAATTAATTAAAACAAAAAAAGTAAATTTTATATATATATATATATATATATATATATATATATATATATATATATATATATATATATATATATATATATATATATATATATATATATATATATATATATAAAATTAAAAAATATATTATATTTTTGACATTTAAATTATTATGTTTGTTTTTAATGTTTTAATTATTGTTTTATTATTATTATTTTTAAAATTTTCATTATATATACTGTGAGTATATATATATATATATATATATATATATATATATATATATATATATATATATATATATATATATATATATATATATATATATATATATACACTAAAATAACTCATTTAAAACTAAAGCAATTTGTATTAATTATTATAGGTGACATTATATATAAAACACTTTAAAAATTTTATTATAATATTTTATTGTACTTTTTGTTATAATATTACAACAGATACTATAAATATATAGCTATTTATTTATTATTATAGTTAAATATTGATAGAAATTAAAAATACAAAAATATCTCAGTCAAGTAGCCTAAACAATGTTGTCAAGAAATTATTAAATACTAGTAAAATAATAATTAAACAACAAAAGAAACAAGAACAAGTAAAACAACCAAAAATAATTCATTTCAGTTATTCCAATTTCCGCATGATGTCGAGGGACGGACGGACGGATAAATAAATAAATAAATCATTTTTTCCAATTTCGAAATATGGAAGAATACGGTAAGACTTTATTTTAGTATTGACTTGCACCAACATATCAGTCCATCCTTAAATACAAGTGCTTGTGGCACAGTAACATTTAAGTCATTTAGAAATCACCCTTTTTCATAAAGCCGAGTATATCCTGAATTTCAGAGTGTGCAATTAGACATAAAGACTAAATGCATATCTGGGATCGTGTGTGACAATCGCACCTGATGCATAATGCCAAGAGAGGAAGAACACTTGTAATGTAGAAAGCATTTTAACAACAATCAAAAGAAAGTCAGGCCATTCGGAAATCGTATTATAAGGGTGGCCGTGCACTCAAAGCAAATGTGTCCGAAACGCGTGTCTCGGAACAGGCCGTTTTTTTTACGTCTTAATCCAGTTAAAATCACGGCAACATGAGCCCAACAGGAAACCGGGAGCAATTCAATCTGCAATTCTCCTGCTTATTAGGAAGCTGAGTGCTGGCTAGCGCAGGATCGTGAGCTTAGTGCTGCACCAGAGAACAGGGCCGCGCACCACAGCCAAGCCCGGAGACGGCCAGCCGAACGCTGGGTAAACAACGCCGCCGCACAGCTTTCTCCCGGCCCCCTCACGAAGCACAAGATCGGAGATGCGAGAAGAGAAAACGCTGGAGCTTATCCCAAAGACTCGTCTGTCCCTTTCCTAAAGCCCACGACAAAGAAAGCAGCCATGAATACTGTGGAGGCCGATCTCTCTGCCAGACTTTAATCCATGGAGAAAAAAACCCAATGAGGATGCTTGGGGCAAAGAGGCTGCACATCGGCTTTGATCTGTGCAGAAGTTGACTTTTTTGTGGGGGTCCTTTAAAAGCTGTGGTTTGAGCAGCCAGCTGTTTAATATAGGAAGGAACCTCCCAAAATCTAAAACTCAAATAAAACGGACTGATCATGCCGAACCAAACCACATATACGATTTACATTCAGACTTCAAAAGCAGATTGTAAGAGGTTTAACACATACTCTATTGGTCCAAATCCAGACAGTCTGCATAAATATGACGGGCATCAAATCCCTATTGCTTGCAAACTCCTAACACTTTTGGACACTTTTTAATCAACAGAACAGAAGAAAAAAGACAGAAAATAATAGGAAACCAAAGGGAGGATTTCCCACATGAGCAGCACAGCTCAATGTGTCCTGAACTCTGGATGAAGAAAACAGATAAAAACAACAGGCAGATGCAAATTTTACATCCCCGTTGGTTAAAGGGTTAGTTCACCCAAAAATGAAAATTGATTCATTAATGGCTCACCCTAATGTCGTTCCACAACCGTAAGACCTCCGTTCATCATCAGAACACAGTTTAAGATATTTTAGATTTAGTCCAAGAACTTTTCTGTTCCTCCAATGAAAGTGTGTGTACAGTATACTGTCCATGTCCAGAAAGGGAATGAAAACATCCTCAAAGTAGTCCATATATGACATCAGTTCATATAAGAGTCGAACGGCTATGAATCAGTGTACTGATTCATGATTCGGATCCGAATTCTGAATCAATACACTGATTCACAATCGTTTGAATCTTTATTTGAGGATTGAAAACAAACACGGAAGAGAAGACAATGCTGAATAAAGTCGTAGTTTTTGTTATTTTTGGACCAAAATGTATTTTCGATGCTTCAAGAGACTCTAACTAACCGACTGATGTCATATATGGACTACTTTGATGATGTTTTTATTCCCTTTCTGGACATGGACAGTATACTGTACACACACTTATAATAGCAAGTCATTTGTGCGACGGTTTTATTTTTTGATCAGCTGTTTGTGTAATAAATGTTTTCACACCCAACGCGAATGTGCTGCAGCGAAAAAAAACACGTTTATTATTTCCACTTCGTTGTGGATTTTTTCAACTCTCTCAGCGACAGTAACGGCTTCAACCAATCGCATACAAGGAAACAAAGGGGACGAAATGTCCAATAGATGTCACTAGCTATTCAATCAGCATTAATGTTTGCCAGGTATCGCATTTCTCACAAGATTACAGCTTCAGTGGAGTACATGCAAGTCACTGTAGACTACAGACAATGATAACAGCCTTTTAAGTTAAAAAGTAAACTTTTTTTTTTTTACACCTAATTGTGTGACTTTAGAAAGTGAATGTGTTTCCGTCAAAACTACTGTGGCACTTAAATGTTTACATTGTGACTCAACTGGAAACAGCTGCTCTGGATCGATTGGTTCCCTGAAGTGTGTCTCCACAGATGCGGTGCTACAGTCTCTGGAGGAGCTCCTCAAATTGTCCCACAGACATTTGAAAGTGCGGAAACGGCCATGATAAAGTTTTAGCTCCTGTACAAGATTAGCATACTCCTCTTCAGACTGTCTGTTCTTTAAGACTGGGTGCACCCCAAACCTTCTTTTCAGTCTTTTAAAGAAAATGAAAAAGCTCCTCTTTACTGAATGATGAAGTTTTTGTGTTTTTTCTCAGCTGTGGTCATGAATGTTGTGAATGTTGGAGCTCTGAAATGTCACAGATGTCGCAAATTTGTCTCGCGCTGATGTGAATGGTTTTGACGCTAAATATTGGCACACGAAATATTCGCTTTTTTCCGCTTCGCTTTTTCGTTACGCATCCGGATTGCAAGGCCCAAAGCGATCTTAGGCTTGGCCGTGTAGTTGTAACCTCCTCTTAGCTCTGGTATTTGCTCTCGGTTTGCACTTTGAATGTTGACAGAGTAATTTTATTATGGTTTCACTTATTGTTTGCATTTAATAAGACTAACGCTGCATCCCAATTTGCATACAATACGTCCTAAATAAAAAATAAACAAATAGAATTAGTTTGTTGAAAAGAGTATTCCAAAGATACCTGGATGGTCTACTATTTCCGGTCAGAATTCGAAGTACAGATTGATACACACACTCTAACGACTGATATTGCCCACAACCCATTGCGTGTTGGACGAGGTTTCGATTAGAACTACAAACGCAGATAAAAATGTTAAAAAAACTACAAACATGACGGATGTGCGAGTCCCACGGTTAAGTACAGAGGTTTAGATAAAGGGGTTTGAGTGATCAATTATCAGTATATACCTGACGGAAAGATATTTTTTCAGTGTTGTCCACATTATATTTCACCTGCAGCAGCATTGTGAACTTTTGTAATGATATGTTTGGCCATTAAATTTTAAATGCATCATTATATTTAAACTGCAAACACACGAGGAGTGTCTGCATTAAAGGAACTGTATGTAAGAAATGTATTTCAATTAATCATAAAATGGCCCTGATATGTCACTACACATTAAGAAATCATGTTAATTTCAAATACTTATATCACTGACAGCTAGCCTGACAAGCCAGACCCACATCAAGATGTTTGGTCTGGAAACTCACCATAGCCAGGGCTCAATCCGAGGGGCGGATAAACGGTTGTCTTTCAAACTCCCTCTGCACGCGATAGGATAGCGCTACAACCAACCAGAGCAACTAATGTGAAGCGGAGCTTGTTAATAGATTAAACATTCGCCGTATCCGGTCGGCAAAACTCCGAACACATCTTCCCTTTTTAAGAATGATTTCAGTTCTTTGTTCTTTTCTCCGAGAAAAGCTTAACTCCAAGTCTTCCAGAGTCGCGGTCAAAGCTGATTCGAAAGACCGCCGTTCGCCAGTTTCTGAGTTTACTAGAAGCACGCAAGCGCAACTCGGCCGTCGTCATTATGGCCCCGCCCGCCGACTCTATACACGCTGTGATTGGCCCGGCAAGAGTTAGGGGATTACAGCTCAGAAGGGTTTGAGAGTTGCTAGACGACACTCGCGGGCAGATTAGATTTGCTGCCGCTAGGGTGCGTCTAGATTTCTAGGCTAAGTGACAGCAGTAGTCCGTCCAGGATATTGTCATTTAAATGTTGTTGCAGCCCTCAACTGATGTTGATGTTGACATGTTGTTGTTTTGGCCTGAAGCTCCGCCCTCCACCTATCGCCCAAACATGAAGTCAGTAGTGTTTCAGCATCCGGGTTGCCAGCTCTGCTCTAGCTACCACAGCTGCAGCTACAAACGTTCCTGCTGGATCCTGCAGTCTATCTGGCAACTTCAAGTCAGGGGGGAGGGGGAGAGGGGATACACCGCTCTACAGTCATTTGAAAGTGATTGCAGGACCACTTTTGATCACAGTTTTGGCCACATACACTTCCTTTAAAGACCCACGAATAGCAGAACAAATGTGCGACTACAATTCTCTCCGAAACGGTAGGAAATTAAACTGAATGTGGAGGATTTGAACTGTGACGATGATTGACAAGGCAGTTTAAACGGTGACGGGATGCACATAACTATGCGACATAGTCCATTATAGATGACGAAGTAGTATGTCACAAAGCTTGCATTCTCTTTTGCTACACACTCAAAAGTATGTACTTTTTCTTTACAAAAAGAGTACATCATTTTAGGTCATAGTATAAGTAGGCAAATTGGGATGCAGCATAAGAGAAAGAAAAAGTCATTTATTTTTATGTATACTGTTTTTATTTCTATGTTGAATTTGTTGAAAGGAGTTGAATTAGGAGGGTCACACATACAGGAGAGAATCCAGTCAGTTGAGTTTATTTATTACAGGGCCATCCATTGGCTTGGTTTGTCAGGGCCTTTAGGTTGCTCATAGGGCACATGCAACACTAGCCTCAGGAAGTGGCGAGAAAAAAAAAACGGGTTCAGAAAGTAAAAAAGACATGTATGCTGCATTAATTGCTTAGGTTATGATAACAGTCCATGTTAATTACACAAATAAGGCTACTTTTCTCAGCCCTAGAAAAAAAATATGTAACTGAAACTGTCTATTTACAAAAATACATTCAACCTACAACAGAGGTCAGTTATCTGTACTACTCCAACAGAAGGGACATGATCTTAAGCAATGCCACTAGAAAGCTTTCAGTGGCCGTCATGGCATAAACACATATTTCAGATGATCCACCGTCACTTAAGAAATGAGTTCCCCTACCGTTTATATGATTGTGGTCAATCAATGGAAAACCAAATTAGGTTTCCAAAGATCACATTTTGTTGGGATTGGAAGTAAAACCGTTTCCAATTTGAGCATTAGTAAGATCATATTACATATCCCAATCGACTTTACTATCATGAGGTGACCATGAGAATGGATACCAGGATGAATATAGGCTATATTAATGTGCTAATAATGGTTGAAACGGGGGACGTCCGGGCTCCTTTGCTCTCTGGGTTCGCCTTGACATATCTTCTGCTAGCTCGCGTGACGCACATCCCCGAGCAACAACAGTATCAGAAGCATCCAAGGGCCTGTGTCTAGATATGACAACCACACACTTGGCTCTTATCACGAAGAGGAAACCAGCGCCAGCGTCCTTATGGGACATTAGTCTTGAGCAGATCGCATTAAACTCTTATATCTGCCTAAGGATCAATTAGCATGGCATTCAACACCACTCGCAGGGCCCTCAGAGTGCATTAGAACTCCCCGACAGCCCAAACGAACACAGTGACACGGTGTAATGAGGGAGAACAGACTCGACCGGCATGTCCGTGTATGGTTTTATACTAACTCCATTAACGTGACCACCGACAGAGAAGTCATTATGCCGAAAATGAACTGATGCAAGGCCGGGTCAAAGACCCCAGCTATGGAGGAAGTCATCCGAGGGCCAAAAGCAGAAGCCCCAGCATGAGAAAGCAAAACATTTTAATGTTCAAAATAGCATACTACCAAGCTCCTCATACTGTTTTTGCTATAAATATGAACGTTTTTATTATCAATTATAAACAAAGAAAAAATGCATATGAAAATCATGTTGAATTGGAACTAATCTGTAATGACTAAAATGTTCCTTTCTACACAGAACTGCATTAAAAAGGTTAAATGTTTTTTTTTTTTAAATATATAAAACATGTAAATATATGATATAAAAATGTAATATATATTTGTTTCTGAGATGTAGGTCAATAGCATGAATTAAATACTAGGGGTATAACGTAGAACAGGTGTAACTTTTCTATATGGATTGTTAAAAAAACGAAACAAAACGAAATAAACAAACAAGCAAACAAAAAACACCATGAATATCTTGCGAAATATTTGCCAATGAAAATCATATTGCTTTGGAACAACATGACAGTCTGCAGAACATGTTTCACAATAACCAGTATGCTAGCATGCCCTTGCAAACAAAGCCAGTGAAAAACCACCGCCGGGAGGAGAACCATCCCACCGCACTCATGGAGAGAGGTGACATTTTGACCTTGTCTTGGAAAGTGACCTCTAGGAAGCTCTTTGGAAGTGTTCTCAGAAATGAGCGCTCCCTGAGGGAGGATGAGGAGAGGTGAGAGGGAAGGGATGAGGGCTTTATTCCCTCTTGCTGTGGCTTTTATTCTTAGCACAAAGCCACCGCACTGACACTGGCACGTAGGATGGCACTGCACGTCTGCCTGAGCCTCTGATATCCTCCGAATTAGGATGCGAACAACTCCCTTGTGCAAGTTTATTACATTGCCTGGAAAACGAAGCGTATGTGCCACACAGCCCAAACAGAACCGAGCAACATCTGTGAGACAATGTGAAACGGCGTTCACTACGCCCTTTATTTTCCTAATGTGACAGGTGAAACAGGAGATTTAACAAGAAAAAAATGCTTTGGTCAGTAAGATTTGTTTGTGCATGTGCAAGAAGTTAATACTTTTATTTAGCAAGGATGCATTAAATGGATCAAAAGTGATGAAAAATGCTGTTTCTTTTGAACTTTCTAGTCCTCAAATAATCCTTAAAAAAACATCCCAGTTTCCTCAAAATATCATTCAGCATTTAAGAATGATTTCTGAAGGATCATGTGACACTAAAGACTGGAGTCATGGTGCTGAAAATTCAGCTTTGATCACAGGAAAAAAGTTATTTTTTAGACACATGTATTAGAGTTAATACATATTTTTTATTTATTTTTTTTTATATTTTTAAAGTTATTTTAAATGTACTAAGATTTCACAATATAACTTTTTACTATTATTTTGGGTCAAACGTAAACTGTGGTGTCTGTGTATATATGCATTAAAAGTGTCATGAACTGGCTTTTTTTCTTTTTTTATACTGTTGTCTGAGGTCAACTAATGACGTTTGTGTGGTTTTTACATTCAAAAACATCTTAACTAAGTAATAGGCTATTTTCTACACTGGTTTTGAGGCTCTCTCCAAAACGCTGGGTTCTGATGGGCGTGTCACTGGAGACTTGGAAGTAAACGCCCACAGCAAGGATTGGATAAGATTAGCATATTTAATGAGCTTCAGCTCCACTGTCAGTTCAGAGAGAAGAGAGTGAGGAAGAAGCGGCAACCGGAATGATTTTCTCGATCACAGGGCTCGTAAACGTCTTTATCAAACAAACACAATGTTTTATTTCTCATTGACCCGCGACTGATTGGACTATTATTTTTATATTACACATAGCCCGCAAGATCGGACAATATAGGCCCGAATTGCGCCCACACACTTACGTGTTCGGCGTGCGCGCCACCCTTCAGATGTCAACTCGAGAAAGACTGAGAGAGAATAGCAGAAAAGAACAGAATAAGAGATTCATCGGCCTGCTGGGCTTTGCGAGCCCTGGCCCATACGTGTCTTGAGTCCAGCGTGCTAAAGGTATGCTCTGTTAGACACGTGCACATACGCAAAACGATCTATAACAATGCAGTACTATTACATATAAAAACACGTTTTACACACATAAGTGTGCTGCACTATTCCTGTCGTATCCAAATCCAGCATCGACCGGAGATTTGTTTACAAATGATCACGCAGTGAACTGAAGTGAACATGTCTTCCCCACATCAGCTGGAACTTCATTAAAAATAAAGTTCAACCACTCATTCCTAATATTAGGATCCGAAGGAAGCTTATGCAGCGACTGTGTTCTTCCACAACCAGGAATAGCTCAATATCTTAATCTTCCTCGGCATGTTTATTGTTGTTGATCAGCTAGCACGAGCCCTCCATGAGTCGGTGGGCGGGGCTACTGGATTAGACGTGCAGTAGAGGCAGTGTTTCGTCGCGCACTGACGTCAGTATGAAGCACAAGATCGTTTGCTGGGCCTGGTGTCTATAAAAGCTTTTCTTTGACTAACAAGAAAGTTTTCAGCTTTGAAACTTATCAGCTTCTTACCATGACCTTTTATATATGAAAAGCTCAAGGGAAAGTTGATTCCTCAATTCATCACCACTTTTTTTGTCTTTTGTAGTAATGTGCAATGATTAATCATTCACAATAAGAACCAGAAACATGCATTTATAAACTTTATCAATTTTGAGTTTTCAAAGCTACAAAGTGCATTATAGCTGCAAAATGCATTTGCTATACATTGGCAATTAGTCACAGAAAGCAGCCGATGTATTGGATGGAGATGTTCTCGTTTGAGAATCTCGAGCTCTCTGTAATTACTCCTGTTGTGCCTACACTCCAGACGCTCTCAGAGGAAAATCAGCTAATTGGTGCTGGAAAGAGAAATGAGTTTAGGGCCAAACCAGTGATCTTCGGCATCGCTGCGCCCTTTACTCATCTTCTAAACTGCGCTTTTGAGGTGCGCACTACAGCAGACTGGGTGTTTCTGTAAAAGTAAGCGTGTCTAAAATTGAACGTTTACATCACCCTCCAAGGTGAAACGAAGAGAACTTTACGTCCTTGTTTATGAGAGTTAAGGTGACCAGAAGCCCGAGGTACACAGGAAATTGAATCACACTTCCTTCCTGTAAGACCCAGCAGCATTTGTTCTTACTCAGAACACCCCGCTGCAAAAAAAAAAAAGCCTTTCAGAAGCACAGATATCACTGCACTGCAAATCACTGCGGCCTTATGTGGTGTAAATCACTATCTATCTATCTATCTATCTATCTATCTATCTATCTATCTATCTATCTATCTATCTATCTATCTATCTATCATCCATCCATCCATCCATCCATCCATCCATCCATCCATCCATCCATCCATCCATCCATCCATCCATCCATCCATCCATCCATCCATCCATCCCACACCATCAATCGATCCATCCATCTATTGCGAGAGTAACTCACGTAGTCATGGAAAGCCTTGGCTTCACTGGAATGCTCGCAGGTTTCTCTCCTTTCAGGTGCTGCACAATACAAATCCCAGAATACACTGCAAAAACATACAGGGATGGATGAAGCGATAGCCATGAACAACACATCAGCACATGAGAAACATTTAACAATGTGAATCTTACCACCACCATGAATGCAGGAATCCTGGAGGTTCTCCTAACGTTATGTTCTTCTCCCATCTTATCTGGAAAGGAAGGAGAGAAAAAAACACTGTTAGACTTGTTTCACAGGCTTTCCTTTGATTAAATGTCCACCAGCATGTTTTGTTTTTTTGGTAGTCAGCCAGGCTAATTGATCAATATGGTGTCCACTTTTGCCTTGTGTCCGTTCCAAAATATATCAACATCTTTGTTTTCAAATGTAATTGTTAAATCTGTGTTTAATTTAGTCTCAGCAACACTGGGTCCAAACGAATATCGTTCCAGATCTAATTTAATACAAACATATAATTACTAATTATGTTGTCAGAAATAATTCAATAATAAGCAGAAAAAAAGTTGTAATTTTATTAGTTAAAATAATGCAGAAACAGTAATAATTTTACATCATAACTTTTCTTTGTTTGGAATCTTTCAAAATACTAAATATCTATTTAGTATTAAATAGATTTAACACTACTGAGTAGTATTTAATAGTAAATACATATTTAGATAGGAACTTATTTCCAGTTTTACATTTTTTTTAATTTAATTTAAATGTTCAGATTTTCAGTCCACTACAAAAAAAATTGGGGTCAGGATTTTTTTTATTTTTTTTTACTGTTTTTGAAAGAAGTATCTTGTGTTAACAAATGCTGCATATTTGATAAAAAAAAATACATAAAAACAGCAATACTGTGAAATATTATTACAAATTCAATTAATTGCTTTCTATTTAAATATATTTTAACATGTAATTTAATTATTTAATGCAAAATGAATTTTCAGCATCATTACTCCACTCTTCAGTGTCACATGATCCTTCAGAAATCATTCTAATATGATGATTTACTGCTCAATACATTTTTTTCTGATTATTATCAATTGAAAGTTGTGCTGCTTAATATTGTAAATAGTAAAAGCACAGAAATTATTATTTAAAGCATAATTTTTGTAACATTCTAAATGGCTGTACTGTCACTTTCAATCAATTAAATGTGTCCTTGCTGAATAAAAGTATTAATTTCAGACACTAAACTAAGAGGATATTTTACATTATTTGTACTGCATTTAAATGGTACCACAAAAGCAGCTTTGTTTTGTGCTTACTGACACATTTCTAGATACCAAGTAGCTGACTTAAAATAGTCCAGTCGGGGACATTTGGAGAAATTAATCTTGCCAATCTGAATATATCAGGCGACCTGAAGTGCCCGCCGCTCTTGTGATTGGCACTGCTTTGGAATTAGAACAATTTAGAAATGATGCATTATTGTGATTTCTAAGATGGCTTGTACTCTTAAGTGTGTATGACTCATATGCAAATAAAGGTGAGACTATAAATATCAAAGCAGTTCTTCAAAACGTCACGGTTTCCTTCACATAGATCAATCCCACAATGCCTCGGTGACATTGAAAGGAACTCATTCAGGCATACATTATTGTGATTTCACTTAAAGCATTAGATCACAAATAAGATTGTGAGCAGCTGATATAGAACAAAGCAAACGTGCGCTTTTCTCCGTAAAACGTGGATTCAGGTGATGATCAACATGCCAGCACTGCTCCAGCATTTCTGCTGAAACAATTTAGGCGTTTTTACAGCGATGCACTGACTCTCCTCCAATCCCATTAAGTGGACACCAAACATCTAATGTGTCCTGCTTGCTCAGCATATCATCTGCGTGTAATTAAATTAGCTGGAGCCCCAGGGGGGCGGGCCGATGCTTACGAGGCCGTGTGCCTGGATGGCACATCGATAAGCAGGAGCTTAAATAAACCCCCCGCTGGCTCACCTCTGACAGGAAGGTCTGTGCCGACTTCTGGGCTCCTACATGTAACAAGTACTCATACACGTAGAGTGCTAGCCTGCAAAACAAGAGAGGTAGAAAATCTCATTAATTCACATTAGATGCAGTGTAAGCATTCTGTTTGATTTGTTTCTTTTGAGATATATGGATAATACAAATTTAGCTGAAAAAAGGCTACATACTTTGGACTTGCCGTCTTAAATCTATGAATTAACATTAACACTTGTTGTCACTGTAAAAGGGTTAGTTGACCCAAAAATGAAAATTCTGTCATTAATTACTCACCCTAATGTCGTTCGATATCCGTAAGTCCTCTGTTCATTTTCGGAACACAAATGAAGATATTTTTGTTGAAATCCGATGGCTCAGAAAGGCCTTCATTGACACCAATGTCATTTCCTCTCTCAAGACCCATAAAGGCACTAAAGACGGCGTTACAAAGCCCATCTCACTACAGCGGCTCTACAATCATTAAATGAAGCGACGGGAACAGTTTTTGTGCACAAAAAAATGAAATAACGACTTATATAGTGATGGGCCGATTCCAAAACAATGTTTCGAACCGTTATGAATCAGTGTATCGATTCATGATTCGCATCGCCAATGTCACGTGATTTCAGCAGTTTGAAACATGATCCGAATCATGAATCGATACACTGATTCATAACCGTTCAAAACATTGTTTTGAAATCGACCCATCACTATATAAGTGGTTCTTTACTTTTTTTGCGCTCAAAAACTATTCTAGTCGGGTCATACAATGATTTTAGAATCACTGTAGTGAGATGGACTTTGTAACGCCGTCTTTAGTGCCTTTATGGGTCTTGAGAGAGGAAATGACATTGGTGTCAATGAAGGCCTTTCTGAGCCATCGGATTTCAACAAAAATATCTTCATTTGTGTTCCGAAGACGAACGGAGGTCTCACAGTTGTCGAATGACATGAGGGTGAGTAATTAATGAGAGAATTTTCCTTTTTGGGTGAACTAACCTTTTAATTAAGCATGCAGTTTGGAAAATTTGATCTAGATGTATTCATTTTTTATAAATCAAATTTGATGTCCATATGCTAAAGTGGCCCTGGCTGAAACTGAAAATGTCAGATTGAGTGTGATTTTTACTGTTCATCCGAAAATTTAATTTGAACCACATAGACTGAAGTGTGAACAGTGAGCCGAAGTTTCTAAAATCAACAAATGTTTCACCCGTGACATTTTTTTTTTTTCATTTAATGGCTGTGTGACACTTCACTCTATCAGCCATACACAATAAGGAAACCCGTGTCGAAAAGGTCACGCAAAAGATTGCACTCGAACAGAGACCACAGAATGACAAACTTTACATGCAGATCAGCTTTCCTGATGCCAAACAATCTATCAGACAAAATGAGACTTCAGAAGCATCACTTTGGCTGTCAGCATAGCCCAAAAAGAACCATTTTCTTTGAATGATGAACATGGTGACTGGGAGAGGAGAGTGAGGTCCACGTTCATTTATCGATCTGAAGTGTTTTCAGATTTGATCACTTGAGTCAGCGAGGTCCATTTGAGGCCACCTCTAATGCGCAATATTTCTACGCACCCAAAACATCAGGGTGAGATCTGTCTTTAGCACCAATTGTGAGATAATATAACAGCTAAGGCATTGCCAGGTGGTTACCAAGGTCCGATTGGTTGCTATGTGGTTGCTAGGGTGGCTATTGACTGGTTGAAATCAAATGAGCTCACTCAAAGTCTCCATGATCCATAGATGTGGCCCGGGCCCCTCCTTCTTTGTAAATCTATGGGATTTTTCATTTAATTTATTGTCCGCCATGCTAAAATTGACAGTTCCAACACTTAAAAAAAGTGCTAGCACACCAGTTATCATTCAAGCACAAGTATTCTATTCTATTCTAGTCCAGTCTAGCCAGATATTAGGAAAATAATGCAAATGTAGCTAAATAGTTTTACAGGACTTTGGACTTCAAGTCTTAAATCTACATATTAACTTGTAGTTGTCACTGTTCAAAAGCATATATCACAATATCCGAGACCTAATATATTTATAATATTAAACATTATAATATAAAGTTTGTGAATAAAGAGTAACAATTTTCAATGTGTAAATAGTGTAACATTAAATCCCCAAATGAATGTAGACTCAACGTAAAGCAAATATAAATTACTTAACTGCCTACACTGTAAAAAAGGCACATTTTGAACTTTTGTAGTACAATCAACTTGATTGTTTAAGTTATTTCAACTTAAATCATGTTAAACTGACTTTAAAAAATGAGTTACATCTTGTATAACTAATAAAAAAGTTTAACATTTCTTAACTCATTTTGATGAGTAAAAACATATTATATATTTTTTTTATATAAAATATATATATTTTTTCAGTGTATTAAATAATAATAATAATCGATTGTTAATTGATGTTAACAAAAAAAATGGAGAACAATATTAAGATAGAATTAAGGTAAGATAAATAATAGAGAACTAGTTAAAGTGTAATTTAGGTTTGAAAGTTTTGTGCAAAATATACTAATCTATATGCATACATGATTAAAAAAAATGTAAAAAATGTGCTGCCTTTTTAAGTACAATCAACTTGAAAGTTTAAGTCATTTCAACTTAAATTACGTTAAACCAACTTTAAAAATGAGTTGAATCTTGTATAACTTTTTTTAAATGGCTTATCTTATTTTGATGAGTTGAAATTGAAATTAAATTCAATGAATTTTAAGCAATTAAAAAACGCGTCATAACTTATTGATCATATATTATATTTTTTTTACAGCGTATATAATCTCATTTGAATATGCTGTGTAATCAAAGGCACAATCAATACAGCATGTAAAACCAGAGAATAGCACTTTGATCAGCTGAGTTCAGTAATCACTAGTAGTGATTTTACATTCGATTACAAACAGTTCATCAAACGCCCCCTTAACCCTGAGTGTCAGATACTGATTAAGAGACAAGACCAATAAAACCAGATTTATTGCACATCTAATTCATCCTTTATAAAGAAACGTACTTCTCAACAATCTTAGTGCAAAACAACCCGTATGAAGGCAGTAATAATGACAGTGAGTGAATGCAGAAGCCCAGTGTGCGACAGCGCATCATTTTAGTACAAATGCAAATGAGTTTCAGAAGCATTCTGCCCTTCCTGTCATTACCAGAGCCTCGTAAACTCGGCCGGTTGGTAATATGCCTCCAAATGAATTCTAATAAACGAGTATAGAGCTTACACAAAGAGACGTGCGTCCACTTATCAGCACCAAAATAAGAGCGCGGAATGTGTCCGATCGCAGGTAGGGAAATGAATGACGGGAGAGGAAGAGAGAAGGAATAGAAGAACAAAGGAGCACGAGTAGGGCTATGTGGTAAGGATAATAACTATGGATACTGACGCAAATAGCGGCAAAGATGAAAGGATTTGGGTGGGTGGAAAAGTGGGGGGCAATTAATACTCCAGAGGTCTAGAAACTTTGGTAATGTCATGCTGATGGGTATGACAGGGACTGTACCCAGTGAAAATAACCCCTAGCAGGTCTGCGCAATGAACTGAATAGAAAACATGAGTACTGAAACACTTATTGGAGAAGCTCTGAGAATATGAATCCTCAAATGCTAAGGTGAAACATAGATATAGCATAGGCCTGTATGTCCTTTTGGGCTATATATGTACACACACACACACACACACACACACACACACACACACACACACACACACACACACGTTGGTCTTAGGTCTATGTGGTTTACAGGGACTCTCCATAGGCGTAATGGTTCTTATACTGTACAAACCGTATTTTCTATCCCCTTACACTGCCCCTGCCCCTAAACCTACCCATCACAGAAAACATGCTGCATTTTTACTTTCTCAAAAAAACATCATTTAGTATGTTTTTAAGGCCATTTGAATTATGAGGACATTTGATATGTCCTCATAAACCACAATTATAGTGTAATACCAGTGTAATACCCATGTAGTTCTACAAATTTGTGTCCTCATAAACCACATAAACAGGCTCACACACACACACACACACACACACACACACACACACACACACACACACACACAGGTTTAACAAAAACAGATGACAACAGAAATCCCCCCCCCCCCCTCTCTCTCTCAATGAAACACGTGCCGGCATATGGTAATATGATATAGCATGATGATGAGCATGCACAATATTGATATTGTGGCCACTTTAAGATACCGTGACTACTCTCTAAAAAAATGCTGGGTTAAAAACAACCCAAAATGGGTTGAAAATGGACAAACCCAGAAATTGGGATGTTTGAATAGGTCTATTTACTAGGGTTCAAACAATCCAATTTCTGGGTTTGTCCATTTCCAACCCAACTTGGGTTGTTTTTAACCCAGCATTTTTTAGAGTGTAATTACAAATTATTCCAACTTTTAGAATGCATTTTAAAGGCACAGTATGTAAGTTTCGCCACTAGAGTGTTTTCGCCACACACAAGCAGCACGGAAGAGAGGACAATGCTGAATAAATTCATAGTTTTTGATATTTTTGGACCAAAATGTATTTTCGATGCTTAAAGAGATTCTAATGAACTAACTGATGTCACATATGGACTACTTTGATGATGTTTTTATTCCCTTTCTGGACATAACCAGTAAAGTGGGCATTGACTGATTTTGCTCTGGGACTAAAATATTAAATATTTTAAACTGGTCATACAGGTGTGGAACGACATCAATCTCATTTTTGGGTGAACTAACCCTTTAAGTGTATTGTTTATGATGATAATCATTATAAGTAATTATACAAACATTTAAAGGCTGTTTAAAAGCAACAGTTTTTTTTTTAAAGAGAAAGTGAAAAATAATCAACCATCTAGGCATAATTATTATTAGAGGCGTAGATGTAGATAAATCTACTGTACAACAGTAGCCTAATATATTCTGTCAATTTCAGTTTTTTTAAACAAAAGTTTTATTTTGATGGGTGTCTGTGTTCACGATATGACTGTTTTCACAAATGAAACGGTAAATTCTCATGAATTGACGGTTTATGTCATGTCCTCATAGTGACACAAGGCAGAGACTACAAAGACAGCGATTGTGCATGTGTGTGTGTGTGTGTGTGTGTGTGTGTGTGTGTGTGTGTGTGTGTGTGTGTGTGTGTGTGTGTGTGTGTGTATGTGTGTGTGTGTACCCAACTTCATTTACAGAGACGCAGAACGTGCAGGACTCAGCAGGAGTATTATTTTTTAGATAATTTTTTTCAAGTTTAATATTCGCAGACACTATTCGGTTACAGTCTGGAGCCCTGCACTTAGATAAACACGACTGAACAGAGCTGCAGGTACCGCGGAAGTCAGTACTACTACAGAAATGCTAGTATCGTCACATTTTTATAATTTCAGTACCGATTCAGTACCAGTACTTGTGATATCCCTACTTACGAGGATGGAAATCAACCAGTGGACATTGGACAATTTCTTTTTTACAGTGGAAACCCGCAGACTTGGCAACAGCCAACGATTTAACTGTTTAATTTGATGAAACTATCAACACTTGTTGTATCATATACACTTCAAAATAACCTGTCAAAATTAAAGTTTGGTATAACTTGAAATAACAAAAATAACAGTGTTTCTCTGTCTAAGAAGCTTCACACGCAGCCCTATCAGAGCTAAATAGGCATATTTGATGACCTGTCATGTTATACACAAATTTCCCTAGGAAAAAAAAAAGGCCAGTGAAAATGCTGAGTGGCTAGTAACTTTCGACAACCACTAGCCACAGTGGCTGATGAACAAAAAAGTTAACGTCAAGCCCTGGATATATAAATTAAAAAAGTGTGCATCATAACATCAAAATCAATATGTGCAGGGTGAAAAACGTCTTGTAGTGTGTGCCTGGCCTAAGCAAGCTAGCTAAATACATAGTTGGAAAGTTAGCACACACAAGCTAACATAACATATTGATGAGCAATGCATAGACACATCCTCAAGACAAACAAAACAAACCCAGAGAAACATGATTTCTACTGGTCATTCCTTCAGTGGATCATTACAAATGGCTGTTTTTCTGCCTGTGTTTTTCTGTCTCTTCCCCCTTGAGATAAAACACTGGTGGGAGGGGAAAGGGAGGGCTGTAGAGGACCATTAATGTTTCATAACAGTGGGGCGGTCCAGATTCGGACAGGAGATGAAAGGAGTGTTTGGGTGAATGGAGTAATGAGAGAAATGCGGAAAACATCGGTGACCTATCTGCTCCGAGATTATCGGCAGCCAAACAAAGACAGTCGGGTTTCCACATCAGGTCATTCGAGGAAGAAGGCAGGTGTGCGACAATCTTCCACAAACGCATCATGTACAATTCTCATGAGAAATCATTCTTTACAGGTGCTCTGGGCAATTTGTTTGATGTTAAAACACTATCGGTATCTTAATGTACAGAGACAAAGTAAACCATTCGGGTGGATTTCCCCAAAGAGTGTAAACAATGTAGCACTATTACATTGCCTTGTTTGAACAGCCCAACACCTCAGTGCTCAACCAACAGCGTGAGAAACTGAGAATATACGTTTGTTCAAACAATGGTGCATAAACAGATTATTTGGTGCAATAATGGTGATGCTTTTAATTGATCATATTAAAGCTACACTGTGTATCTTTTTTAGTTTATTCTTAGCTAAAAACACTTAGTTCTTTCAAAAATATATGTGCTCATTAAAGGGTAACTAAACCCCTGTTCACAGCCTAACTCCGCCCACTGGCAATATTTGAAAAATGCTGCAAAAGCGGAGACTGAGGGGACGAGACGAGGGCGGGGCTGAGCGCCGGGGGGGGGGTGCACCTGAGACCCGTAGTGACAACTTGTTTGAGAGATGTCAGACTCGCAAAGATAGATAGTGACTAGAGTGAAGTCAGTAGCTTTGCAACACAGCAGTCATCTAAAGTAGAGGACTTTTCTCCACCACCTTCACCTGAAGTGGAGGAGGGTGAAATGTCTGTAGACACGGAGCCTTATCAATCGAGCCGCTGGCTCAAACTGTGTTAACAGCAACAGCGCAAGAGAGAATGAGATCACTAACTAATCTATGAACACTGAACAGTCTAGGGATGTCAACGATTAATCGATGATCGATTAATTGTCGATAAGACATTTGATCGATAAGACTTATCGATCATCAATTAAGCAGGGTCATCCGCGTGCGTGCGGCTCAACCGCGAAACGGGAGGAAAAATGAAGCGAGCGTGCCCGAGTTCTATTTGGGACCATTTTACAGCTGGAGTTACTCCTTCATCATGACTGCAAGTTTGCATGTGCATTCGCAGCCTTTTGTTTCGTGCAAATGTAAGTTGTAATATTGTGTTTATTTTGTGCAGGCCTATCTTTAGCTGATTTATCTCATAAGGATGCATTTGGTTAATAATTAACGTTAGAGGTGAGCAGTAGTAAAAGCGTGGCGGTGATCAGCTTCAGCGTGCAGCTCCAACAGCAATAATGACTATGATTGGGACTGTCATATTACACAACATTAATGAGAACACTATTGTAATAAAACATTGTGATTGTTAAGTATTTGGGTTTATTTGCCGTGTGCTTTATTGCGTTGATCCAGGAAGAGCGCGTGCACAACATGAGTCACGCATTCTGACTCGCGCATGTAACTTAGTTCAAGTTCACTTCGCATCAGATTGTGCAGAAGTAATTTGTAATATTACATTTATTTTGTAACGTTATATATGTGATCAATCATATAGGATGCGTTTCTTTTAGCAAAATAAAACGCACTAACAAATGGCTTCAGTCAGTGATGGCTACTGGTTTTCATTTAGTGCTTCGGCTTTAGCGCTTTAGCGATGATTGGGACATTCATATTATATAACAGAAATGAGAACACTATTTTAATAAATGGTTGTAAAGTCATTGGGTTTAGGTGCCGTGTTCAGAGGGTTGTTCCAGGAAGAGCGTCTCCCATTCTGAATATGAATATCAGCAACTCAATTCAAGTTCACTTGAGCATTCGCATCATTTTGTGAAGATGTATAATTTGTAATATTTTGTTAACTTTATATAAATCTGATTAATCTCATATAGGAAGCTTTTTGTTGAGTTAAATAGCGTGCTAGCAAAGAGCAGTGTAACTTACCAGTGTTGATTCAGCTCATTGGCTTCAGCTCGCGCAGTTCAAACAGCAACGCACGACTAATAATAACTATGATTGGGACTGTCACATTACATAACATTAATGAAAACAATATTTTAATAAATCGTTTTGAATTAATTGGGTTTAGGTGACGTTTCAGCACGTTGTTCTTGGAAGTGCGTCCACAGATTCTGAATAACAGATCTGAGGCGGCGTTCGTGTTGTATTAGATCTTATATTTGGTTATTAAATAAGGAATTTAATTAAATTATAAATAACATCGACTAATTTTACAATCCCATAGCCCTTTGTTTAGATTAAAAAAATCCTTCTCATTCATTTGGTGAAGAACATGGCGTTTTGAGCAGCATTGCACATAGGCCTACTGTCATGCTGTCGGCTATAAGCCACTGCTGTAGACGCATATTTCAGTATTATGGTTAACGATTAATCGATTAATTGATCGTTAATTTAAACGACGATCGATCATGGGAATCTGTGAAAATTGACATCCCTAGAACAGTCATATCCTTATACTGAATGCCACTAAAAAAGCGCAGGACCAATAAGTTCAAACCTAAAAGCCTTTTACAGCAGATTTCCTCGAATAAAAGTTAGACTACATACGCCAGCAGTCTAGCACGATACGGATTTGTTGTTCGTTACCACGGCAACCATTTGCGTGTCAGGGTTTGTCTGAAAGTGTCTGAAGTATGAAAATTATCTGTAGATATGACGGGTGGCAAAAATATCAGAAGAAAAGCTTAACATGTACTTAAAACTGCATTATTTATCTGTATTTTCTTCATTAGGATGTTGAAAGCAAGTGACGAGAGTTTCATTCATAATGTTTCTACTTCATGTAACATGAGCGCTCATACTGGACTGAAGCCGTTCTCATCATGTGATCAAGGGAAAACATTTCTCAGGGCGTGGTGAGCTTGTGCCAGGGGCGTGGATAGTGAGCCGTTGGAAGTACCATCCTACGTCACGAAGCACCACAACTTCCAATAGGAAAATTCAACTGCAGTAGCCACCGTTCAACCTTAAGAGCCCCAGTCTTGCAGATCATTAACTAAAAAAAGTTGGTTTAGGATTTAGTTACCCTTTAATATATATTTGCTTCTTTCAAGTTATAAAGTATTCTCGTAAGTTTATAATATGCCATTGAAAATACATACGGGTGAGGGGTTCGAATGCCGGTCGCCATGTTGCCCCTCCATCTTGAAAGTACATTAGCCAAAGAGGGACATACCCGTAAATTCAAGCTTCGCCTTTCGTTTTAACACTCGATGGCACCGTGTCGAATGTAAAGAGGGGGATTGCCATGTTAATCTTGGACTAAATCAGCCACCGTAGGAGTTCAAATGAAATCAGAATTGAGAGGAACAGAAACTATTATTCACTGGATGGTCATTTACCTTTACACCGCTAGATGGAGGAAAATATCACACAGTGTAGCTTTAAGCAAATTCAAAATAATAGAAAACCTTAGCAACTGCATAGCAACACCATGGCAACCACCCAGAACACTTTGACATGACGACACCTACTTTTGCACGGACACTTTTGATTTACCAACAGCAACAAAAGTAAAATGAAACACAACACAATTACTAAACCTTTAACTACAAATACAGTCAAAACAGAAAACTAAAATCTAATTCAAAATATTAACAGAAACTATAATAGTATATATTGATATCCTTTGAATCCTTTTATAAAATATGTCTACTAAGGGTGTGGCAAAATCTCATGCCATGACAGATCTCGCGAGATTAAGCTTTTTACTCTACAAGATTTCTTGTAGAGTAAAAAGCTGTCTCGCAATGTCGCCATGACAGAGTATGAGTGTGACATTAGCATAGAATACGCCACAGCTATGTCTTTTTGCTTTTTATAGGAATAAAAACCATTTATTCAGTTGGACAACGGTCGCTTCAATTGTAAACTAGTGTAAACATCTAGAATCTAGAAGAAGTGATTAAAGTTGCAATGCAGTGGAAGCAGCAACAGATCGATCTGGATTCATCCATATTGTGACGTACATCTGAGTGGACTATTAAAAAGAAAATCTGGGTCCAATCCATCGGTTGGTTTTTTGATGGAGGCAGAACTGAATTCACTAACTTTTGATCCCTTTAAAACATAAGAATATGGCGACAGGCTTCGCCCTATATTTTAGTTAATCAGCATGTTCTTCGATCCGCAGCGGACAAGAAGCAAAGGACAAGGTGTGTGCATTCATCTGAGCCTCATTGGTCTGTCACTGCTCGTCTATGTCAAAATATTTGAGATAAACAATCAAATACAAGTAGACACGCTTTATATTCACAGAAGCTGCTGAGTGTGAATTTGAGCACCGCTCGACGCTTCAGTTAACGGTCAAGAGCGAGATAATATACGAGTAGCTAAACTAAACAATTCATATTTGACAGCTGACATACTTGACAAAAATAATCAGGCAAACTAATAAACTTTTGTCCAATTTTGCCATTTTGAATTGAAAATAGGCCTGTGTAATATGATTCATGTAATGCAATAATTAGTAACTGTCATTGAGAGGGGACAAGAAACATTAACAAAGCCGTTTTTATCATATTAGGCATGAGATTAATAATGAATGTTTACATTGTAAATTAATATAATTCAATTTGTAGCCTTTAGTCAATTAAAAAAAGCTCAGCTTTGGGAGGGGAAGGGCAAGACAGGGCAAGATAAGGAGACTGAGAGAAAAAGAAAGTGATGGAGATGAAGAGAGAGCGTTGACAAATAATCTTCTGCCCACTGACAGAAAAATCTAAATTTTCCCCAGACACCCCCTAATAACCTCACATTTTGGACCTGATTATAAAACCCTACCTATGGCCCTGGGTAGGATTAATGATGTTAATATGTGTTTTATAAGTACTAATAAACAGACAATATCCTATAAATATGCATGTTAATAAGCAACAAGTTTAAAGTGAGAATTGGACCCCATACTAAAATGTTGCTAAAATTGTAAATTGAAAATCCTAGAATCGACCCTGGAGTTTGAGATAAGCCATAGACGTAATGGATGCAGCAGAAAACATTTATGGATAGGGAAAGAAAAGGGTTAACATTAATATCCTAAACCAAAAGTGCAGTTATTGCCTACAAGCTACCATTTTCTGTTTAACTTTTATTAGACCCATTATCTGCAGTCCGAGTGCGATGCACTGCAAGCTCACTAACACTATCACCACTTACACAGTACATGTGTTTTATTGAACTAAATACATAACAAACGGATAAAACAAATACACAGGTTACTTTTCTGAACAAGAGCGCTCCCAAGTCCATGTTTCTCACATCGTTTGCGTGAATCGCGGCACAGTTCGGCACACTTTTCCAGGGAAAAAATGGTGTTTGGAGGGTAAAATGTGTGTTATTTTGGCATGAAGTCTTACAGCAGTGGGCGTTTACACTGAAGTCTCACAGCAGCCAATCACAGCAGTGGGTGTTTACACTGAAGTCTCACAGCAGCCAATCACTGCAGTGGGCGTTTACACTGAAGTCTCACAGTAGCCAATCACAGCAGTGGGCGTTTACACTGAAGTCTTACAGCAGCCAATCACAGCAGTGGGTGTTTACACTGAAGTCTCAAAGCAGCCAATCACAGCAGTGGGCGTTTACACTGAAGTCTCACAGCAGCCAATCACTGCAGTGGGCGTTTACAATGAAGTCTCACAGCAGCCAATCACAGCAGTGGGTGTTTACACTAAAGTCTCACAGCAGCCAATCACAGCAGTGGGTGTTTACAATGAAGTCTCACAGCAGCCAATCACAGCAGTGGGCGTTTACACTGGAGTCTCACAGCAGCCAATCACAGCAGTGGGCGTTTACACTGGAGTCTCACAGCAGCCAATCACAGCAGTGGGTGTTTACACTGAAGTCTCACAGCAGCCAATCACAGCAGTGGGCGTTTACACTGGAGTCTCACAGCAGCCAATCACAGCAGTGGGCGTTTACACTGGAGTCTCACAGCAGCCAATCACAGCAGTGGGTGCTTACACTGAAGTCTCACAGCAGCCAATCACAGCAGTGGGTGTTTACACTAAAGTCTCACAGTAGCCAATCACTGCAGTGGGCGTTTACACTGAAGTCTCACAGTAGCCAATCACAGCAGTGGGCGTTTACAATGAAGTCTTACAGCAGCCAATCACAGCAGTGGGTGTTTACACTAAAGTCTCACAGCAGCCAATCACAGCAGTGGGTGTTTACACTGAAGTCTCACAGCAGCCAATCACAGCAGTGGGCATTTACACTGAAGTCTTACAGCAGCCAATCACAGCAGTGGGCGTTTACACTGAAGTCTTACAGCAGCCAATCACAGCAGTGGGCGTTTACAATGAAGTCTTACAGCAGCCAATCACAGCAGTGGGTGTTTACACTAAAGTCTCACAGCAGCCAATCACAGCAGTGGGTGTTTACACTAAAGTCTCACAGCAGCCAATCACAGCAGTGGGCGTTTACACTGAAGTCTCACAGCAGCCAATCACAGCAGTGGGCATTTACACTGAAGTCTTACAGCAGCCAATCACAGCAGTGGGCGTTTACACTGAAGTCTTACAGCAGCCAATCACAGCAGTGGGCGTTTACAATGAAGTCTTACAGCAGCCAATCACAGCAGTGGGTGTTTACACTAAAGTCTCACAGCAGCCAATCACAGCAGTGGGTGTTTACAATGAAGTCTCACAGCAGCCAATCACAGCAGTGGGTGTTTACACTGAAGTCTCACAGCAGCCAATCACAGCAGTGGGCCTTTACACTGAAGTCTCACAGCAGCCAATCACAGCAGTGGGCGTTTACACTGGAGTCTCACAGCAGCCAATCACAGCAGTGGGCGTTTACACTGGAGTCTCACAGCAGCCAATCACAGCAGTGGGTGTTTACACTGAAGTCTCACAGCAGCCAATCACAGCAGTGGGCGTTTACACTGGAGTCTCACAGCAGCCAATCACAGCAGTGGGCGTTTACACTGAAGTCTCACAGCAGCCAATCACAGCAGTGGGCGTTTACACTGAAGTCTCACAGCAGCCAATCACAGCAGTGGGCGTTTACACTGAAGTCTCACAGCAGCCAATCACAGCAGTGGGCGTTTACACTGAACTCTCACATCAGAGGGCTAAAGTCATGCCTTTTGTTTTTAAATTATGAAAATTTTTGATGCAAAAATCATATTAACATTATAAGTGCACCCCAAGAAACATTACAAACCATAAAACAATGCCGTTCACGACCCCTTTAAAAGGAAGAGAAGGTAAACTAAAAATACGAGTCATTGCATTGATATAAAGAAGATTGATTCATTCATTTAAAAGATTAATTTGCGTACAGACCACCACTAGTTTGCAGTTTAGATTAAATACAAATTTGTCGCCATTCAAGGACAACATGGAAGTGTGTTCAACCAAGCAGACCAGATCTGTCAGGCAGCCCATATTACAGGTAGTACCTGTCAAGTTTCGTCATGAACACAGATAATAGACCGTGTCCAAGAGATGGAAATAAGGAAATAACCCACCGTTGCTTGGAAATAGTGTCCCTGTTCAGTTAAATTTTAAACAAGTTAATCACACCAGCACCAAAGGAAGTTGCGAGTTTAGGGATTGAAGCAGCGCTGTGTTTAGGGAGCGAGAAACGTCTGGAAGATTTCGGCTGAGTCACACCTGCGCAGAGGAGGCAAAGCTTATGCCAATTTGCAACTGCCTTCCCTGAAAATATTCCTTGCCTGCCATTATCTTCTGCAGCCAGACTCTGCTGTCTCCCCAAGGGAGCGGGGCAAGGGGCCATCTCTGCCTGAGGCCCGCTGACGTGGATCTTCGAGGGCCTCTCGCCTGGGTGACTGGGCAGAGAGGAGCAGAGAAGAGACAGAACGTTCTGAGGATGCCGATGACATACAGGGAAAAACAAACAGTTTCATCAGCGTGTCCCCTGAGGCTGGATCCAAGGAAGTGTCTGCCGCAACCACATCCAACAGGATGCTTTTGAAAGCAGGAGCATATGTATCTGCTGTTTTAAAGTGCCATTCTTTATGTTCAAGTGGTATGATATTCATTATGATTGACATCCAGCAATATGCAGAGATGCTAGTACGGCTAGTCAAACCACTCGCACAAAAGTCCTAACGTATGCACTTGTGAGCACTGATTTAATAACTAGCAGATCCATTCATAAAGTGAAGCACTAATAAACAGCAGAGAGAAAGATCATTCACATTAAAGGTGCCCTAGAATGAAAAATGTTATTAACCTTGCCCTAGTTAAATAACAAGATTTCAGTTTATGGACATCACATACAGTGAGTCTGAAACACCATCGCCTCCTCCTTCTGATGTAAATCTTGTGCATGAAAAAAAACACACAGAAAAACAGGCTATTTTAAACATAACGCCACCTGTGATGCAATCGCTGGGATCCTTAATATGTACGCCCCTAATAGCAGATAAACAAGCATCCCGCAAGGATAGCGAAAACGGCAGCTCTCATGGACACAAATGTCATGTTCCAGGCTGTGCAGGAGACGTGAGGACTTTTTATACCCTTCCCACAGATAAACAATGTCAACAGTCATGGTTGATGTTTATTTACAATAGGGATGCGCGATATACCGGTACTGGAAAAATACCGGTATATATTTTATTTAAAACGGTACGATATCATGATTTGGCACATTTCGGTATATGCTGCTTTTCCGAAGTTCACCGCTAGATGGCAGCGCACTATCCAAACTGACCCGAAACAACCGGCAAATGTGACAACAACATAGACGGACAAAATGGATAAAGCAGTTGAATCTCACTCAAGATGCCCAAAACGAATGAATAAAGAGAGGAGTAGAAGTGACATTTGTAATGACTTTGCTTATAAAACTGATGAAGAACCATCAAACCTAGCCAAGAAGCATCTGTCACTATCCTGACTTTAGGACTTCTTAAGAGATCGACAGGTCAGTGGATCATTCAAACCATCTCATTTAGACATTTTTGTTTTTTTAACACTGATCAACGCACACACACAGCCTAACATAAGATCAAATATCACAATCTCCAGCGTTCGTTTCAACCAATGACATTTAGATCTCATTATATTTGCATGCATACTATTGCACTGTTTACATTCGCGTTAGACACCGCCGACTGTGTTTATGTGAATACTCACTAAAGACGGACATTTGTACATAATTCTGTGTATTTGACTGTTTAAGGAAACTTAATGTGTAATGTGCGAGCGTGACTAAGTGACAGGCGTGTGTGTGTGTGTGTGTGTGTGTGTGTGTGTGTGTCGTATGAGCTCATGTCTCCTGTGACTGTTATTACGAAATGCTATAAAATCTCTTGCGTGTTCAAATGATTTCCGTTATCCGTCCCGAGACGAGCGTGAAATGTTGAATCGGATTATGCAGATTGCTTTAGTGTAGTGCGATGTCTTTTGAAACCAGAAGCAATTTGCTAATTTTGAGAGATTTTTGCTGAAATTATTTCTCACAAGAAAGTTTTCAAATGACTGATTTGATGTGATAAGCTTCGCTGATTAATTTACTAATAAACATTTGTGGTAATTTCCCACTTTATAAACTCAAAACTTGCATAATTGTTCTCATTCGCGTGCAATATACCCGCGCTAATATCAGACCTTGTGGTATCGATTTAATATCGGTACTTCGGTATTAGATTGTGGTACCGTACCGAAGCCAAAATTGTGGTATCGAGCCATCCCTAATTTACAATCAGATACCGCAACAAAGTAATTCAAAGTTGTTTGTTTTCTCGGCTCATTTCACCACGGAGAGTTTTTCTAACCTGGGGCAATATAGCAGGATTCGCTCGGCGTCTAAAACTGAAGAAAGGGCCGATTCCAACAGTATTCCTGCAAGCAGTAAGTAGTGATTTATCCACTTCTTGACTGTCAAACCCATTTCTGATTCAATTGAAAGTTTCTTAGTAAGACATCATTTTGATAATATCCCCTGTGCGGTCTAGATCTAACGCAAGATGCTAATATTGGAAACTCCAAGTAGCTCACATACAGTTTGTCAGATGACAAAGGTTAATATTATTTCCTGCCACTGTTGTCATAAAATACAACAGTAGATACGTATGTCGATCCCTTTTGATGGATTGAAATCTAAATTAGCCTATATTTCATCATTAACACATAACTCAAAGGCTAACTACGTTTACTACTGTTTAGTTGCTTACAGATCGCTCAGTCGATCCTTGTAACTAACGTCACCTTCTTCACCATCTAAGTTGAAACGATAGTCATTTGACAAGGCTTCTAGTCAATTTGTTAAATAAATATACATTTTTGAGAACTGAAGTGTGATTATTTTGCAGCGTGTAAGTAGTAAACATGACACATACTATTTTGAGTGGCTTCTACATTACTTTGTTTGGCTAAATAAATCGACTTTTAAATCTGTATTCTACTGTCAAACTGTAACGTTACTGTAAACCACATTTTTACGCGCTGCCCAGTTCAGTTTGTGATTCAAAGTTGAGAAGCTATCATTGTAAAATCATTGCCATGACGGATGGCATAGATGTGTTAGCTGTCATTGAGCAGCAGTGCAGTGAAACAGCCAATCAGAGCAGAACTCTACATTAATATTCATGACCCATCCAAATAAAGCAAAAAAAGAGCATTACATCCTAGGGACAATTTCTAGGGTTGTAAATGGACCTGTAAAACCGCATCTGGACCATTTTTGACCTTAAATAAGCCCCATACCCTCTATGTAGATATCAGAGAACAATTTAAAATATTGTTTCAAATCATTCTAGGGCACCTTTAAGATTGACTCATCAAATCGGTTTGACAGTAAAATATATCTAAGAAGTCAAAGAAAGGCCTAAAAAAAATTGTGCCACAATAATCAGGATTTTTCTGAATTCTACTTGCTCTGCCAACATTTCCAATGCAACTTCTTAAATAAAAGTATATTTTTACATTTAGATTTTTTTTCATTTGAATGCGTTTAATTTTACATGCATTATTTAATATTTATTTTCAACTTTAAGTTATTGTTCTACCATATATATGTACATTTAAAAATGTGTACACTTATGTTCAAAACTAAGATTTTTTTTATTATTAAATAAGTTTTTTCCAGCAAGAATGTGTTAAATTGATGGTAAATATGTTTATAATGTTATCAAATATTTCTATTTCAGTTAAATGTTGTTCTTTGAACTTTACATTCAAAGAATCCTTAATCACAGTTTCCGCAAATATATGAAGCTGTTTTCAACATTGAAAATAATAATAAATGTTTCTTGAGCAGCAAATCAGCACAGAAGAATGATTTCTGAAAGATCATGTCACACTGAAGACTGGAGGAATGATGCTGAAAATTCAGCTTTGACCACAGGAATAAATTACATTTTAAAATATATTAAAATAGAAAAGAGTGTAGTAATATTTCCAAATGTTTACTGTATTTTTGATCAAATCAATAAGCCTTGGGAGAGCATAAGACTAATCTTTCAAAAACAACTAAAAAATCTTCCCAAACCCCAAACTTTTGAAAAGTAGCGTAAATAAAATAAAAAAATCAAATTTTCAATAACAGCAGGACATTTTACAGGTATAATTATTATACAGAAAACCACAAGAAATCCATAAATCAGTTTTAAAAAGCTAGAAAAGGATGGCAAAATTTAACTGTGCCTAAGGGTAATGCACTGGATGACCTCCCGTGACCCTTACAAGTCTCTCATGTGCAGACATTCCTGATGCTTAACCTTTTATTAAGCATAATGCGCTCAGGCCTTGCCATCTGGCTTAATCTGAAAATTACAATTTATAAACATAACAGGAAGTTGATCAAATGGGCTGACAAAATGACACTGGTGTTTTCTTATGATGAAAAGGCTAGGAAAACCGTCAAGTTTGATTCACAAATCAAGAGGCGGCTTCCTCAATCATGTGTGTGTTAGAAGAGGTCAAAACAAAAACTCTTCTTGAGGAGATCAAAGGAAACCTCCTAATGATGTCATTTTAAAAAAAAGGCAGGAAGAGCAGAAGTTTTAAACATCCTGTTTTACATAGTGCAGAAAGGCCCGACTTGATCAGAAGAGATACTTTGAGCGTTATCCTGGAAGTAAGACAGACAATGCTATGACATGTCATGACATTTGATGATCAGCAAAAGTCTTGAATCACTGCAGAGAAATTACTTTTCATAAAGTACAGTATGAGCAGAGGTCACTCAAAGCTAGCTTTTACACTCATAAGTCAGATTTTTTACAGGATAAATGAGTGCCTCGCGGGACACTTCTTTTAGGCATGTACTGGCCATAGGGAGCACCGGGACTTTCCCAGCGAGCTGGTCGAGTAGTGGAGCGATGGATGAAGTGAGGGAGGTATTAGTTTATTTACTCAAATTTAAGGCCCTAACCACAGCAAAAAATTCACGGGTGAACTCGTGGGCCGGTTGGGCTGGATTTGTCCTGGGCCAAATTTTATCCCCAGTCCAGCCCTGGACACTTCCGATCTGTCACTTGAGTTAAGCAGCTACAACATTACTATACTAATATAAAGAAACAATTTAAAGCTGGGGTCGGCAAGTATGTTTGGCATCAGGCCAAAAAAGTATAATTTGCCACTAGATGCCGGGCCAGAACGTAGTCAAGGAGTAATTTAAAGCTACACTGTGTAACTTTTTTAGTTTATTCTTAGCTAAAAACACTTAGTTCTTTCAAAAATATATGTGCTCATTAATTTATATTTACTTCTTTCAAGTTATAAAGTATTCTGGTAAGTTTATGATATGCCATTGAAAATACATACGGGTGAGGAGTTCGAATGCCGGTCGCCATGTTGCCCCTCCATTTTGAAAGTACATTAGCCAAAGAGGGACATACCCGTAAATTCCAGCTTCGCTTTTCACGTTTTAACACTCGATGGCACCGTGTCGAATGTGAAGAGGGGGATTGCTTGAGACTGCTATATGAAAACCTAGTGATGTCATACAATATACAGAATAACGATAGCACTGATAAAAGTTACTTTACTAAGATTAGCTTGCATTCGTCTGGGAACCTGATTGCTGATGTTAGCAATGAAATGGTAAAAAAAACACAAACGTAAAACTATTATTCATTTTACATAGATGTTATAACCTACATGTTAATTGACAAATTAAATGACTGCAAATTATAATAGTTTTCTAAAGTAACCTCATCACTTGTTGAAGGAACACTCATGGACGAGGTCGAACTGGAAGCCATGTTAATCTTGGACTAAATCGACCACCGTATGAGTTAAAACAAATCGGAATTGAGAGGAACAGAAACTAATATTCACTGGATGGTCATATACCTTTTCACCGCTAGATGGGGGGAAATATCACACAGTGTAGCTTTAAGAAATGAATTGATGAAAAATAAAACTAGAATTGTCTGACAAACTATTACAGTGTCTTTTGTAACTGGTAGTGAGCTGTTACTCTGATAAATGAATAAAGCAGTAGTGACACGTAACCTGGCAAGTATTGATTCCGAGATAAAAATAACTCAAAAAATAAAATAGGACCTCATGTTTGAATCATGCTCTTAAAGGGCTACTTCAGCGATTAGCATATGGCTTTGTATCAGTAGAAACCCTGGAGTATATTCAAATGATTGTGTTTTCGCCCCTCATATGCCCATGAGACAAGAGATTTATGCATTTTATTTCTGGAAAAATTCCTCCTATGATGCAAATTGACGATATTTGCATCATAGGAGGAATGTTTGGCCAAAGGCTAAAGACTACAGCCAGCAGAGGGAGCCATTTCCGCATGTTCTGAACCGGCGCATGGGGGATGGAGATCACACTCAGAGCTCAGCTCGCAGCTACAGGCACTCATTTAAACAGAGCTATGGTGAGCAATGTAAGTCTTTTAACTTCTCAAATTAATTTCTATGAAAGTTAAGCTTGAAAAGACATGAACTGAAACGCGCCAGACTGAAGTCGCGTTGTGAATGTATGCCGCGAGTGTAGTCACGATTACCTCAGCTCTCATCACGAGAGCTCATTCAGCTCATTTATCTGACTCCTGCAGTTAGTGCTTAGTGATGCTCGCGCGGTGACTCACTCATTATATTGAACAGCGTTCAGTTTTTAATTGTAGTGTCTTCTCCAACTCAGTCACAGTAATCCAGTAGGTGGCTTTGGGAATGGCCTCACAGGGCAGCGAAGCATTCTGGGAATTGTAGTCTTTCATCCCCATGAGACAAAAATACATTTTCTGTCTTTTCTCAGTCTAGAAGGCACCAAATTCAAAAATAATTTCACATTTCTACTACATTGATGACCCAGTTTAAATACACATTCATCTTCCCAGCGCTGAAGTACCCCTTCAACAAACTATGTTTTATTTCCTCTTTTCATATTGTGACTAATAATTGTATATTTTAATTTGCTTGTTACACAATGGAGCCTAACTTATTGTGATAATTATTTGGCATAGCCTACTTTTACCTTCAGAATTCTTCCTTGGCATCCTCACGTACTGAACTGCATTTTTTTAATTGTTTGCATGCTTGAGGTATGCAATTACATCACGTGCAGAGTGATGTTAACATTTAAGCTAGCCGGTGAGAGAAGAGGGCACAACCAAAGAGTCTAATGGGTCCTGCACACTGTGCGATTTTCAAAATCCTTTGCGAATGTCCCTTGTCAGACTGTACGAACATGATCCCCGTGTCACACTGTAAGATCTCAGTTGTCATTAATGTCAGACTGCACGATAGTTTAGGCGCGCTAAAAACGGACGCGCGCAAGAAATCTCACCCGGAGCTTTATATCATCAATGAATGACGCGTTGGGTGACAGTGAGCTGCATTACACGCGGGACTGAAATGCTGGCTACAAGGAAATCTCTAGCTCTCGTTTTGGTCATAGTTTGTCTTGAAAAACCGAGATATTTGACTGTTGTCGTAGGAGAAGTCACACTGCAGGATTCTGTGCCAAATCTTCTGACACTGCCAGAATTTCGGTAAAATTTGATCGCAGAGCTCATTAATCGGCGGCCGGTGAACATGTCAAACTAACGACCAAAGACGTCAGATTTTAGCCTAGGATCTGAGGAATCTTTTAGGATTTCCTAAATTTGTCTCAGACGGCCAAATCGTGGCCAAAATCGCACAGTGTGCACCCGGCTTAAAGAGGAAAGTCGACAGTGAAAATAGGGCATACAAAGAAGAATGGAAAGTCAATGAACGTTATGCGTTCATATTACCTGGTTTTGTTAATGCAAAGCTGGTGTGTCTTATCTGCAACAAAGCTGTCGCTGTTTGTAAAAAATATAATATCAGACGACACCACACGACAAATTGATTGTGAGTAACTGTTGGTGTTGTAATCTAACAATGAGGCTAAAGGTTGCAACCTCTAGCTAAAGCCTTTAGAGTGTCTCTTTACATGAGGGAGTTTACCTGCTCAGCTCTCACTAGCTGACCTCCGATACACTATCATGACAGATCCATTTCAGAACCAGTCGCTAACAAAATAATCTGGCTGCGGGTCAATTTTGGGGGCCGCCAGTTGCCGACCACTGATTTAAAGCCTTGACAATTAGGGATGGTTTCAAAAACACATATTCTGATTAATTCAGTTCTGATTTACAAGCTCAATTCGATTGATTCAGTTTTAGTTTCATTCACTTGCTATGTAACAGACAAGATTGAGAAGCTTTTTAAAAAAAATTTCTTTAAGGATGAGCTCACAAGTTGTCAATGAATTGGACTGCATAGGTTGTAACATTTGGTTTAGCTTCATTAAAAGCCCTAAGAACTAGTACATAGGAATCATTTATTTATGAATCAGACTACATGATGGATGCACAGCATATTTATGATTCACTTAAAAAAATTACAGGTTTTTTTTTTTCATTCTTAAAAACTAATGAATTAAGTTAATAGTTTGTGAATCATACTACACTGGTTATATATATATATATATATATATATATATATATATATATATATATATATATATATATATATATATATATATATATATATATATATATTGTTTTATTTTTAAAAATGAGGGAAGAACAAAACACTCAACTTAATTAAGGCATTTATCTGACAAATTATTAGGCAAAAATAAGCAAACTGATTTTATTTGACTATGCAAAAAACATGCTCACAGGAAACAGCATACATTGTCTACAACATAATCATTTATTAATATTTCATTGGTTCTCTCTGTTTTTTTGCATCTATTCATAATTTCGTTAACAGCCAGGCTGTCAAAAAATGGTGTCCGAACAATTTTATTTCATTGTGTTATCACAAATAAACTCTTGACTCTAAGTACAACTACGCAATATGCTTACAAAACCTTTTTTAATAATACTAAAAAATAATAATACAATTTTCAATTATATATAAAGGGTGAGGATCACTTTTGGTCACTACTGTATACAATGTTAGATGCATTATTTGATGTTTATTTTAATTATTATAACATTTTATAATTTAATGTATTATATTATGTATTATTTTACAATATATTTGTAAATATGGTCATATATCCAACACTGTCTATCAAATAAAATGGTGAACCCAAAATCAATAAACATTTTGAGGGTTATAAACGATTATTCATTCAGGAAAGTAGTTGATATGCAGTCACGCACATCCCTAGTGCGAAGGACACTCAGGCTTAACCGATGCAAAAAAAACAACAACCCTTCGCACACTCGTGTGACAGCAGGTCAGTTCAATAGTCTCCATGATGAAAAGATAACATGTCACAGGCTAGTACCTTCACCATGCAATAGTCTCCCATAATGAACACTCCCAAACACGCAGTGACAGGGAGGAGAGAAACAAAGTTCCCCAACAGTATCTAAGGCGCTTTCTCTCTCCTCTCGTCACGCATGCTTAACCTTGTGCCGCTGCGTGGACCACACCGTTTGCATATTAATGCGTGAAGATATTAGAGAGGTCTGCTCTCCTGAGGATCAGCAGAGGAGAGCGAGAGAGAGACAAAACCAAAGACAGATACACAAGAACTAACATACCCAGCTAGATACACACTGCAGACAGTCAAACTGTGAAACCACAAACTGCATTCTGAAACACACCTGTAGTTTCCAGAGGCTTCAAAGACTGCAAAGACAAATGCTGCACAGCATAACGTTTCTGAGGTCGCATCATTAATACAAATAAATAGGGATGCACCAAAATTTCAGCCACCAAAAATGGCATTTTCAGTTTTTGACACAACGAGAGATGTCAAAAAAAGTATTCTTGTCACTTCATAACATTAAGGTTGAACCCCTGGACTCGCACGGACTAATTTAACAATGTCTTTACTACCTTTCTGGGCCTTGAAAGTCGTTAAAACATTGAAAGTCGTCTATTAGGGGTCAGAAAGCTCTACACTCTCTTTCAGTGCTGTCACTGGGGTGGTACCCTAAGGTACAAAAGAAAAAAGGTACATCTTTGTACCTTACTCAACCCTAAATGGTACATATTAGTACCTTAAAAGGTACATATCAGTACTTTAAGAGTGAGTATTAGTACCTTAAAGGTACATAGTAGTACTTTAAAGGTACATATTAGTACCTTTTTGGGTTTGTACCTTAGGATACCGCCCCAGTGACACCAATGTACCTTTTTTTCTGAAAGTGTATATGATTTCATCAAAAAGACATTTGTTTGTTTTCTGAAGACAAACAAAGGTTTGATGGCTGCAACACACTCCAAAAAACGTTGGGCCAGAAGCATATTTGCCACCGTGTCACATCAACTTTCCTTTTAATTACACGCTTTCATTATTTGGGAATTGAGGATACTAATTGTTGCAGTTTTGCAAGTGGAATTTTTGCCCAATCTCATCTGATATAAAACAGCTACTCAATAGTCTATGGTCATCTGATTCTACTTTGTATGATGGACCATACATGTTCAATAAGAGACAGATCTGTAATGCTGTCAGGCACATCCACTCAGTGGTGTAGAGTTTCTAGAAACCACTCTGTTGCAGCACATGCAGAATGAGGCCTGGCATTGCTTTGCTTCCCAGGAAAGATGTCATCTTGATGTCAGAATATTTGCCTCTGTATATTCCTCTGTCAGTGATAGTCACCCATGCCGTTTGCACTGATGCACCCCAATACCATGACAGATGTTTGCTTTTGCACCTGTCACTGATGAAAGTCTGGATAGTCTCTTTTGTCTCCAGGACAGAGAACTCAGTGTCTGTTTTTCCCAAAAACAAGCTGAAACGTGTACTCATCTGACCACAGCATACATTTCCACTGTCTACTGGACCATCTGAGATGAGCTTGGGCCTAGAGATCTCTGTGGTATTGCTGCATAGAATTAATGTATAGCTGTCTCCTTGTGTAAGATTCAAGTAGCTTTTTTGATGCAGCAGTTGATACAGACTGTGTTATGGGACAACTATTTTCCAAAGTACTCCCGAGCCATTGTGGCTGTATTTAAGGGGGACATATTATGAAAAAATTCACTTATATAAGGTGTTTGAACACATATGTGTGTCCACATTAGGGGCTTTTTTGTATTTTTTCTATACAAGCAAGAAAACCAGGAGCTTTTTAATTGCATTTTAAATAAAACAACAATAAAAAATTCAACAAATCATGCAGCCCTAATATATAAACATGCAATTTTTGCAACATACGCAACATTCAAATATTTAAAAAAATGAACGTTATCGCGATAATAGTATATGTATTATCCGTATCGCAGAAAGGTGTGAAAAAAATAAAAATATATTTGTGCGTTGCATGCATAGGTTGTTTATCCAAATTTGACCAATCAGATTGGGCCTTACTTTCTTTATACCCGCCTCCCCAGTAAGAGGAACCTAGTGGCTCAAAGTGCTCAGAGCAGATGGTGGAAAACTAAAACTAATGGCTGGCTTTGAGACGAGCGAGGAAAATAATGACAGCGAAGAACTTGTGGCTAAAAAGAACTGTACATCTGAATAAGGCAATATTTTGGCTTCAAGAGAGGAGACGTGTCACAAATGCAGGTACTGCGTAAATCATGCAGATCAACTGTGGCCACGTCAAGAGGAAATACAAACAATCTTCACAGTCACCTGGAACACAATCACAGGGAGCTATATAACGACTTCGAAAGAAAGCCCAAAACTGCTAACGAAATTCCAAGTAAAAAAAAACACCAGAGTCTCACAGAAAAGCATTGATCAAAGTTTTGCAAATGTAAATGCAAAAAAAAACTAAAAACGTTGTTTAATGGCACTGGGAAATAACTAGCTATCATGCATTTTTTAGCTAAAGACATGATGCCTGTTAATACCATGAGCAGAGAAGGGTTTGTGAGTCTAATTAACAAATTGGACCAGAGATATCAGCTGCCATCGAGAAATTATTTTTCTCAAGTCGCAATTCCACAGATGTACGACATGTGTGTGAAGACAGTGAGCGCCGAGCTGCGTCAAGTGGACTTCTACGCTAGCACCACTGACCTGTGGTCCGGTCGTACGACTGAGCCCTACATGAGCTTTACCCTTCACTTTCTTACTCAAGAATTTGAATTAAAAGCATTCAAATTCTGGGCATTGTATATTTCCCAGAATCCCACACCAGTGAAAACAGCCCATGGACTGCGGAAAGTTTTAGCCAGCTGGAACTTAAAAGAAGAAAATCAAGTGTCCATCACTACAGACAAAGGCACTAATGTGGTGAAAGCTACTGAACTTAACAATAGGCATGATTTTGGATATATCTTATATTTCTTTTTTTATAATATAATAATTAAGAAAATGTTTATTTAGAAAATATCTAGTAAGTTGTATCTGACTGTTTTCTATCTCAAATGCTGTTATTTAAATTCTAATTATAATATTGCAATGTTATTTCACCCTGTATGCCTTGTTCTGTTTTGTCTTCTCGCTTCTGAAAATGCTGTTAAAGGTGATGAGCACATTACTCGAGCTGTTGGTCTTTGCAAAAGATTAGTGGGACATTTCTCCCACAGCTGGAAGGAGAAGATGGCCCTGAAAAAAGCACAACATCCTGGAACACTTCCTCATCACAGAATGCCCTACAAGGTGGGGTTCGAGACAGAAAAAGGATTCAGAGTTCTGGAGCAGCAGCGATGTCCTGTCAGCAAACAGAAAGTCAAGACATTTGGTTCCTTCTTGGCAGGACCTAGATGTACTTGAGTCCATAAACCAGGCATTGCAGCCTCTGCAAGAATGTGCAGATGCTCTGTCAGGTGAAAGTTACTAAGTGTTTCGTATGTGAAACATGTACTTCAATTGATGAACATCTCAGTTCTTGCTGATTTAACAAAGTCCATAAAGATAAAGATTCTAGACTACAACTCAAGAACTTCTGACCTCCTTTATGGACCACAGATTCAAAGTCGGCTACATCAGCAGTGACAAGGTGTCAGACATCATTGCCAGGGTGATGTCTGAGATTAAAGTAACCGTGTCAAAGGTCCATGTTTATATGACAATAGTAAAGTGATTTACTAATGGCAATATTTACTTTATTTCTCTATTTTAGGTGCAAATCAAGATTACCAGGGCATGGGTCCATCAGATGTCATTCTAAAGAAGGCCAAAAAATCCCTGGGCAGTTTCTTCAAGACATCCCCAGCTCCGTCATCAATGGTACCATCGCACGCTGTGGAGGCTGAACTGAACAGCTACTTGGTGTCTCCCACCATAGACAGTGAGATGGACCGTCTCACTTGGTGGCGACTCCATCAGGTCAACTTTCCACACCTAAATAAACTAGCCAGGAAATATCTCTGTATACCTGCAACTATTTCACCTTCAGAGACTTTTTAGTACAGCAGGAAATGTTGTGACATACCAACGCACATGTTTAAAACGTCAAACGTCACAACGTTCTCTGGCAAAAAGGCCGTTTAGGGGAGTAAAATGTGTGTTATTTTGGCAAGGCTGCCTGCTAAAATTCGCATTCCTGGGTCTATATATCACATAATTGAGGTCGCTTCAATCTACGAAAAAAAAAAACAGATTTGGCAACACAGCGCATTTGAGTTCTGTTGACATTTGACAACTACAGTTATGCGTCGCTCTGTTGCTCTGATTGGTTGTAGGTCTATCAATTGATGTCTTTCCTGGTTCGGTTGAAACGCCCAAATAATCAAAGACCAGTGGAGCAGTATCTGAAGTTGTTAGTAAGATGTTAGTATTTCCACTTAATACTAATTTATTTAAGGCCTGTACACTTTATATATATATATATATATATATATATATATATATATATATATATATATATATATATATATATATATATATATATATATTAAAACAGGCAAGAAAGGGAATATTTTAGATGCTCTTGATGATTGCATGAATAAAAAAGTAATGTTTGAGAGTAATGCATTTTTTGGGGTGTTTGCAGGTGTATGGTAACAGCAAACCAGAAATCAGAATATGTGCCGAGGTTTTCAGTCATTCATATTGTTTTAAAGTCTAAATGTTTGCACCTTGACAGTAAAAAAAAGAAGTCAGCTGGGGTCTGTTTTAATTGCCTTTGTTCGCAGTGCATTTAATTAGATCAGAGGAATGTCTAATACCTGTTTATTTTGGTATGATCATTACATATATCATTTTTTTAAACAGCTAATATATCTAGAATTTCTCTAGGGAAATGTGATATTGCAAGAAATATTGGTATCGCAATATTCAACATCAATATTGCATATTTTCCCAATATCGTGCAGCCTTAATAAATAATCTGTTTTAAATTCTGTTTTTCATTACCTTCAAATGTCTGTGCCATTAGACTGGACTTGCCCAGCAATTAGGATAATATCTTATTCTAATTGTTGCTTTGCCATCATAGTACATGACATAGAAGGCAATTTATGCTAATGCTAGCTGTAATGCCTGTTGCAGCAATGAAAGCGCAAATGTAAAATTGAGCTTGTGCAGATAGAAGCTTTCACGCGGTATGTTTCAGGCCTAAATGTGTTCATTGGGAAGGTTATGGTTACGGTAATCACCAAACTAAAATATTTCATCAACAATGGAACAGATTAATTCTGGGCTATGCAAGATTCCCAAGCCATTGGAATAGCAGCTTTGAGTTTTTCTCTTTTTTTCTCCCTCATATCACATAAACCATCCTCCTTGACAGTTAACCACTTGTCCACTTTTCTTTCAAGAGGAGAGATAAAAGGTACTGTGATCTTCTCAAAGCCGTCACCTCTTTAAAACCTGCCGGAGCTAGCATACAGTCTAGCGGTTGTCAAATTCAAACAGTTTAAGTGTTAAAGCAGAACTGACTGATTCTGCACTTCCTATCAAATAAAACATTACGTAAAAAGCTTAGTTTGTCACTTGATCTGACAACATCTGATGCTCAGTTTTACTTTGCAAAAACATGTAGACGTATTTTTATCAGAAGTTTTAAACCAGCCTGTGATGTCTGAAAACAATACACTGAATACAGTCTGTCTACTACTAAACATTGGTTTGATCTGTTTATTACGGGTAAAGCCCTTCTTTCCAGAGTGAAGTTTTCATTCACACTAAATATGCCATGAAAAGCTCATATAAATCAAGCTTCCATAGGGATTTTATATTTTTAATCCACACTTTCAGTCAATGCATAAAAAGACTGACCATTCATAAGAACACATACTATTGCATTAATTCATTACACAGTGATCATATATAAAGTTAGCACAATTTTTGACCAATTTATTTTTGAGTAGTTTTTCATTTGTGTTGTGCATGGTCCCTCTTAAATAAATTAAATTATAATACACTACACAAAGTTTTTTATGCCTATAGAAATCCCCCCGATTCCAGGATTTTATGGCTGTGGGAACCCTGTACATTTAAATTTCAGAAAATAGTACATGTGATCAAGATCGAGCAAAATGAAAGGCAACGAAGGAGCCACGGCGCAGCTGTCGGTGCATGTGCTCTGTCATGCTTGCGTGGGAGTTGTGGGTTTGAGTCTGCATTCATGTTCCCATTCATTCCTTCTTTCCTTTTTTCTTTACCCATGATTTTCTGTCTATACTACACTGTCCCTTTATATAAAAGAGAATCATTTTTTTTAAAGCATGGCCAGAAGTGTGGCATGGTGTGGCAGCTGCCACCCTAAAAATTAGTTTTGCCACCCTAAATCTGACCAGCGTCACAGCCTGCCTATTCATGAACAATGAACAATTTAAAGCCACAATATGTATTTCACTGCTAGAAGTCAGCAATTCAAAACAAAGGCATAGCTTGATGATGACTTGATTTTGCAGAGCTTTTATTATGCCTAGGGCTGCACGTTTTCAAGTTTTTCATTAACCGTTAACCGAGGCCCTTAGCGGTTAATACTCGGTTAACCATAGTGTGCGTCAGGGTTATTTTTAGTTTATTAATTTGACGACCGCCATCTCCGTAGTGAACGCGCCTATAGAGAGAAATGGACATCATGGATTACATAATCAGAGAGTAGCCTATTTCTTTTAGTTTTAAATTGTTAAAAGACATTTCAAGCTTTCTTAAGATATATTTCATGTCTGTGAGGCCTACGCTGAGTTTCGTTAAATTAGGATGAGATGCGCTCCAGTTCACGAGCAATGCAAGTGGCCGCGAGGGCGCCTGCATGATTAGGGCATGCAGTAAAATATGCAGCCGAGAATGATTCACACAGACAGCGTTTGACTCGCGCGGCTGAGCCTCTCCCGGCAGAGAGTTCAAGCATCTGTGGACTCGTCCCTTCAGCTCTGGCCATCTTGCTTTCAGTCCGCCATTAGCTTTTTTGTTTTCTTCATTACAGTTAAAGTAACCTCTGCTTTTCTCTAGTCATTCACAAGTTTCTCACTTCAAACTTTCTTTCTTCTGATCCGTTATGTACAGCGCGCGCGGCTCGCGCTCTGCTTCTGCCCTAATGCGACTTTTAGTCCAGTGCGACTTATGTTATTTTCCTCTTCATGACGCATTTTTTGACTGATGCGACTTATACTCCGGAGCGACTTATAGCCTGAAAAATGCGGTAAGCGCTGCATTGCAATACTTGCATTTTGCCCCGTCACTCTCATTTTTAAAGTGCTCCCACGCTTTCTTTGCCCGCTTAGAAAGCTGGTCATGACTTCTTCTTGTGGATATTACAAATGTCTGGGAGCGCTCTGGCGGTCTCTAGGGGTGCAAACATATATTACAACTAAATTCAAAGCACATCATTGACGCCACTTAACCGAGCAAAATGTTTTACTCGGTTACGCAATTTTTAACGGTTAATCGGTTAACCATGGACATCGCTTCCACTTCTTTCTTTCATGTGTATGAGGGGTAACGCAGCGTCATATTACATACATTTGAGTGTGTTGAAAGTTGTTATAATGCTACTCTGTATGTTTGCTCAGCAGCTATTATGAGACATGACTTGTTCACACTGCAGTAAGCTAGATCCATATTAGGCATGGTATATAGTACTCACGGTAAATCAAGAAAACAAGATTTAAACAATACGACTAACGGTGTTACGCTATATAGCAATGATTAAATGTCTAATAAAACACATATTAAAGTGGCTTTGGTGTTTCCATGGTTTCTACAAAATAAAACTAGAAATCGAGGGTAATGCGGGTATGATATCATTGATAGGCGACGCACGGACACGTCCTGTGTCCTGGTTAAAATTGCTTATTTCTATGGATTTAAACATTCTTGAAAACATCTGGGATAATGTAAGTACACAAGTCAACAAAATATAGAACTATAATATAAATAATACTTTACTATAATATAAATATATATATATATATATATATATAAACCTACATATTGTGCCTTTAAAGCTAAGCTACACTATGTAACTTTTCCGTCCGCTAGAGGGCGCCTGTTCAAAACAAAGAAAAAAATCTTGGGTGAGGTGGTCTTCACCTTCAGCCAGTGGAAAAGAATCGGGATAGAACTCATCATGTTCATGGATGTGGTTATTAAAGTTAGAGTTGAGCAAGGCCGATGGAGCGATTGTTACGCAAACACACGGCTCGCAAGCAGCGAGACTTTTATTATGACGGGACACAGACGCCGGCGCCATTTCCGCTTTTCCGGTCATGAGTATGAGGTAATAGCTCTGTTTATCAAGATATTAGATTTATTAGATATAGACAAAACCATATTAAAAGTGTTTAAAATGATGTTATGACGTTACTCTGTGCGTTCGCTCAGCGGCTGCTGTGACATTTATTGCGAACTTCTAAGAGCAGAGCGTTTCTGCCAAATAAATAGGAGGAATGGCGACTCCCTCAGACGTCCCGGCTCCTCGGTTAAAATAGCAATTTTCTCACAATTTACAAATAGTTGGAAACATTTGGGATATTGTAACAGTGACCTGGCAGTTTTTTTTTATATTGTTCTGGAAAAACACTACATAGTGCACCTTTAAGGTTTTGGTTTATGGAGGGGTGTCAACTTAGTCAACATCGCTGTCGGCTCACAATAGAAGTTTATCTTACCTCAATTGGGTCACTTTAAAAGCACAAACTATAATTCACATTAGCTTTCTTTTTATGTCTGATATTATTTCATTCAGATACAGACGCATTTCTTTCCCTGCAGTACTAGGCTAAGTGTAAAAGGAAGATCGGCACAAATCCACAGACTGGAGCACAGGCTGCACCTCTGCAGTATAACTGTCGTAACAGAAGGAGAACCCACTTGTCTTGTCCACAGGACTGGTTCCATTATTAAATCAGTCAAGATGCTTCTGAAATGAGTGGGGGTGCTCTAGTAAAGTGCAGTAAGCAACTGAGTCTAAGCATCACCTTAACAAAACAGCAATTTACAGTGAGATATTTCCAAATTATTACTTTTACAAATAATTGCAACAGTCCGCTATATCCTAAAATGTGCACAAAGAGCGCACCTATTATAATCACTAAGGGGTTGTCATTCATCTCAGTTTATCGTGATCTCACAAAGTAATCATGTTAAGTAAATATGACTGAAGTAATTATATTATAATCTAAACTGCACAATGAATCTATTATTTACATTGTGCCTGCACTTTGTTATAATGAGAGGATTCACGAGCTTGCAGAACTCAAGAGTCAGCACTAAACAAAAAGTTTGGAGCGGATTTAGACTGATTGGCTCTGATTGGCCATTGCATTCAAGAGATCAATGGAGATGTCTGTGATTGACTACATTGCTTAACAGCAAGGCCGTATCCTAATCTTGAACATGGGGGGAATATTTGTTTTTTCTTTTTTTATCTGATTGGCCATTTTTGTGACAATGACGAGCGCTGTTAGACCACTGAGGCAGACCAGCCTGAAAATGTACACGTTTAAACTGCCTGCCATTCGAACAACAGACAGAGCGGTGCGTAATAATTAGCAGCATTTTGGCCATTTTCAATAGAGTGGTGCAGGTAAGCCATCACTTTGTGGGCCAAAACGCACAAGCAAGTTAGCATTTTAGCACTTCCGGGTCCCTCGTTCTGAAGTCAACAGATTTTTCTAATGGGATTTTGGTTAAACAGCTGACTTAATGTTGCAGTGAACACAAGTTTAAGACACTTTCACATTTTATTCTACAACATAAAATACATCAGTATTACCCCACTGATTTTTTGAAGATGTTGCATGTCTTGAAAAAGGCGGCTGCTAACAAGTGGCTAAATGGGACTACAGAGGCTGTCGATGAGATCAAACGCCACCACGCTAAAAAGGTAAGCACTTTTACAGCCTCATTATGCTCATAATTGTGCTCTTATAAACTAGTCTACCTCAAACGCTCTGGGAAAATGTCGGAAAACTGGAAGCGTTGTCCGAAGCTTAGTGGTGGGACGTTGATGTAGTTCGTTTATAGCCTACCTTTAGCTTTTTACTTCTGGCGACTGCATTTAGACTTCAAAATTGATTAAAGTTGTGTTCATCTATGATAATTATCTTGATGGAAAAAACATAAGTATCATAAACTTGTGTTGATCACAGAGCCTGTTTTTAGGCTAAAATCCAAATATGGGAAAATGTTTTTTTCTCAAGGGAACCCGTGTGATGATAACCCGTGTGATCGCCCTACAAAGTGACGTCATACCTGTACCATTGTATTACTGGAGAGGACTTGTCCACCCAAATGCCTATGCCCTGCTAAATGCTGCAAAAACATGTCAATAGAAACATTTAAAGCTTTCCAGAGCGCAAACAAAAATATGCACTGGAGTGTTTGCCAAATCTGTTTTGCCAATTGTGACATTATTACAGTTTTAAAGATGCTCTTGCTTTCCACAGAAATGGGCCTGTTTGTCCAGAGACAAGTAAGTGGGAATCTCCACTCATAACAAAGCAAACTTTTCATTTGAGTTACGTATTCGTAAAGGTGAAAGTGAAAGTGACATGTGAAGGCCAAGCATGGTATCAAATAAAGTGTCGTTCAAATCATTCAATCAGGAGACAAAACTTGCATTCATGTGAAGATATGGCTAAATCAACAAAATATGTTGAAGATCTTAATGATTTTATAACTTAAAATGCAGCAATAGCTTAGTTGTGATGTCTCAGTGATTCATGTTGCCTCAATAAAATATCAGTACAACCTAAATAATATTTATTGGGGCAGTGTTCGTTCGCCAGGTATGTTTGTGTGCGAAATACCAAATACCCCAAACACACACACACACACACACACACACGCACCACCACCACCAATAAAATCCTGGACACTCCCCTTGGAAGCACAACAGTGATAATATATATTTTTTAATCCTAAAGCATTCACATCACAGTACCAGTAAAGAACCACAAAGAGCAGACAAATTCACTTAGCAAACGCAAAAAGCTGTAAGAACATCTCATAACCAGCAAAACTGCTTCCTCAAGCTCAAATCTAATGCTGAACAGTTCTCATCGAAACCACAAGTCCACACATGTCCCATAAGACACTGGCCTGAATGAAACTGCAATAATTGTTAATTACAAGACAAGACCTCACTGCAGGAAGACAAAACAGTGTGTGTTCCAAACATGTACAAGCTGACAACAAAGATAATATAGTTTGTCAACGACAATGAGTGAGGTAACATCTTTCTCACTGACTGACATGTCAAACATGTGCATGTCTAACATCTCCACATTGACAAGCCAAATACACTTCATTATAACATATGATTGAAATATATTCACTATAGCGCTTAAAGTGATAGTGGAAATTGTTAGTTGTTCCAAACCTGTATACATATACACTGAACACAAGAGAGGATATTTTAAAGAGAATGATGTTAACCATACAGTTGACGGTAGCCATTGATTTCCATAGTATTTTTTTTCCCTACTATGGAAGTCAATGGCTACGGTGAACAGCCTGGTTCCCAACATTCTTCAAAATATCTTACTTTTAGTTCAACAGAAGAATAAACTCATACAGGTTTGGAACAACATGAGGGTTTATGACAGAATTTACATTTTTTTGGGTGAACTACCCCTTTAAATATAGGATATTTCGAAAAGCTCCTAACATTTTCAGAATGGTTGCAGGTGTAACGTTAGACATCCTTCTAAAATCTCCACATTAACAGGCCAAACGCACTTCAAATATGACATATTTATAACACACAAAGACTAAAGCTGCAATATATTCATGATAAAGATCTTTACATTAAAAAAAATCCCCTCAGAAGACTGTTATAAGTGTATTGGGCATCATTTTAAGACCATTAAAAAAACATCGTTACATAATTAGTCGTTCGTTACGTTCTTCCGTTTCATACATTATTAAATGAACTATATATATATATATATATATATATATATATATATATATATATATATATATATATATATATATATATATATATATATATATATATATACCCATACAATACTGTATAGCCTAATATATAATACAGACAGACAAATGTTCTTGTCTGATCAACAGACCTCTCGTTGTGCCATCATCATCTTCAGAGATTCACACGCAGCCAAAAAATCTTATATAACTGCCACAAACAAGCAGACACTGCGCGCGACGGGCGCGAGTATATTAGAGTAATAGCGCGCGAGAGTATGATTGACGTGTCCATCACGAAAAGTTCCATGACACCGGCAGGCAGGTCAGTCAAACTCGCGCGCGCTGGAACTTTTCATGCTCAAACGTCGATCATACATTTTCGCGCGCTATACTGCACTCGCGTGCGCAGTAACTTTTCAGACCAGAACCGAACGCCAATCATCATAGTCTCTCCCGCGAGCGCAGAGAACCAGCTCTTTTAACAACGGACCGCGACCAATAAACTTTTTTTTCCCTACGAAATGCAGCTCACCTGGCTGGCTGAAATTGTCATTTAAACGGTTAGGTAATGTATACTTTTCTTCTAAAGCCAAAAAAAACTTCTGTACTCACCTCATTCCAATACTAAATTGAGAAGACGAAATCCTTGAAATTATCTATATAGCGTTTGGCTACCCGTGGCAACTCTGCGTGCATAAATACATCTTTTACTGATGCAGAAATAAGATTGACTCTTTCTACATATAATCCACATGTAAAGGTTAGTCTTTGCATCTCTTAACTTCTGCGCGTGCACGTCGCGTTAATTAGGCGCACGAAATTCTACCAGCGTGACTGATAACTGACAACAACTTTCTTGCATGAACTACAAGCGCTGTCAGCGACAACACAGCATCCGAGTAACAGAACGTATCCGCTGCTTGTTAAAAGTCTGGCCGCGCGCTGTCTTCATTATAGAGATTCCCCCCTCATAAATAAAACTTACTTTTCCCTCGCTTGGCTGTCGGACGGTACGTTGTTACTCTTGCCTTTGGCGTACATGCTTGCAGAGAGCTCCGATTGTCACGCACCTGTCAACCCATCACAGCCTCCCCGGACACAACCCCGTCACCATGGTGACTACAGGAGCGATTCCTCTCATTGGACGGAGCGCCGAGAAGGAACGCCCATTTTGTTGGGTAACTAGCGTGAGTGACAGTTACTCGGCCCCGCCCCAACAGAAACACAACCCCTTTCTTATCTCCAGCACTCTGTCTGTGGAACACACACACACATACACTCACTCACTTCGTCTTACCCGGCACTGAGGGGAATTTGAAACCGTACTGAGAGGGATTTTAAACAACTGGCTGTTCCCCTCACAAGCAATCACACCCTCTACTGTCACTGGCCAAATTTAAAGTGATATGGCAAATGTGGAGCGGATTCTTCAGCTTCTGTACGTATTGTGGATTGAAATAAGATTATTTGGGTCGTGCAAATATCTATTCATAAAGTAAGGTGATAAGTAATGTTTTTGCATAGTATTTGTTTATCTTCTAAAAAGTTGATGAATAGCACTATAGCAGTTCCGAGAGCAAAATACAAGCTTAATCTGCATTACTTCTATGATAATGTTTATGACCATCAAAACATCCCTAATGTATTTTATGAATAGCTAGTAATTAATTGTATTGAATATTGGGGAATACTTGATATTCGCAAACAAATTGATTTTAGACAATGTAAAAATAAGGTAGGGCCCTGAACCTCCAGACCATGCTCTTCGATTTTCAAATTCTGGTTAAGACTTTATTCTGAAAAATAATTAAAAAATCATATATTACATACATGTATAGCAGATATTTAAAATAAGGGGTTTACAAATAAAATGTTTACTCTGATGTTTAGAAACTGGAATATTGGCTTCATTTTCTTATGGCAATCTGGTTGTGTTTACACAAAGCCTACATAATCGGACCATAAGTATCTGAATATTCTCGTTCTTGTAAACACAGACAATGTGAGTCAACATTAAATCAAAATGGCCTATTTACTTAGGCCTACCTGTTTACTTTCATTATGCACATTCCTCATCTTGTTGTGGATGATTAAATGGTTGCATGATTTTCCAAAGGAAAGAAAAAAATGTTCATTAACTCATCAAAATAGAATAAACTTTGTCCACCTATGTAGAGTAGGCCTTAGACAGCCATGGGCTGATTTCAGATGAGTTAACTAGCACACTAACATATGGCAGAAATAGTAAGCATGCTAGTATGCAGGTCAGCCATTGTTTTAGCAAACAATATTCTGTCATGTTAACAATTTTCGGCACCCAATCAAATCTCTCATTTGTTTTATTTTTTTATAACCTTTTTCACTCTGGAATACCCAAAATTATGGAAGTAAAATGGTTTGAATCTCATCTAGTTGGTTTGATCGTTTCCTACTATACATGTTTTGTCCTATCAACTTGTTGACATGGCAATAAACATTATTGAATTGAATTGTTTTAACTACATATTTTTCAGATAACAGAAAGATATAAGATATTATATTATAAATAAATAGCCCTCTCTTAAAGGGATAGCTCCCTAAAAAAATTCTGTCATTACTCACCCTCATGTCATTCCTAACACCTAAACATTCATTAACTCACACATCAGTTATGGTTAATGGAAGCTTAACGGGTTAATGGAATGAGGTTCATTGATACGCAGCACGTTTGACCTTCAGCAAGAACCAACGAGGTTCACTCTCGAGATACGCAGCATGTTTGAGCTTCCGCAAGAACCAGTGAGGTTCATTCTCATGATTCGCAATCATGGGCGTCGGAACCAATGTGCATGGTTCGGACAAGACCCACCCATTTTTTATGACCAATGATGTTGGACCCACTCACTTTTATCGTCTCTAATTCAGCACATCTGTGTATATATGCCTTTCCGACCTGATTTGTGATGGGAAAAGGAAGTAGAGCGAGTTCGGCAATAGGCGGATTTGAACCTCAGGTCGATTTGCAGCAAAACTTGATGCCATGCATCTTACCCCTATTGCCACTCTAAATGAATCAGTGATTTTGGTAATTTTGTCTGGCCCAATCAATTAGTAAATCATTTAGTATATTTGTAATTAATGTAAATGGCATCTAATGTTATTGCAGTAAACAAATTTCTGAGAAAGAGGACCCACCCACAATTTTTTTTTTTTTTTTGCTTCCATGTACGCAACACATTTGAGCTTTTGCAAGAACCAATGAGGTTAATTTTCTTGCTACGCAGCACGTATGAGCTTCTGCAAGAACCAATCAGGTTAATTATTGTGTTACACAGCTTTTGCAAGAACAAATCAGGTTCATTCTCGTGTTACGCTTTGAGATTCTGCAGGAACCAATGAGGTTTGTCGCACGTCACGAATGCCCACTGACCAATGTTTCTATGTGAATAAAACCACTAACCGGCAAACTGCTCAATTCATATGGATTAGTTTTACAATCTTTTTTATGAACATGAAGTGTCAAAGCGGTAGTTGCGTAGCTGTGAATGGAGGGACAAAAATTGCTCTCAGATTTCATAAAATAAATCTTTTTTCACCGAAGGTGAACAAAAGAAAATGTTGTAATGACATGAGGGTGAGTAATTAATGACAGAATTTTTATTTTGGGGTGAACTATCCCTTTAAGTCCTAGATACTTTTTTTTTTTTTGATAATGTACTATTTTTATAAATTATTTATATTTTAAACTTAGACATTGGATGACCTTTAAGGGTCCTTGTTTGATTCCCGTCCTTCATAGTAGCTACTAAAACGTAATTTTAAATACACTATGGATCGAAATGTGGATGCATCATCAAATAGTATGTTATGACCATAAATTAAAAATGTTATAGCTGCGATAAATGCGTCAAGTCCTTAGTTTGGCAGAAAATCCCTCGTTGTGGACGCTGATCTTTTCTCTCTTCGGTTGTGTATATTATTTTGGCGAATGTTATAACTGCTGTCTGTCCTCTAATGTCTGCGCTGTGCTTTTTTTCCAAAGTGGGCGGCTTGAAACCGCCTGTGCTGAATAACATTGGCTGTTCCGTTTCACCCCCTCCGCGCTCAGGATCCCGGAAGTAGCCGAGTGAGATCATGGTAAGAAGACCGATAGAGCAGTTTGCGCCGCTGTGGATGTTCTTTATGACAGTTCCGAGTCATGCAGCAACAACGTAACATAACAGGCAGTCGTTTTAGAAATTATAACAAAGTCAAGGAACGTGCATTGCAGTTACCACAGCAACGTTGCTGCTGACTTTATAAAAGGGGGCTCTCGAGTGCTGCACGGTTGAAGTGACACGAGCGCTGATGCTCAAACTGTTTTTTGAGTTCTTTATCTTTATTTGCGCTGTAGTATTCGAGCTCAGCTCAATCAAGACGCCATATAACGCTTTATGTAACTTAAAGTGTCAGTAAAGGGTGTTCCCTGAAAACATGATCTGATCCAGGCTATAAAGTTTCAAGAGACATAGTTGAGTTGTCTGGAAAATACAGCAATAACATTTTTAAGTCAAGAGTTTAAATGTGGTTTGTGCAATATTTGATGATAAAACATGCCCCATCCAAGCTTAAATAAACAAGAGACAACTGTTAATTAGAATAGTTTAGAAGTAAAACTTTTTATTTGCCAAATAATGGTATACTGTTATTCTGTGGCTTTTAGTTGTCAAACAAACATTGAGTAAATAGCGTTAACGTCTTCGTAGAACTCATAATTACAACTTGTAAACTGGGAATTTTCTTAGCTCTCCTACTTGTAAAATATGAATTCTGTATCACCTGACCACTGCAGATTCATTTAGGGGCTGTTTACACAACACCATTTTCAACTAAAAGTGTAAAACTTTTCATGCATTTTGGCCGTTTAAGTGACAACAGTGTTTTGGGGGGTTGAAAACGTAAACTTTTGAAAAAATATTTTGTTTAAAACGATACTTTTGTCTCTGTGTTTGAACTACAAAAATGGTGAAGTAATGTGTATTATGTGTTCAGTCTAAAATTGCGTAATATTTCTTTAAGGGTGCTTTCACACTAGCACTTTTGGCGCGCACCCGGGTTCAATTGACGTCAGAGTTCGGTTCATTTGGATGATGTGAACGCGGTCTTACGATTTCAGATGCGCACCCATGAACCGTACTGGAGTCCACTTAAAAAGGTTCAGTTTATGTGAACTCACGTAGGGTTTGCTGCTGATGTGAACACAATCGTACTAAATCGTGGAAGTGAACACTGAATCTTTGGTAAGTTGTAAGGATCGTTTGCTCTACTCGTGTTTTCCTCCATTAACTCTAGTCACGCAGCAGCTCTTCTGCCACTCAGCCCCGGCTGAGGGGGCGTGTTACGGCGGGAAAGTGACGTCGATACATTCCCTCTATTTGCATCCGGACTGGGGTTTGTTTGCGTCATCAAAGCAGCAGCGGTTTACCCGGTTGCTTAGTAACGACAGCGAGCGTGAATGTGGCTAAATGCATAGCATTGCTCCCTTCACTTTTATATTTTTGAACCGTTGGTTTTGTTACCAGAGCTTCAGTACGTAATGGCACTTGCATCTATCTGCAGCGACTGCACTGCAAATGCTCATAAGAACGTTAAAAGCGAGCAGAAATGAGATCTCCAGCTCTCTGCTTGCATTATGTCAGTGACGCTCGTCAGGTAAATGAGTTACACACACAAAACACATTTTTTTAATCAAATCTTATGTCATAATAGTGGTTCACTTCCACGATTTAGTACGATTACGTTCACATTAGCAACCGTACCAGAGTTCACATGAACCGAACCCCAGACGACCTTTTTAAGCGGACTCCAATACGGTTCGCGGGTGCGCACCTGAGTTCGTAAGAACACTTTCACATCATCCAAACAACCGAACTCTGATGGCAATCAAACCCAGGTGCGCACCAAAAGTGCTAGTGTGAAAGCACCCTAAAAGTGACATTGCCCACTACTGGTGTGGCATGCATAACACAGCATGTTTAGTTGTTTTGGTGGATCCGTGTGAGCGGGGATCGTTTTGACAATGGTGCCATCTGTACCCGATGAAATGCAAAGGAAAAATGTCACGTGTTGTCATTCATCAGCTGAAAAAAATCATTCTGAAAGTGATTCTATAACTTCTGAAAAAAATCTAACTGTATCGTTCCTCTTTGCCATCATCTTTATAGTTGTGGTGTGGACTCCTTTTATATGTAGATAGAATGATTTATCTGTATATATCCTATATACTTACTGCTAATGGCATAATTTTAGTCCTTGGTGTGAATTGGCCCTAAGAATGGTCCATAAAAATAGGGTCTAGTTTACTGTTAATTTATATTTATTGTTTTAAATGGTTAAACATTGTGGTAATTTTTCACTTTTTTTAATCTAACTTACACATTGCATTGTCTTGTGTTTTACAGTTAAAAGAAATGTACACAAACGTAACACAAAGAAAATTACCAGTACCTTTTGTATTTTACTGCAGATTTTTAATCAGTTTCTTCATAAATTAGAATACACAATATTTTGGGCAAGTGAAAAAGTTCTGAATAAATTGACGGTTGTCAAGCAATATACCATATTTGAGTTCCCTCTTCATAAGTTTGCTCTTATCGAGAATGTGGCCCTTTAATTCAATCTGAATTAAAGGGTTAGTTCACCCAAAAATGAAAATGATTTCATTAATTACTCACCCTCAGGTCGTTGGACACCCCTAACACCTTCGTTCATCTTCCGAACACAAATGAAGATATTTCTGTTGAAAGCTGATGGCTGAGAAAGGCTTCAGAAAGGCCTCCATTGGCATTCAGTATATTTCCACTGACCCACTCACAAGACCCATAAAAGACACTAAAGACTTCGTTACAAAGTCCATCTCACTACAGTGGCTGTACAATAATTTCACAATGCAAAGAAAATAGTTGTTGTGCGCACAAAAATCAAAATAACGACTTTATCCACTAAGTTATTGACGTGAACTCGACGCATGCGCGAGAATATGATGCAGCTCCGGCATTCAATACATGACACGGAAGAGGAGCGCCGCTATCGCGTGAGTTCCAGATGAGTTCACGTCAGACACCTACAAGAAGGACTATAACTAGGCAGATAAAGTCATTATTTAGATTTTTTGCGCACAAAAACTATTCTCATCGCTTCGTAAAATTATTGTACAGCCACTGTAGTGAGATGGACTTTGTAACGAAGTCTTTAGTGTCTTTTATGGGTCTTGTGAGTGGGTCAGTGGAAATATACTGAATGCCAATGGAGGCCTTTCTGAAGCCTTTCTCAGCCATCAGCTTTCAACAGAAATATCTTCATTTGTGTTCTGAAGATGAACGAAGGTCTACAGGTGTCCAACAACATGAGGGTGAGTAATTAATGAAATAATTTTTATTTTTGGGTGAACTAACCCTTTGGTAGTACATGCTTAAAACTGCACTATATAACTTTTCTGTCTGCTAGAGGGCTTCTTGTTCAAAACAAAGGCGTAGTTTGATGATGCTAAGTTTGAGCTCAGAATCTTGGGACATGTGGTCTTCACCTCACAGCCGGTGGAAAAGAATCGGGATAGGACTCGGGCAGAAATCATGTTCATGGATGCGATTATTAACGTTACTGTAGTATGAAGCAGAGCAGGACCGAGTGTTGAGGAGACAGGCGACTCCCTCAGATGTCTAGGTTCCTTGCTTAAAATAGCAATTTTCTCACAATTTACAAATAGATTTGGGATGTTGTAAGAACTCAACTGAACACAATATATAACACTGGCCTAGTGGTTTTGGGATATTTTACTTCAAAAATTCAATTTAATGTTATTTGAAGAATTGTTCTTTCCCCACATGTCAGAATTGGGCTATAGCACACAGACACTGTTAGTCAACTCAAGTGTGTGCACGTTTTGTTTATTGAGTCACATGTTGTAATTAATCAAGCCATGTTGTGTCCATTTAGTTTGGAGTTGTAGATGCTCACTAAAGCGGCTGATCAGTGAAGATGTGAATAAATGGGTTTGTTTGATGTTTCTCATTTCTGCTTGCTCACGCAGAGGGGGTGAAAGAGGCACGAGCAGGAAAGGGCCACTTAGGGAATCAACCGTTTCCTCAGAGTAATTGAAGCCAGAGCCTCTGTTATGATGCAGCAGCCTAAAGTTGTGATGGAATTTGTGTTTCAGCAATTCCAAATCTGCCTGTGGATTTGCTGAGAGAACCTTAAGTGAGCATAGAATTGTCTCAATCTAATCTTAATACAGATTCCGGGTGCAGTTGTGCACGATTAGCATAGCTGTGCATGTTATCCCAATGACCGTTCTTTCACGATCCAATCAATTCCTGATGGATTAAACCAAGATGTGGCCATTGCATGTTATCTTATCTCAAATCCTAATATTGTGAATGGCGTTTCATGTTGATGTTGCAATGTAAACGTGATATTCATTTTGGAGAGTTGAAGTCATCTTTGGTTGTTAGACATTTAAATGTGACTCTTCTTACCCTCAGATGGCAGGTGAGAAAAATCCTGCGTCATGTTACGTGGATGAAAAGACCTTCCGGCTTTGCTGTCAGCTCTTCCTTCAACACTCTGAGACCATCCAGGATGGCTGGAGCTGGGAGCAGATCAAGGTGAAGTGAATGTTTGAGTAACTCCACAAAGTCTGGGCCTACTTGTTATCCTTAGAGATTTAGAATGAAAGAAGGAACTTCTAAGGGTGAATCTCACAAAACATGTCAAGAAAGACTGTTATTTTGAAGAGGAAGACTCTTAAGACTCTTTAGAATTTTGGCAATTTAAAATTTTGGCTTTCAATATTTTCATTATTTCTCAACTCTTGTTAGGTTCTCACTGCAATTATTAATCATAATACAATTTTATCCAAAGCTACTTATAATAGAGAAACAAAAGCATTTTTTCATGTAATTGCTATTTTAAATTGGTCGAAACTTTACCTTATAAAGTTTTAAATATGGATATTTTTCTTACACAAACGCAGCCTTTATTAATTTTAAAGCCTTTATTAAGGTCTTTATGTCATATACACCTAGGATGACTTGATCATGGGCTAATTTTCATTTTAGGGTGAACTATTCCTTTAATTGTGTGTCAAAACTTGCAGTTATGGTAAGGGGGCGTGTCATGTCCGAAACACACTGGAAGCGGTTAACCAATCAGAACGTACTATGCTTTTTTTGAAGGAGGCGGACTGGACCTAAAAATAGTGTTATTGACAGACTAGGAAAAGGAAACGTTCATGCCTATTTCTAGTATCCCCCCAAAAAACAAAATCAAGATTTTGTAAATGGCATAGTATGGCCTCTTTAAAAAGTGCATTAAAACGTAGTGCTACCATGCTAAAAATTCTACCATGTTGTGAAAATGAATGTCCATAGACATTTTGTTTATAAATGTACAAGATTTTAGTGTTTTAAAATTTTAGATTTTAGATGTCAGGTTTAGTCTAGAGATTTTAAGGGAAATTGACAAAGTGTATGAAAGGTCATGAACTGGATTTTTTAAATTACTTTGTTTCCTGAAGTGCACTTATAATGTTAATATGATTTTTAAATTTAAAAAAATCACAATTTAAAAGTAAATTATGTTTTTGTATGTTTGTATGATGCATTAACAGTACTGAATGATTTTGAGACATAGAAAATCTGTCTGGACTTGAATAATTTCATATCAGAAATCACTGATCTCAGATCAGGCATCAGAATAAACATTGTAACTTTTTTTGCAATCATATATTTTTACTCCTATTAATCAACTTTTTGCTTGCACTATTTGAGTTTAATTGGCCCTGCAGTGTGAAAAATGTAATCTATAAAAACATGAATATAAAATATTTATATATATATAATAAAAATTATTTAAATATACATTAAGTATATACATGGGAATATTTCTTAAATATATAAATGAATGAGTGTGTATTTATATTTACACAATAATTATACATAGCAGCACACACACATATTATGTAGACATGAACTTTAATATTTTGGATGTGATTAATCGATTGGGAGGACTATTTTATTAATAAATTTTTTTGGCTGAAATATGTCCCAGGTACAGTATGTTCATTACAGGTTTCTTGAAATTCATTAGGTGTTTTTTTGACATACCAGTGTTTTATGGTAATCTGGTGTTGGTTGTGACTTGACTTTGTTCCAGGGCTCTGATGAAGGCTTCATGAAGAAGACTGTTCTCATCCCTGTAAAATCAAGCGTGTTGCACAAACAACATGAAGGTGTAATGCAGGCTGAAAACATGGACCTTCCGACAGATGACATTCAGGTAAGACAAGTATCACTATTACTATTGCTCATACTTAGGATTAGTGATCTGAAAAACCCCTAACACTAAGTACTGACCTTCAACAAGTAAGTCATTTCATTTGACCCATTTTGGTCATATGAGCGTACTGTCTCTGAACTGGTGGTGGTTCTTGGGTGGAATGAGTCCGTATATAATTGCTCACAAAATGGGCCACCAAAAACGAAGACTGACCTAAGTGTTTCCCCGCATACTGAATCAATTACCTGAAGGAAACACTTTAACTAAATCCTTGCTGTATAACAGTGCCAGGTTTAGTTTTGGAAAAACATGCTAATGTTGGCATACTCTTTTATGTGACTGTAAAGATGTTTATGCTCTTTTGTCCATCCGGGTGTTTCACACACACCATCGTTTAGCTTTGTCTGCACGCTGCATGCGTTTCCATTTGGGGAAAAAATGGTTGTGAGTGTCATCTTTAAACTTTTAAGAGTAAGCTTGATTTTTTTTAAACAATCTTTGAAGTTAGTATCAGCAAAATATTTTGATTTGTATGCCAGTCTAAATGATCCCCTCCAAAATGGGGGTTGTGCCTCGTGGCTGATTTTTTTCTTTACCTCCACTCTCAGCCCATTTCATTAGTAAACCCTTCCGGCTGATTGCAAATGACTCGACTTCTTGCATATTTACATTCAGCTCACACACACTAGGGAAGACTCGACACCGTCTCCTTTCATGAAGGAGATTTTGCCATATTTCATTGCCATTGGAGAAAGCAGTTTTTATGAAGTAAATGATCATAATGCAATCCATCCGGTATTCTGTGGTTATGGCTGGTCAGTCACACTAATTATTTAATGATATTCTCTATTATATCTAACAGTATTTGTTCTGAAATAGCATTTCTTTACTCAGAGTAACTATCATCTGCAAAGGTAGCCAAATTGCTTAGTTTAGGAAACATAAATGGTGAAATGAAAAACTCCTTAAAATCACTGTGATTATTCACAAAGTTTATTTTATATTTAATGAGTCAAAATCTGCTAAGGGGTACTAATTAAATGTAACAAATCATGTAAAATATACCATATTTTATTGGAAAATTAAGCTTTTAATCAATAGAGAAGATAGCATTTAAAGTACATTTGATAAAAATCACCTGTCAAGTTTATAATATGCATTATATATAAGAGTCCTATACTCAAATGAGCATATGTTGGTCAAACTGGGCGACTGCAGGGACATATCTCCAGATCACACGTTTAGCACTACATCTATTGTCAAAATGATGGGGGAAAAGATCATTCAACAATAGAAAAGCAGTCATCTGGTAATGTGGGTTGTCCAGGAAATCCATGACTCACTGGACCTCTGCTTCTTGTAAATACTACCATGTATTGTACACGTGTTATATGATGTTGTGATATTCAAAAACTGATGGATCGTAAGGTATTTATGTAGTAGCCGGCAAGTCAGTGAAGTGATGCCCATCCATCCATCCATCCATCCATCCATCCATCCATCCATCCATCCATCCAATGTCCATCCATGTTATCCAATTTCATAAACAAAATCACAAAAGGAAATATAATAATTATTACATATATTGTGCCTTTATCGTGACTTTTAAGCACATTTCTCTGCACATGCTCATTACTGTAATGCAAAAAGAAATGTTAAAATAATTTAATTGTAAAAAGTTTATGTATTAGTAGTGGGCTATGTGTTGTAAATTTTATGTATAGAAAACAACTTGACAGTAAAATGTGCCAATGCATTTGTAATAAGAATTATAAAGGGAAATGAGCTTAAATCTCAAATATACGAATCTACATCTTGCTAGTACTAAAAATAAGCTTTGTTTTTATTATTATTTTAAATATTTTAATTTTTTACACTAAAGGTTCTTTTTTGGCATCAAGTGGTTCCGTGAAGAATCTTTAACATCCACAGAACCTTTTCATTTCACCAAAATGCTCTTCACACTGAGAAAAATAAGGTTCTTTTTTAGAACTGTTCACGGAATGTTCTGTAACATCCTGTAACACCCTTTTGGAACCTTTATTTTAAGAGTGTATGCTAGATTCATCTATCGCTGATAAATTACCTATATGCCGAAGCAAAAAGACCAGCATTCTCTATAGTGATACCAACTCAACATCAGCACCTCCTTTGTTCAGTCCCCAACATTCTGAAGTCTAATGTGCAGTCGTGCCACAGCGCACGTCACCTGACATGCCCTGCATAAAGGAACATTTAGAAAACTTGACCTTGGTAAAGACTGTTCGGCAGCAAGCAGTAGCTTGTAGGCTACAAGAAAGGAAGAAAAAAAAAAATCCAGAAAGATCTGTGGAAGATTAGGGTAACAGGACTGCTTTTTTTTCTTTTTTTTTGTGGCATCCTGTTTTGAGTGGTGGAATTCTTTTAGGGAGTGAATAAATGCCTCACTCAACAAAAATCTATCAGGGTTAACCCTTTCAGTGCCACACACCTGATTTCTGTGGAGCTATGCTCAATGTTACTCTTTGTCTACTATGAGCACCTGTACATGAAGCGGCCAATAAACAAGAATAATCGTCCTTCAGTATGTTTGCTTCCCTCTCTCTCTCTCTCTCTCTCTCTCTCTCTCTCTCTCTCTCTCTCTCTCTCTCTCTCTCTCTCTCTCTCTCTCTCTCTCTCTCTCTCTCTCTCTCTCTCTCTCTCTCTCTCTCTCTCTCTCAAAGTGTGTGTATATACAATACATACATTCATTGATGAATAAAAGGCATATATTTAAAATATAAATCTTTTGTAAAAATTTTGTAACCATTCAAGAGTTTTTTTCTTTCTTTTTTTGAAAGAGATTAATACTTTTATTCAGCAAGGATGTGTTAAATATATACAAAGTGATTTATTATAAAATAATTATATTGTTAGAAATTATATATTATATAAAAAATGTATTTGTATTTAGAACAAATGCTGTACTTTTTAACTTTTTATTCATCAATGAATACTGAAAAATGTATCACAGGTCCGAAAAAATATTAAGCAGCACAACAGTTTCCAACATTGATAATAAATCAGCTTATTAGAATGATTTCTGACGGATAATGTGACGCATGATTAATGGCGTAATCTTAATTTCAAATACTTCTTTGCAGCTGTATCATACAAATAAATAATAAAAAAAATCATACATGGTGAATTCTATATTTATTTATTTTTAGATTATGTCTCTCACAGTGGACATGCACCTACGATGACAATTTCAGACCCCTCCATTATTTCTAAGTGGGAGAACTTGCAAAATAGGGTGTTCAAATACTTATTTTCCTCACTGTGTGTGTGTGTGTGTGTGTGTGTGTGTGTGTGTGTGTGTGTGTGTGTGTGTGTGTGTGTGTGTGTATATGTATGTATGTATATATATATATATATATATATATATATATATATATATATATATATATATATATATATATATATATATATATATTATATAATATTCAATATTATATATTCAATATATAATATTGAACCGTTCGGTACGGCATTCACGGTTCAATACACGCTGGTGAATTGTGTTTTTTTTTCTTTCGGTTTTGTATTTAATTAATTATTTCCAATTCTCTCTGTTTGAAATATTTCTCTCAGTTTATTTCGCCTCTTTTTGAGTGTGCCTGTGAGTCTACACGTTGATATGAGCAAATATCCAATCATATCAACTAAAGTTAGTTAGGGGGTGTTTAGCAGCGTTTTAAAGCCTTGCCAGTTAAAGATTTAATTCGCGTGCTTATGCACTGTTTTGCATTGAGTGCCCGCACTAAACGTCTGTCAAACACATGTGATTACTGGACAGTCTTACTGCGCTTATACTGTCAAATATACACAAGGTTAACATATTAAGACAGTCGGTTATGTCTAAAGTGAAATTAAAATAATCGCGTGCGTCTATATACGAGATGTGAGCTGGTCTTCAACCCTTGTCCTTAAAGGGACCGTTCACCTCTAAAATGATGTTGATAAAAAAATTAAAAAAAGATCTTTAATACAGCTTTTAAACAATGTTGTATATTGAAGACTGTGTGGTTTTAATTTTAGCCTACATTTATTAATTCAATTTCATACTTAAATGTTACTGTACATCTTATATTACATACTGTAAATTTTTATGTATAATAATTTAATATTGTACAATACACTTGTGTACACTTGTGTACAAGGTTTTTTTTAAGTAAAGTTTTAAGTTTAAGTAAGGGTTTTCAAGTCTTTTAAATAAAAAAAGAAAGAGTATTGTAATAACATTTTCTCCTTAAAGGGGGGGTGAAACACTCAGTTTCAGTCAGTGTCATGTCAATCTTGAGTACCTATAGAGTAGCATTGCATCCTGCATATCTCCGAAAAGTCTTTATTTTTTTAATAATTATATAAGAAAGATGCGCTGTTCCGAGTCTTTCCGAAAAAAGCCGAGCGGGTGGGGGCGTGTCGTGTGAGCGGAGCTAAATAATGACGTGTGCTCGCTGCTGCTATGTTGAGTCGAGTGCGTCGTAAAGCTGTGTCAACAGCGGGAAAAAAACTTTATTCAAAATAAAAATATGGCTTTTAATCAGATACAGCCATACATCTATGATCCGGAATCAGACCCAGAGGCTGCAGTTGAACAGGAGCAGCAGCAAAAACGACTAGAGCAGGACGTCTGTATGTGGTACAAGTTATACACTAACTATATAATATGCTTAGCGGCTTGTGTTATTTACATATTTATACTTGAATTATATCGTCGTATTTTTGTCTTTGAAGGTGTACATGTGGGAAGTGCAGTTGTGCACGTGTGTTTGTGTGTTTACGCGTGGTTTGTGTAGACAGTAAGCGGACTAAAAAAAACACAGACATTTGAAGCAGACTCACCCTTCTAACGTTGGGACTGCTCCATCCTTCAGCATTAGGCGATTGGGAAAATCCGGCGTCGAGCTGGGCCTTGTTTATGAAACAGTCGGCACCGAAATGCAGCGAACAGATATAAACATTCGTGCAACTCAGTTGCTGATCCGGAACAGCAAATTCCATCCACTGTTGCCTTAACGCGGGGTTTTTGGCGAATCTGTGCAGGACTGTCTTGGTCTGGCAACCAAAAACGCACTTTTGGTGACATTGTTATGTGCACATCACCTGTCCAGCATCCTACAAGCCAGCGCTTTGATGGGCATAGCCTGTTACTTTCGCTCTCTCCCTCTCTCTCTCTCACGCGCTTCCGGTAGAATTGTCCGTAAGGCCCATACAAGGAAATTCCGCCCCCATTAACGTCAAAGGGGACGCATGATCTCAAAAAACTTGCCGAAACTTATGACTAACCGGAAGTAGTATTTTTGACAAAGAAATACTCCCATCAAACGTCCACCTTAACTTTTGAAACTTTGTTTAGTATGGGATTCCAAGTCTTTAACAGTGTAAAAAGATCAGTATGCATGAAACAGCATTTCACCCCCCCTTTAAACTTTTTCTGTTCCTGTCGCCTAAGAATAGAATACCAAAAAAAACTGAACCGAACCGAAAAACTGTGGTAAAAAACTTACGTATGTATTGAATTGTGGACTAACGTATTGTTACATCCCTATATGTATGTATGAATGTATGTGTGTGTGTATGTATGTATGTATGTATGTATGTATGTATATGTGTGTGTATGTACAATATACAATATATACGTACTATATTTGCAATTAGCATTGCTTTCTCCCTTTCAGAAAAGACTAATTGAGTCTCGTCCTACCACTAGAGTTTCTTGTAGCTGCTATATTACCACATTTAAGGAGGGAATCTTTATTTGTTCCCCAAGAGATGCACCCAGAAGCAAAAGGTATTTTAATCCTTTAAGTGCGAAGAATGTAAATGGAATTACTAGGATAATTAAACCCGTAATTAGGGCTTATTTAGGTTAATGAAAGAGCCCATCCTTCATCATCCTCTGAAATTACCCAGCCAAACACTTGTATTCAGGTAAGAAAGGGGAATGTCTTTTACTCTGCTATTGCACGTCCAGTATTGATCTTCCTTTTGACAGTGAAAAACGGAGCATGTATAAAGTGTATACCTGAGCTCATGACTCTGTTAGATCCTCTTTAGATGAGGCTATTTACAGCATCTGCTCCAGTATGCCGCACAGCCCTGGTGTGTTTGTGGAGTTGAACAGGTGTCGCCGTTTAGCGATTGCACCGTTACATCTGTACACCTGCTTGAACGTAAACACGGCAGCATTTGAATGACAACAAATGGTGGCGGATGCCAGTTGTTGTTGCTAGAAACATGTTTCAAAGTTAACGCCCCTTTTTATACTTGACCTTTTGAAAATTTTAAGCGTGTTTTGCAGGCGCACGCACACATCAGCTGAACTTTTGTCCTTTATTTGAATTCCAAATGCATTCGAAGAGTCAGTTATGCAAAGGTTGAATGAGAGCTGTGAATATTCGTTTTGCTAAACGAGTTCCTGTCTGAAATTTAATGCGTTTTCTGCTAGAATATCTGAGCTCTCTTTTAACTCATCATATCACGCCTAATTTTACTCTAGGTGAGATATTTTACCTTTCAATGCTGGTACTGTTTGGAAAAAGCATGACATCATTGTTTATTTGGCCTGCCTTCCTTCTTTCCAAACTCTTTTATTCCTGACAGACGTCGGATGTGAAACAGTAGTATTGTGTCTCTCAAGACTGCGCTTGTATGGGAGGGAGCAGATGTTATCAGTGAAGGCATGGATGCGTGAAGAATCCTTAAGCCAGCATTGAACTTGCCAGGGATACAGCCACCGCCTCTGGTGATCCGACTTGTCACTCAGACACTTTTGCTAATTAAACCTGCACATATCAGTGTGGACCGCAAAGGCCATGTGATCGAAATCACATCGTAGTTGCCATTTAGAAGTGCTCAAATATTTTTTTTTATTATATTACAATCAAGCAATAGACTACAAGCTAATAACAAGTAGCTAACTACATGGAGGGGTGAAATATATGTATACACTGATCAGGCATAACTTTGACCACTGACAGGTGAAGGGAATAGCACTGATTATCTCTTTATCACGGCACTTGTTAGTGGCTGTGATATATTATGCAGCAAGTAAACATTTTGTCCTCAAAGTTGATGTGTTAGAAGCAGGAGAAATGGGCAAGCATAAGGATTTGAGAGAATTTGACAAGAGCCAAATTGCGATGGCTAGACGACTGGGTCAGAGCATCTCCAAAACTGCAGCTCTTGTGGGGTGTTCCAGGTCTGCAGTGGTCAGTATCTATCAAAAGTGATCCAAAGAAGGAACAGTGGTGAACCGGCGATAGGGTCATGGGTGGCCAAGGCTCATTGATGTACATGGGGAGCGAAGGCTGACCCGTGTGGTCCGATCAAACAGATGAGCTACTGTAGCTCAGATTGCTCAATAAGTTAATGCTGGTTCTGATAGAAAGGTGTCACAATACACCATGCATCGCAGTTTGTTGCGTATGGGGCTGCATAGCCGCAGACCAGTCAGGGTGCCCATGCTGACCCCTGTCCACCTCCGAAAGTGCCAATGTGACCATCAGAACTGGACCACGGATCAAATGAAGAAGGTGACCCGGTCTGATGAATCATGTTTTCAATCACATGGATGGCCATGTGTGTGTGAGTCGCTTACCTGGGGAACACATGGCACCAGGATGCATTATGGGAAGAAGGCAAGCCCGCGGAGGCAGTGTGATGCTTTTGGCAATGTTCTGCTGAGAAACCTTGGGTCCTGCCATCCATGTTAATGGTACTTTGACTCGTACCACCTACCTAAGCATTGTTGCAGACCATGTCCACTCTTTCATGGAAACGGTATTCCCTGGTGGCTGTGGCGTCTTTCAGCAGGATAATGCGCCTGCCACAAAGCAATTATGGTTCAGGAATGGTTTGAGGAGCACAACAACGAGTTTGAAGTGTTGACTTGGCCTCTAAATTCCCCAGATCTCCATCCAATCGAGCATCTGTGGTGTGTACTGAACAAACAAATCCGATCCAAGGATGCCCCAGCTGGCAACTTAAAGGATCTGCTGCTAACATCTTGGTGCCAGATACCACAGCACACCTTCAGGGGTCTAGTGGAGTCCATGCCTTGACGGGTCAGGGCTGTTTTAGCAGCAAAAGGGGAACCAACGTGTGTGTGTGTGTGTAAAAAGAATGTATATATAATAAACAAGACTTCATATTTGATATTATTATTGTTTTTAAAGTATTATTCAAGGTCAGATTCATTAATGGTAGCTAACTACACCAAAACTATACAAGTGTGCAGTATATTTAAAATATGTAAAATAAAATAAAATACTTATGTATTTATTATTATTAAAGATTGTAATAATAACATTTTATATAAAATAAGTACATTTAAATTAAATAATAAATAAGGATGCAATATCTTTTTTATATTTTTATAATATAACTATTAAAATAATTTTATAATCGGATTATATTATGTATAATTTACACACATACAGACACATAAGACTGAATCAGTGATTCTTTTCTTTTTCAAGTGGTTTATTTACATTGTCTTAACAGCTGTACAATTTGTGATGGCAATGTAGCTTTCTGTTGTTACATCGATACTTGTTTATTACCAGAGAACCTACAGAGTGATGTATTCTGTAATGTCTACAACGTGTAGTTACAGTAAATTAGTTTGCTGCTTTTAGTAGTTACTCCCCAGCTCTGGGGATAGTTGTTAACTCCTCCCTAGTATGACGGCACCCCTTCCTGTTTATCGGTGTTTGTGCAAGTTGCAGCGCTCTAAACCTTTATACCACATTCTGACAGCCAATTAATCACCAGGGGTTGCAGGTCGAGAAGGAGCAAGAAAATCCAGTGTGCACCGCCCAATGAAAGAGAGGTAACCTTGGTAAATAGTCTACACAACATTTGTGCATATGGACCCGCTTGAGGGTCCTGTGCATGATGCCATTAGTCATGTTCCACAACATAAAGGGTGGAACGTACAAACTCCCTCAACATGTCAACAACGTCCTATGAATGAATGATGCAAGAGGAAAACAAAAAGGGAAACATGCTGTTGCCCACTGTTCAGGAGGTCTCATTTTCATCAGTCAAGTTATGGAAAGAAGAATGAAGTCACATGCTGGTCGATGAATCACTCACATATGTCGATGGCTGGGTGGTGTGGATGCGCGTTTGGGTTTGGTATCATGGCTCAGGGTTTATGACAAGTCTGCACATGTACTATTGATCAGATATGCGATATGGCTCCATTCATGACTTCTTGCAGGTGGAAAGTTCCTTTTCTTGTTGAAGATTGAAGCGGTTTAAACAGAATGAGTATTTATGTGGCAAGAATAGTTGTATAAGAATAGTTTGTTCTTCATGTCGTTCCAAACCTGTATGACTGTCTTTTAGAGCGCAGAAGGAGGATAAGGGGAATGTTCTGGCGACGCTTTTCTGTACGCCAAAAATAAACAGAGACGGATAATGTTAAGCTCCAAAAACTGTCAAAAACAGCATAAAGTTGTGGTCAGAATTATTGGCACCCCTGGTAAATATGATCAAAATGGCTGTAAAAAAAAAAAACGGTTCATCCTTTTGATCTTTAATTAAAATATCTTACCTTTCATTGAAGTGAAAGAATTAAAATTGGGGTTGGGGATGGTAGATCACATTATGAAATAAATGTTTTTCTCCAAAACACGTTATTGGCACCCCTAGAGTTTTGAAATATCTCTGAAGTATATTTCCATTATTATTAAAACAATTATCACACCAGGGTCGCTATGAGCATGAAATTGTCTAGCTATGACTTCGTTTCACATGAGTATAAATATGAGGATACACAAAGGCTAGATTCCCTTAATCATTCATCAGAATGAGTAAAAGCAAAGAATATAGTTCTGATGTGCAGAAAAGAGCTTCAAAAAATAGAAAGTGGCTGTAAGAAAACAGCTAAAGCATTGAAAATCCCCATTCCCACCATCAGGACAATTATTAAGAAGTTCCTATCAACTAAAGATGTCATGAATCTGCCTGGAAGAGGACGTGTGTCTATACCGTACTAATGCACCGTGAGGAGGAGAGCTTGACTCCACAAGGATCACATATGGAGAATCGCAGAGATTAGTCTTGGGGTCAGAAAGCCTTTTAAAAAATATATCAACCACATGTTGTTTGGGAGAGTTTCAAAAAAATATTCCTCTCATCCATAATCAAACTCAGTTGTCAGACACGACTGGAATTTCAAACAGGACCTGGTTTTATGGTCAGATGAAACTAAAAAAAGAGCTTATTGGCAGCTGTAACACCAGATATGTTGCTATTGGAAGAAGGAGGCGGGAACTGGCAAAGACCTGGTCCTCTCTTGTCCTTCACTGTTGTCGCTCCTCCTTTTATGCCTCAAAAGCTCCTCCGTGAGATACGAGACCGGTGCGGTGCGCAGCTGGCACTCATCATCAATCACGCCACCGGCCTCGTGTCGTCCTCTCACAGCCCTCGACATCGGACTGCTTGCCACAGCAGTAAACACACCAGATGATTTTAGTGCTAACAGGGATACAAAAAAAAGTGTCAAATGGCCATGGTTAAATATACTGCTGGATCTTTAATGACGTGGGCCTATTTTTTTGCTGGAGGTCCTGGACATCTTGTTCAGATACATGGCATCATGGACTCTAGCAAATACCAGCAGATAAAAAATCGAAACCTGACATCCTCAGCTAGAAATCTTATAATGGGCTGTGGTTGGATCTTCAGGACAGTGATCCAAAACAAACATCAACACACAAATGTGTCACTGAGCACAAAATGAAGCTTCTGCCATGAACCCCTGACCCCTGACCTGAGCTCTCTAGAGAATGAGTGGAGTGAACTGAAGAGAAGAAGCACCAACATGGATCTGGGAATCTGAAGGATCTGGAGAGATTCTGTATGAAGGAATTATCTCTTGTCAGGTGTTCTCCAAACTGGCAATAATCAGGCATCATAGGAGAAGACTGTAAATGGATGTTGCAAAAAGTATTTATTAAAGGGGTGCCAATAATTATGACCAACGTGTTATGGAGAAATGTGTTTATTTCATAATGTGACCCCAAACCCCCTCCTCTCCACCCAATTCTTTTACAATTTTTTTTAATGGAAGATCAAAAGGATAAACTGAGCAGATTTATTTTTACAGCCTTCTTTGATAATTTTCACAAGGCAGGGCCAATAATTATGACCACAATTCATCCAGCCGGCAGTTTGATTGACAGGCGATCTGATCACAATCCGTCGAATCCGCCTTTTTTGTCCGACAAATCAGTCAAGAGTTCTTAGATTAACGTCGATGGAACTTAAAAACAGTCTTTGCGAACAGTCAATTGTAAATCATTTTAATACGCTGATATCGTGCTCAAGAAACATTTCTTATTATTAGCAATGTTAAAAAACTAATTGTGCTGCTTGGTATTTTTGCCAAGAAAACTGAAAAAAAGAAATTCTGGGTTCTTTGATGAATAAAAAGTTCAGAAGAACAGCATTTATTTGAAGCTCTGTGTAGGACAATGAGAAGTGTGAACATTCTAATAAACTTATTTTGTGTTCCAAGGACTGAAATAATTAAATTAAATAAAAGTTTGGAATGGCAAGAGAAAGTAAATGATTACAGAATATTAATTTTTGAGTGAACTTATCATTGAACTAAGTATGTTGTCTCAAAATTTGAGACTTGATATTCATTTATAGCAATCTAAAGATTTGAAGAAAAAAACCTAAAATTCCCCAGCATTTATGGCTGCATCTATTTAATGGAATGGCATAACTATCTCACTTTCTATCCATTTCTCTGTCTTGTTTTCTAGGCAAACGTTGAGGATGAAACGGCTGGAGTTCAGGCAGTATGTGAAATTCATGCTGTGCTGCGCTATGAATACCACGTTCTGTATTCTTGCAGTTATCAGATCCCTGTCCTCTATTTCAGAGCCTCCACGTTAGGTATACGACATTCTCTCTCTCTCTCTCTCTCTGCATTTCTATCATTAAACTGCAAAGTCTTGTTTATATGCTGTCTGCTTTCCTTATCAGTGTGTGTATTTCAGAACCCTCTGTGTTCTGCTTTCTCAAACTCTGGTTTTATGTGCGCTGAAAAAACAGACTCAACATTTACACTGAGATCCCATCTCGACAGGAGTGTTTTGAGTTTTGAGAAAGCAGGCAGAACGGTGACTTGCGTCTCTGCTCAACAAAGTTTGACTTTGTGCTGTAAATAAATGAATGTCACCATGTAAACATTTCTGAAGCTGTTATTGAGCAAGTTATGCACATGCAACCATTTTAAAGTGATCGCTTATAAGGACTGTAATCAGATTAGAAAACACTATTCTCATTACAGATGGGAGTCCCCTCTCTCTTGAGGAGGTGTGGAGCAATGTTCATCCGAACTATAGACAGAGACTACAGCAGGGACCCTGGGACACACTCACCCAACAGGTAGTGTGTGTTTGTCTGTGTGTGTGACATCATTAGTGTACTGAATTTGTTGTCTCTCTCTCTCTCTCTCTCTCTCTCTCTCTCTCTCTCTCGCTCTCTCGCTCTCTCGCTCTCTCGCTCTCTCTCTTGCAAGATATCAGCAAAAATATCTGTATTTTCTTTCTCATATTTAAATCTTGTGATATACTTAGGCAATATTAAAGTTGTAACAAGCACAATATCACACAAGTTTTTTTTTCTGAATAGCACTCCGTTCATTATCGGAACACAAATGAAGATATTTGTGTTGAAATCCGATGGCTCAGAAAGGCCTCCATTGACACGAAAGTCATTTCCACTCTCAAGACCCATAAAAGGTAGCCTAGAAATCTAGACGCACCATAGGGGCAGCAAATCTAATCTGCCGCGAGTGTCGTCTAGCAACTCTGAATACACTTCTGAGCTGTAAACGCCAAACTCTGGTCGGGCCAATCACATCGTGTATAGAGTCGGTGGGCGGGGCTTAACATAATGACGGCCGAGTTGCGCTTGCGTGCTTCTAGTAAACACTGAAGCTGGCGAACGGCGGTCTTTCAAATCAGCTTTGACCGCGACTCTGGAAGACTTGGAGATGAGCTTTTCTCTGAGAAAAGAACAAAGAACGGCACTGAAGTCATTCTTAAAAAGGGAAGATGTGTTCGGAGTTTTGCCGACCGGATACGGAAAAAGTTTAATCTATCAACTAGCTGTGCTTCACCTTCGTTGCTCTGGTTGGTTGTAGCGCTATCCTATCGCGTGCAGAGGGAGTTTGAAAGACAACCGTTTATCCCGCCCCTCGGATTGAGCCCTGTCAATGGTGAGTTTCCAGACCAAACATCTTGATGTGGGTCTGGCTTGTCAGACTACATAAAAGGCTCTAAAGACGGCGTTACAAAGTCCATCTCACTACAGTGGCTCTACAATCATTTTATGAAGCAACGCAAATTGTTTTTTTGTGGAAAAAAAACCTAAATAACAACTTATATAGTGACCTATTTCAAAACACTGCTTCCTGAAGCCTCAGAGCTTTATGAATCAGCATATCAATTCATGATTCAGACCGCGTGTCAAACCGCCAAACTGCTGAAATCACTTGACTTTGGCGATTCGATACACTGATTCATAGCGGTTCGAAGCTTCACGAAGCGGTGTTTTGAAATCGGCCATCCCTATACAAGTCGTTATTTAGTTTTTTTAATGAAGGATTATTAATAAAGTATTTATTAGGTAGTGTTAGGGGCAGGTGTAAGGGTAAAATGTCCCAATAACGTGGCATCCATTTAATAATTTTAATAAATATAATAATTTACATTCGGTTATTATTGCATCCTGTTAATGTACAACAAAACTGGGGAGAAAATAGTATCTGCAACTATTTATAAGTATACATAGCATCTAACAACTATTTGCACTTATTGCAAAGAGTGTAAATAGAAGTTTCACTATTTGCATTGTGTTAATAGCATCTATTGCTAAGAAAATATGCTACTTTCACGTAAGCCTAGTTCAGACTGCACGATTTTCAAACACGTCGGGTCACTGCTCTTTTCACACTGCATGACTATCTAGGCTATCATTTAGTCACTGCTGTTTTCACACTGACCGATGGTTTGACGACAGAGGGGTTCACACTGACTGAACAAGAGGAAGAATCGCCCGACAACTCTCTCTCTTCGGTGCGCAAACTACGTTTCCCAACTATATGTGCGATGTGACAAGTAAACAACGCGAGATCACACGTGCGTCAGACCGGAGTTCTCGCGCTAGACTTAGAATTGTTATTAAAAATGATAAACTGCACAAAGTTTGCTTCAAACTGTATGTGCGCTGATTTGTGGAGAAAAAGAAAAAAGATTATGGCGGAAGAAATTGTTGGAGAGACGGAGAGAGCCAGGATTGTGTTCTGCAAAGACAGTTTGAGGTAAATAAACAATTTTGTAATGTGCTCCTGCTGCGGCTGGATGTGCAAATGTTTGGCCTTTGTTTCTGTTTGATAGAATTGTAAATATATCCATTAAAATACTGATATTCTACTCTATAACTCCTCCCTGAACCTCCCGCTGCCTTGTATCTCACTCTCTCATTGGCTGTCGGTGTAATTTTCAGTCAGAACGCAGTTCACACAGAGTTTCAATCACCGATAGGTCCAGATATTTAGCATGCCAAATATCTCACCGGCGTCTGCGATTCTCTCTGATCGCGTCTTCGATTATTCACACTGCGTGATTCTAACTCCCGTGCACGAGCACCAATTTGCCTATGATCTCGGGCATTTGTCTGCGATTCGCAAAGCGTGATAGGGACAAGCTTTGTCCCGGGTGGGTGACATCACTAACCCTTCAATTTACATAAACCCCGCCCCCAGGAACATGCAACAAAGGCCATTTTGAAACAAGGAAGAGTTGTTGTAGTAGAGCACATTTAGGAGTCTGCTCAAGCTATCGCATTTATAGATTATGATGACAGAATATGCTAATCAATGATTTAAAGATAGTTAACTCCACATCAGCTTCATAAATTCATCAACTAACCATTGAGAAACATCCTGTTGAATTCTACATGTTGTCACTTCTGAACACAAATGGCTGAACAGTTTCTGACATTTTCAGTGTGTTTTTGCGTGAGGTAATCAGAGCTGCTAATTCGAGCTCTTGAAGCTCTGCCCTTTTCTAAGGTAAAGTGACAATTTAAACATGCTATAAAAAAAATATTTTCAGCTAAAACTTCACATACCACAGGGACTTATTTAGCATCTTGGGGAATGCAAAATAATTATATTCATAAGCATTATATGATCCCTTTTATTCCAGAATGAATCAGTCATTTGAATGAATCAAATTACTTAATGACTCACTGACTTGCTCATTTAACCATTTACCGCCAAATACTGGCAGTTTTAGTTTCTTATTTAGAGTATCACTTCATTAAAAATAATAATACATTTATAATTTGGTGATAGTTTACCCCAAAATTATGTTATGCTCTTTACAAAGTCTTGATTTAGTTTTTGAGATGTACTAGAATAGTTTTCATGCTCAAAAAACACATTTAAGATTGCACCGGGTAACTTTTCAACCTTCATACTTTATTTTCAAGACTCTTGTGATGATGCATCGACTTACAATAGGTTGAATGACACGTCTGCCATAGCCTGACAGGGTCTGTATCATTTTTAATCGTACTTTTAAACTTCGGGTTTCGGGTAGTAACCCGAGAACAAAAAAAACTACAAAATTCGACTGCTTTATGGCATATATGGCTTATACAAGTTTGGTTGGGGCTACATTCTTGCAAGTAAATACATAAGACGTACAAAATCATATTTTAGGATACCTAACATGTCTGTGATATTTTTTTATTTGTCATGCCTCAAGCTATAATGCAAATAGATTTTTCAAATTTGCTGATTCATCCATGGTAGCTTGATATTATATTATTGACGATATATGGTTATTACCTACCACTCAAACATTGAATTGAAGTATCATAGATTCTGTAAAACGGAACCAATAGACTAGGCTACTATAATGACGCTGGCTTGTAAACATGAGCATCGTGATCATTTGGCGTTTGAAAAAAATAAAACCCTTGAAATGATATTCATATGACATGCTGAAACATATGCCACTGTACCTGGGATGAAGACGTTTCACACGCGACGCTAGCAGAACACCTGCATGTGAACTCCTCCTGCAGTGTTCAGGGCTATCATGGTTGTCATGTCAACAAATGCACGCGCGCATCCCCTGATGTAGGATGACAGAGTTTACGACAGTAGTAGAGGAAAATACTGTTTCCCAACTGTAGGGGGACCCTGAGAGCAAAACCTACCTGGTGCTGCTTTAATTTTCACATGTTTTACATTATTACCTCTCTCCCCAGTCTGGGTCAAGCGTGTCATTTTCAATGAGGCACCTCCTTCCGAAATACGAAATTTGCTGTGATTGGTTAACTAGCCCAGTGTGTTGGGATGGCCACCACTTAGTGTGTGTTCAGGAAATGTCACACCCCTAACCATAACCGCAAGCTCTACTCAAATGTAAATATTAAGAATGGTGTCAATTTCAAACCAATTTCAAGCTTGATTCAGATTTAAGAATGTTACAGATACAATGTAATATACGATTTAATGATACTTGTCAGAAAACTATGGTAATACAAACAATAATCAATCACAAAACCGTGGTTAATTTTCCTAAGGTGAACAGTCTTACAAAAAGCGAGAGCTTACAAAAGCCTGTTGCGATCTCATCACATATGTTCCGATGTAAAAGCACAGTTAGGAAGGTCAGGTGAATTTTGGAAAGGGAGTGGAAAAACAACAGCGTCTCTTCATCAGCGTCCTACAACACTGTCTTCTCTAACGCAGCTCAGCCAGGCCTCTTCCCCTTTTTTGCATATTCCGTGGGCGGGGATTATTTAAATTAGTAACATTTTGACTTCAAATGATCCAGAAAAAACTTTCAGTCCAAATGAGACGTCCGTTTTAGTTCTTGGAAAGTGTATTCTGTTGTGACATTCTGATAGTACTTCAACTCGGCGCAGTAAAAAGTCCCGGCTGAAACATCCTTCCTCACATCTCCTCACATTGACAAAAATGAGAGAGTGAGGGGGAGATGTGAGGGAGGATGTTTCAGCCGGGACTTTTTACTGTGCCGAGCCGAAGTACTCTCAGAAGTGCTATTTCGTCATACATTATAGTTCTCCTTTTTAATCCGCTTAGAAAAGCGTCACGTTTTATTTTGTCACCATACTTGATCGTTCAACTATTCGTGTAACTGTATTTAAATAGGGAAAAGATGGAGGTGTTTGGTACTTTTAACTTGATCTCTGTTTGGTACCATAGTGAATGAACTGGACTTAGTGGGCTAAGCTAAATGCTATCAGATCGTCACTGCGTGTCAGAGAGATTAAGTGCACGCACTGAGACGAGAGAGGGATGTATCAACTTGTCTTAGTTAAGGGAATAACATGGAGTGGACTTTGAGCTTTGTAAACTTACAGATCTTTTTTATGCTCAAACAGCAACAATACACACTAACTGAAGTTGAAAATGTGAAAAAGCATAATGGAACCCTTTTAAAAAGGCCTTTTGAATAATGTTAGCAACCAAACTGCTTTGGTCTGTAAATATTTATCTGTAAATACCAATGCAGATTCAGCTTCTGGGGGAAAAACTGGCCCTTGTAGCCTATAAATTTATGTGAAATAAATTACGTGTTGAATTGAATATAATATATATATATATATATATTTTTTTTTTTTTTTTTTTTATATTTTATACTTTTCTCATTTAACATAATAATGACTTTGAATTATATTTTGGGGGTAATTTGATGTGTGATTTAATTTGCGACATGATGTAATTAATTTGATACATTTTTATTACACCGACATATTATTTTAAAATAACTAAACGATTTTTAAAGTTTCAGTTGCTAGTGGAAAAACGTTGCGCATCAAAATCTACAGTGTAAACGCACCCTACTATAACTGTGATTGGTCGGTTTACATGATGTTCTGTTACTGTCTTAGTGGGCGGTTCTTGGCTATAATATGCTGCGATACGGATCCAACTGACAGCTGGCATTCCCTCCTCTTAGATCTCCGGGATCGTATGGAAACACTGTTGTTTAGTGCTGCTTGCCTTAGGCTGTGAGGGATGCAGATTTATCCCAGGCGTCATTACAGGGAGATGGTGAATGGATGGAGTGAGTGTAAAAATAGATGCAGAAAAAGGCTGATTAGAAGCAGTGGAGGATATTACAGGATAGGGACCGCAGTAAAAGCAGAGGGAGAGATTTAGGAAGGGTTGAGGGTCTTGAGGTTCTCGGGTAGATGGAACACTGCCGCATCTGACGCAGGTAAACATGAGTGACTCACATCAAGGCCTTACGAGCAGTGACGCCAATGGACTCTCTCTCTCTCTTTATCTCTCGCTCTGTCTCCTGCTTTTCTCTCTGCACTGTCTGTTTTTGCCCTCTTATATCTCTCGTTCTCCTCTTTATCTCCCCAATTTTCTTAAACCCAAATCACTTTCTTAGCATAACCAATAATGGCGGTAGCAAAGTAGATTAGGAGAACGCAGAACACTTCTCTCTTGAGGACCCAATAAGGCCTCAAAAAATAATGGTCAGTGAACAGAGTGTGAACGTGCCATACTCTAAAAATAATGGTCTTTGGTCTTCCATGGAAATGGATTAGTGCGGTTCATTTGAATAAGTGTGAACAGCAGGGCTGGACTGGTAATCTGGCATACCGGCCATTTGCCCGGTGGGCCGACGCACTTTGGGGCCGGTGTATTGTTTAAAAAAAAAAAAAAAAAAGATTTTTCTTTATTTTATTTTTTTTGTACCACTGACAGCATGCAGCGACAGCGGCCCATTGGTTTGTCTTCTGAATTGACAAGCCGAAGCAAGAGAGACCTCCCCTCCATATTAGGCGCTTTTTTCTACTTATTTATGTATTATTTGAGCGCATGGAAGTGCAAGAGGCGAATATCCGCACAGCGCAGCCGCTGACGAACGTACGCTGCGTTTAAATGCTGCTCTGTGAACGGCACTTTGACTTGTTTGTGTGTATTGCCGTTTTCCACTTTACCTCGTTATGAAAAGGCTGGCGGCTGTTTTCAGCTGATTCACCACAGAACTGCAATGTTTCCATATCATACGATTGTATAAAACAAAATGTTTCACTTTACCACAACCACAACTTAGGCTACTCTGCAGCTACTAACAGCGAAGAAATATGATGCTTTGGAAGAAACATTTATAAAAAATGTTGCTATATTACATAAATTAATATTGCAGAATTTAAATCACTTTTATAGAGGCTGTTTTCGTATTTTGTACAGGTGTTTTTACATTTTTTTTTACTTACAAATATAATAGTTTATTATATATGTTTTATATAGTTTGGGAAACCATATAGCCATAGACTGTAAAAACCTTGCTCCTCATTATATGTTTTTTACCCTGTGACTACCATGATCTTACATTTAAATGAAACTGGCCTACAGTTTAACTATACTCTATAAAACAGCTTCAAGTCTGGATCCCATGAATTAAGGACAAAGCTTTTTTTCCTCTTTAAAAGTTTTATTAACTTTTTTTAATAAATTTAATTAAATGTAATATCCTCATGAAAGATAGATATCAGTGTCTTACTTAAATGATGTGTTAACTCTTGAAAAATATGATTGTTCAACCCAAAAATGTGATCGTTTACTCCCCCTAATGTCATTCCAAACCTAAATAAATTTATTTCTGTGAAGCATAAAATAAAATAATTTGAGTCTGTTTTTTTGTTCATACAATATTCAAATGGTAGCCTAACCAAAATGGCTTGGTTGCCAACATTCTTCAAAACATCTTATTTTGTGTTTCACAGAAGTCATACAGGTTTGAAATGACACGAGAGTGAGTAAATGAGGACAGCATTTAAAAGAAGTAAATTTACTGCATCCTAACTCAAAATCATCAGTGCTTTACTGTCAAGGGCATTTCTGTGTGACAAAAAAAGCAATATTACGTTTATCTGCATTTGCAGCAAATTCGATAATATCTATCATTATTTGTCCTTGTCCTAGTTTTATTTATATACGCCAATTTAAGGCCCCAACCCCAGCAAAAACATTCCTGGCGAACTCATGGGCCGGATGTGCCGGGTATGCCAGAGCCGAATTTTAGCCCCAGTCCAGCCCTGGTGAACACTGTTATCTGAACCCTGGTGCGCACCAAAGAAGTGGACCGAGATTGCTGACATGATGGGTCTTGGTCACCTTCCAAACAAACTCTGGTGCGGTTCGACTGAAATATGAAGCAAACACGGACCAAAGACATGTAAACGAACCATTAACGGGTGTCACAAGATGCGACCCTCAAAAGGACATAATGCTCAAGCATACCTTTTTTTTCTCGTCATAGTCACTGTTGCCCTGTTCAGTTCGGTACAAGCATCAGAACCACATCTCCTTGCAGCAGATCTTCACTTGTGTGTGTGACAGAGGGATTCCTGCTGCTGTTTTGACTCCTTTACACATTTTATAAACTCTTCACGAGTTCTCAACTGGTCAAAATACCATAATTTGTAGCATCGCACATACAACGAGCGCATTTAGCCCAGCACACACCATTGTTTTGGATGTTTGGTAAGTTCTGTCTTGAAATATATGTCATAAAATCCGACCAATCAGGTTGTGAACATATCCCTATGCCTTTAGGTTCAGTATCTTTAGGTTTAGTGTTAAAATGCCAATGTGAACACTAAGCGGACATAGACCAGGATTTTATTTAATTAAATTTTTTGGGGGTCCACACCAGATAAACCAGTTGTAAACACACCCTAAAAAGTTCTTTGGAGATCCAAAAATGGTTGCCTTTATTAGCATCTATGGTTCCATGAAGAACCTTAAACATGCATGGAACCTTTCAATGGCATAACTGGTTCTTTGCAGTGGGGAAGGGTTCTTTAGATTATTAAATGTTCTTTTTAAAGGTGCATTATGCAACTTTCCGTCCACTGAAGCGCGCCTATTCTAAACAAAGGCGTAGTTTGATGACGCCAAGTGTGAGCGCAGTATCTTGGGACATGTGGTCTTCACCTCACAGCCGGTGGGACTCGGGCAGAAATCATGTTGATGGATGCGGTTATTAACGTTACTTTAGTGTAAAGCAGAGCAGGACCGAGTGTTGTGGAGCTGAGCACGGCTGCTGGAGCGATTGTCATACAAACATACAGCTAGCGAGTACCGGGACTTTTATTATGACGGGACGGGACACAGTCGCCGGGCGCCCGCACTTCTGCTTTTTCCGGTCATGATTATAAGGTAAAGCAGCTCTGTTTATCATATTAGATACATTTAAGTGTGTTTAAAATTATGTTATGACGTTCCTCTGTGTGTTCGCTCGGCGCTGCTGTGACATGTTCACACTGCTAAGAGAAAAGCGCTTCTGCCCAATAAAACCGAGGGTAACGCAGATATGACGCGATTGACAGGCGACTCCCTCAAACGCTATGCTGACACGTCCCGGTCCTTAGTTAAAATAGCAATTTTCTCACAATTTACAAATAGTTGGAAACATTTGGGATATTGTAAGTACTCAACTGAACAAAATATATAAAACTGGCCTAGTGGTTTTTGGATATTTTACTGCAAAAATACTACATAGTACACCTTTAAGAAACATTAAGAAAAAAAAATAGATTTTAAGAACTAATCACTAAAAGGTCTTTTGGAGAACCACATTATTGTGTTTTATTACCATAAAGGTTCTTGGGGAACCTGAAATTGTTCTTTTATTGCAACCGTTCTTAATTGTGGTCCTGGAGAACCCCTAACACTATACATTTTGAATGTCTATCTTATCTAACATGCATATTTCAGGTCTTGGAGTCAATACTAACAAGCTGATAAGTTAGATCAGTTCAATCAGGTGTGTTTTATCATGAGCACATCTAAAATGTACAGTGCTGGGGTACTCCAGGACCAAGATTGGGCACCACTGTTGTGACATCACTGCAAAAACCTCGTAGGTTCCTCTTAGTTCACCTCTTAGTTCACACTTGTAGTTCAGTTTGCTTGGTTCATTTGGACAGGACCCTAAAAAAAAACTTTCAGTCCTGTCCGATTAGTGTTCAGATTGGCATTTTTATCACCGAACCTAAAGGCATAGGGATACTTTCACAACCTGATTGGTCAGCTTTTCTGACATAGCCTATTTAATTGCCTATTTTGACACGGAACGGAACTTAGTTAACATCCAAAACGATGCTGTTTGCTGGGCTAAATGTGCTTGATGTGTGTGCATAGCCTGCATACGATGGTATTTTGATCAGCTGAGAACTCACGAAGAGCTTATAAAATGTGAAAGGTGTGAAAACAGCAGCAGGAATCCCTCCATCAAAAAAAACCCAAAGATCTGCTGCGAGGAGATACGGTTCTGATACCTGAACTGAACTGAGATGGGCAACATCGCGACTACCGATATGCGTGAGCATTCTGTCCTTTTTAGGGTCTCAACTTCCTGTCTTTGGTCCATGTCGTGTTCATATCATATCTTTCGAAACGCACCAGAGTTTGTTTGGAAGTGGACCGAGACCTATCTTTTCAGCAGTCCGCTTGTTTAGCGAGCACCAGGGTTTCGGATCTCTAACAGAGCAATCGGACCAGGGTTCGTTTTAATCGAACCAAACATGCCAAGTGTAAATGCACCCTTTCAATGTTTGTGATCTGAATGCATGTATGCTTGTATGTATTTTACAGAAGTGTCTATTTCAACAGAACAAGACACTGAAGTGCAGTGTTTAGTCTCCACATTCACAACAGTTTGGTGTGCATAGTGATTAGGTCTGTTCTCCCTTGAGACCTGTAGAAGAAGTTGTGATAATTGACTGACCGAGCTGGAATTGTGCCGCAGTATAGGAACACGATGGCATTGCTATTCACAAATAACCTGAAAAAGTCCAACTCTATTCCTCTGATGCTAACAGTGAGGTGTCGTCGAGGGAATTTGAAGAGTCAGCATGTCTTTGGTGCTTGAACGGTAACAGAGCAATGGATCCAGACAGTTGATGTTGTGAATTTTAATGCCTATGGTGACAGTGCACTGAGGTTGTTTTTATTTGTGGAGTAGAGGAGAGTTTTTGATGTCTTGGATGACTGGATTAAACGGGTGCTTACTGACACAAAAGTTTCTGTCCTAAATGGCACCCTTGGACCTTGCAGATGTCTTCAAAGTGCGCACTTGCACCTTTTCCACCAAAAATTCTGGTTCTGGATTTACTACTCAAATGGTGGATCTGCATTTTTTTTTTTTTTTGTCAGACTGGCTTGTGTTTTAGTTGCCACTTGGTCAATGCAATTGAATGTGTTACTTGGATGTTAAAATATGCTCTTAAAAAAACAAATGTTTATTAATGTATCTTCAAAACTGGAGCTCTAGTTGGGTGTTCCTGTTCTGCAGTGGTCAGTATCTGTTAAAAGTGTTTCACGGAAATAATAAGAGTTGTAAACCAACGACAGTGTCATGGGAGGCCAAGGCTCATTGATGCGATCAAACAGACGAGCTACTGTAGCTCAGATTGCTCAATAAGTTAATGTTGGTTCTGATAGAAAGGTGTCAGAATACACAGTACATTGCAGTTTGTTGTGTATGGGGCTGCATATTCACAAACCAGGCAGGGTGCCCATGCTGACCTCTGTCCACTGCCGAACAGCAATGGAAGAAGGTGGCCTGGTGCATGTGTTGCTTACCTGGGGAACACATGGCACCAGGATGCACTATGGGAAGAAGGCAAGTCGGCGGAGGCAGTGCGACGCTTCGGGCAATGTTCGGCTGGGAAACCTTGGGTCCTGCCATCTAGGGATGTCACAAGTAGGGCTACTGGTACTTTGGTACCAAGTCGGTAGAGCTGCAACTAACGATTGTTTTTTCTGTCGACTAATCTAACGATTATTATTTTTCCCACGATTAGTCGACTAATCTAACGATTATTTCTATTACAATAAATAATTAATCTAATATTCTTTTTTGTAATTAGCTCATGAATCCTTTGGATAACTTTACAAAAAAAATATAAGTACAACTTCTAATATAATATTTCAACCTTTATTCATTTTCAATCAATGTGGTTGAAGTTTTTACAGTATAAAATAATAAAGAGCAAATACAATTATTTTAATATGGTAAATATGAGTTTATGATAGCGTTTATAATTAAACCACAGTAGCCATACATTTACAGTTGTCTGAGACGTCATGAAATGTTCTTTAGCATCACAAACCATAAAATGTAGTCAGGGTTCTGCTATGGTTTAACATGGTTTCCAGAGATCTGAAGCTGATTCGGGGTAGCTCGTTGGTTTGTGACTGTGACTGTGCGTGCTGTCTTTTAAGGGGCCGTTCACATATCACGTCTTTTGCGCGCTCAAGTTCATTATTTCTAATGTAGGCGCGCGATAAGCACTCTCATAATGGAAACGACGCGCTTGTTTTTTCCAGGCGCGTCCGCACCGCATAGAGTTAAAAACATCTCAACTTTTCAGAATGCCGCAAGCGCAAGAATATCACACCTGAACCAGGAAGTTAGTCACCAGATCACACGGAAACCAGTTAAACCGTAACACCGGAGAGCGCCGAGATGTTTTCCTCTGAGGTGCTCGCGCATCGCAGTTGTGCTGCCGTGGTACACCATATCGGTTTTGCAAAGGGAACAAAGGGCCATTTTATTTGTCCTCTGTTTGAAGTATTCCCATACTTTTGATAACAGTGGTCTCTGTTTTTGTGATAGAATGCAACTTTCTCCATTCCCTGTATGCCATCACGAGAGATGTAAACAAACAGTGTGACGCGTCGACGCATTTCACGCACGTCGAAGTATTTTTGTAGTCGACGTAACCGATGATGTCGACGCGTCGTTGCAGCACTACAAGTCGGTACTGAAATGTAAAAAAATGTGACTATACCAGCATTTCTGTAGTACCTGTAGTATTGACTCCTGAGTATATTCGGTACACACAGCTGCGTTCAGTCGCTTCAGTGTTAATATAAGCGCAGGGCTGTAGCCGAATATATACTAGTGTTTGTGAATAATAAACTGCAAAATACTATTTAAATATTACTCCTGCATGTTCTGCTGTTGCAATGCGCTGATGCGCGCACGCACACACAGACACGCGACACTCGCTTGCTGTCTTTGTAGTCTCGGCCAACTGCCGTGTGTCACTATATGAGGACATGAACGCATGAACCGTCACTTCGTGAGAATTTACCATTTCATTTGAGAAAACAGTCATATCATGAACACAGACACTCAAAGGTTTTCAAGGCAACCCGTCAAAATAAAAGTTTAGTGTAACGTGAAGAAATTGACAGAATAAGGCTACTGTTGTACAGTAGATTTAGCTACGTCTTTATATAATAATAATACGCCTCTACTAATAATAATAATAATTATGCCTATTTTTCACTTGATCTTTTTTTATAAACAACTTTTAATTTTAAACAGCATACAACCTTTAAATATTTATGTATTATTTATTAATAATGATTATCATAAATAATAAACTCATCGAATTTAATAAAATTTTTGAAAAAAAAAAAAATATATATATATATATAATATAATTTTGCTGTGGTATCGAAATTGGTACAGAGTACCATCAAATTGTTATAGTATTGGTACCAACTACTGGAATTTTGGTAACGTGACATCCCTACTGCCATCCATGTGGAGGTTACTTTGACTCGTACCACCTACCTAAGCATTGTTGCAGACCATACACTTTTTCATGGAAACGGTATTCCCTGGTGGCTGTAGTCTCTTCCAGCAGGATAATGCGGCCTGCCACAAAGCAAAAATGATTCAGGAATGGTTTGAGGAGCACACTCAAACAAATTGGTTTGTTTTAGCAGCAAAGGGGACCAACACAATATTAGGATGGTGGTCATAATGTTATGCCTTATCGATATTACAACCATCTTTTAAAAATAATTACTATTAATTATTATTTATAATATTTATAATAAATTATTATTAATATTAAAATATTAATATTATAAATTATTAATTTACTTATAATAAATTATTATTAATTACTATTATAATTAAATAGTTATTAATTCATATTAATTGAAAAGAAAATAGGGTATTTGTTAGCAGTTTTGAAACGATAAATGACAATAATTTTGTGGATTTATATTTCATTCAACATTATATATTTTTTGTATATTCTGTGTCAGATTACATCAGGTTACAGAAGTCAAATAGATTGTGAAAGCTGTTTCTTGTTTACTCAACAGAAGTTTTATGTTGTATGTTCAGTTCACATTTCAGATCGTTCATCTGCCTTCGCTCCAAACCTCTTCCTAAGTATGACTTCTTACAATACAAGCTGTCTGTGATGCTGTGCTATTATGGGATAGGACATTCCTCCATCTCTGCTGTGCATGAGTGCCCTCCAGTGTGTGAGACTCACTCGAGAGCGGCTCAGCAGGGTGCCAATGAAGACCATGTGTTGCACGGCAGATTTCCTTATGTCTGCTTGTAATTTTCTTTTTAATTTATCTAAAGCTTTGAGCGTAATTGAATTTGGGTAATGAAAAGTATCGTGTGACTAGTTAACATTGAGTTAAGATGGAAAAACACATGTTGTGGCACTGGTTTAATGTCTGTATTACAGCGTGTGACAGTGAGAACCTGTTCCTAATAAAAAAAATGAGGTCAGAATAGATATTAACAAAGAGCTGAACGATGTGTGTGTGTGTGTGTGTAGGAGCATCCTTTACTGGGCCAACCGTTTTTCATGCTTCATCCATGTCGCACTGAGGAGTTTATGAAACCTGCTCTGGATTTGGCACAAGCTGGAAACAAGTGAGTTTCTTTCTGCTGCTGCTTTAGTAGTCATGCATTCTGTGAAATGAATATTCTGAGTTTACATTTACATTCATCACATGCCACTTCCACTACTGGATGAGAAGATCCAAAGCCACTTGCATAGCATTCAAGATACACATTTCTTGGGAATCAAACCTATGACCTTAGTGTTGCTAGTGTCATGTTGTGCTGTTTGTGCTATAGGAACGCTGTGTGAAATTCTGTCCACAGCATCAGCTTGTTGGACATTTTTAGCTTGTCCAGTGGATTCCCAGTAGGCAGTCACACAGCATAACAAATACATTTAATAATTATGCATAAGCTTTGAAAATGTAAACATTTGACTTAAACATTACTTATGTTAATATGAAACGATGACAAAACCTTACTAACATTTTCTGTCTTGCCTTTACCAACTATAAAGGTAAACCTGGTTACTTTTGGTTAAAATCTGCACAAATATAGTAGGTAAGACATTACGTAACTATCCATAAAGCATTGGAACATTAATTTTGGAAATTCCAATAATATATAAATTACTTGCATTATATAAATGTATACTATTTGAATTATATATATTTTTTAATGAATTGCATAATATATATATTTTTTTAAATAATGATTTTAAATTAATTAAATGTAATAATTATTTTTTTTAAATAATAATTAATAATCTAAATGTATAAATTAATTATAGGGGGTGTAGGGGTATTGAGCACTCTTTTAAACCAATAAAATACAATAATTGTGATTTAATTCTACTTCTTTTCGTTGAATATCATGTAAAGCCTCAGGAAACCGAGCATCCAGGAATATACATCCATCAATATTATCCACCAAGCAATGTCCACAAAAAAAAATTATTTAGATTAGATTTTTTTTTACAGCTCAAATTTACATTTATTTACACTATAATTCATGTACATGCTTTAATAAAAAATGCGAGATATAAGATTACAGCATTTATTAAACCCTCCAAAATGACTTGCCCCATCTTTTTTAAATGAGGAACAAATCAACATTATTTTATGTGGTGATGAAGGGCATGGTTTCACTGCCAAGTTTTACTTGATCTGGAAATGTTCCTTTTAACGTTTTAAAATGATGTTTTATCATTCTATAGTGTTATATCTTGTCTTGTCATGATCAGATCTGGCATCAATTTAGCTAGTGAGATATGATTAGATATTTAAAAGAAATTGAATTGACGCACTGCAGTGTGATTATCTCATCTGTTTTCAGGAGGATGAACTATATCGTGACCTGGCTCAGTGTTGTGGGCCCCGTCGTCGGACTGGATGTCCCATTGAGCTACTGCACCGAGGTGTCCGCTCCAAGCTGAAGAGTGAAAAGCTGGTAGCGACCTGCTCTGACCTTTCTGTCTGTCTCAGACTCCACTGACCCAGACGATGTGAAGAGGACACCTGTGACCCTGCTGAGGGTCTCAAAGGGGCCAAAAAGGGTTCAAAAGTCTTGTTAGCAATGCTTAAACATTCAAGACACCAAGTCTTTAAGAGCATTCTTGAGCTAGCTTGTGAACTTAAAGGGTTAATTCACCCAAAAATTAAAATTATGTTATTAATTACTCTCAAGTCGTTCCAAACCCATAAGACCTTTCATCTTGGGAGCAAAAAATAAGATATTTTTTGATGAAATCTGAGAGCTTTCTGACCCCTCCATAGGCATTTTATGAAGCATCAAGAATATTTTTTGTGCGCAAAAAACTAACAAAAATAACAACTTTATTTAACTTTTTTTCTTCTTCTCCAAACTCCAAATAAATATTATTTTTGTTTGTTTTTTTGCACACACATTGTATTCCCATCGCTTCATAAAATTAAAGGATTAGTTGACTTTAAAATGAACATTTCCTGATAATTTACCCACCCGATCTCATCCAAGATCATGTCTTTCTTTCTTCAGTGTAAAAGAAATTGTTTTTGAGGAATTTTTCTTCACATAATGGACTTCAATGGAAACCAAAATGTTGAATGTCCAAATCAATGTCGTTTCAAAGTGCTCTGCACGATACCAGCTGAGAAATAGGGTCTTATATAGTGAAACCGTCAGACATTTATATACTTTTTAACCTAAATTGCTCATCTTGTTCTGCTCTGCGACGTGGCACGGATTGCACAATTACCGGTATGTCAGAAAGGTCACGCTAGTTGTCGGCGGAAATACTACCCCAAGCGAATGTGCAAAGAATAATACAAACAGTACCTAAAAAACTCCATGTACACCTTCAAAATCATCCAAAAACGCTGTTTAACCATTTTTTTACTAAAGGATGTTCATATTAGTCTTACCACGAGCGATTTAAATACGGGGGCGGTTCTTCTGCCTATGTCTAGCGTTAACTTTCCAATCTGTGGGGTGTCGCAGAGCAACACAAGATGAGCGGTTTAGGTTAAAACGTATAAAAAAATTAAAACAAATTTAGAACATCAACAATGGTTTAGCTAGAAAAGACCCTGTTCTTCAGCTGGGAATTGTACAGAGCCCTTTGAAACTGCATTGATTTGGACCTTCAACATTTTGGTTGCCATTGAAGTCTATTGTGTGGAGAAAAATCCTGAAATGTTGTCCTCAGAAAGCGTAATGTCTTTCGCACTGAAGAAAGAAAGACTTGAACATGTTGCATGGCATGGGGGCGAGTAAATTATCAGGACATTTTCTTTTATGTTAACTAATCCTTTAATGTTGAACCTTTGTAGTCACATGACTATTTTAACAATGTCTTTACTACCTTTCTGGACCTTAAAAGTTGTAATGACGTTACTGCCTATGCTCTAAGATTTGATCAAAAATATCTTCATTTGAGATCCCAAGATGAACAAAAGTCTTCCGGGATTGGAGCGACATGTGGGTGAGTAATTAATGACAGAATTTTCATTCTTGGGTGAACTAACCCTTTAAGTATTAATAAGTTAAAATAAATTATTCATGTGCTACCATTAAACATATCAGAGCTCAGTAAGATTTGTTTAAAGAAAGTAAAACATTTATTCATTAAGTATGCATTAAATTGTTCAAAAGTGTCAGTAAATACATTTGTAATGTAACAAAAGATTTCCATTTAAAATAAATGCTGTTCTTTTGAACTTCATCAAATAATCCCAAAAAATATATATCATGGTTTTTAAAGAAATATTAGAATGATTTCTGAAAGATGTGACACAGAAGACTGGAGTAATGATGCTAAAAATTCAGCTTTAACATCAAAGGAATAAATACTTTTTTTATTAAATATAATCAAACAGAAAATTTAAATTGTACACTGTAAAAAAATGTTGTTATTTGTTGGTTTAACTTTAAAAGAATGTAACCTAGTTGCCTTAAAATTTTGAGTTTATTGAACTTAAAAATTTGAGTTGATACAATGAAGGAAATTTGTTTAATAAATAGAAACTCAAAATATTATCTGAACCACATTAAAAAAAATTATAAATCATGAAAATAGCACAATTTGGCATGTTTCACTGCGTCATCAGAAATAAAACACAATTCCCCAATATACTTTAAATCAATAAATAAATCTTTTAATAATATTTGAATAAAGGTTGTCGAATCTCAAAAATGTTCATTGTATTAACTCAAAATTTTAATTTCAATGAACTCAAAATTTTAAGGCAACCAGGTAACTTTTTTTCTAAATAATTTTTTACAGTGTAATAATATTTCACAATATTGTTGTTTTGCTGTATTTTGGATCAAATAAATGCAGCCTAAGATACTTTTCTCCAAATCTTACTGGGTAGTAGTGTACACAAAATGAATGGTACTGTAATTCTTGTTTTTTTAATATTTTTTATTGCAACCATAAAATGTTCATATTATATGACAGATATCACTGAAATGCTCTGAGAGCGATCAGTTAGCTTTCCCATTTATCCTAATTGCAGTTGCTCAGATGAGGCATGTAGCAATCTGCATTCTGTAGTCTTTTACAGAACCTTTAAAAACTGGGATTTGTTCAGGATATGTATGTGACAATATCATAAAATTAAAAGGCAAACCACATTTCCCTCTGCTGCTATTTCTTTTTGCATTCCTATCAATCGCGTACAAGTAGCTTCTGCTTGCATTTGGAGGATTGCTATTCAAGCATGTGAGTCTTAGTCTCCAGCTGCGTAGGTGTGTCTGTCTGTCTGTGTGTGTGTGTGTGTGTGTGTGTGTGTGTGACTCAATATTTTCCCTCACTTGTCAGGTATTGTGAGAAGGCTGCATTTAGCCTGTTTTTGACATTTCTGAGGCCTGAAATTAGAATACAGCATTATCCGTGTAACCTTGCACCTTGTAAGCAAAGTAAATAGTCTGATGTAGCCTGTTCATGTTGTGTCTCCCCACAGTCTGACATTTCTCTTCATTACTCATCCACGTAGCGTGCCGTGCCAGGACACTGTTTAAAAGTTGAATGGAATCGAATCCCTCTGAAATCCTGGCTGTCTGATGCGAAGTCTGAAACGAGGAGCTGAGTTTAGAGTCCAGAGTTTGAGAGAAGACTGTGAAAGTCCTCAGTCAGCATGTCTAAATGGGGCGCGTATCTCTCGGGGGACTGTATCAGTGTTGGTAAGGAGGTCAGCCTCCTACCCGGAGCATCTCGCTCTAATGGACAGACAGGAATGATGGAGAGGAGAGAAAGAGAAACGGATAGAAGGATCTCAGTAGGGAAATGTTACCTGCTTCATAAACAGCCATTTTAGAGGTTTAAATCACCCCAAAATGAAAATCAATGACTGTCAAGCTCGGATAGTGTACAAATCTTTTCAAATAAGCATATTTTAAATTGGCACGACATGAACCAATAGTGTTTAATTTATGCTTTTAACTTGAGATGTGTCTCGATGTTCCTCAGACAAAGCTATAATATGATTATACAGGGAGTGCAGAATAATTAGGCAAGTTGTATTTTTGAGGATTCATTTTATTATTGAACAACAATCATGTTTTCAATGAACACAAACTCAATATCAAAGCTGAATATTTTTGGAAGTTTTAGTTTTTAGTTTTAGCTATTTTAGGGGGATATCTGTGCGTGCAGGTGACTATTACTGTGCATAATTATTAGGCAACTTAACAAAAAACAAATTTATACCCATTTCAATTATTTATTTTTACCAGTGAAACCAATATAACATCTCAACATTCACAAATATACATTTCTGACATTCAAAAACCAAACAAAAACAAATCAGTGACCAATATAGCCACCTTTCTTTGCAAGGACACTCAAAAGCCTGCCATCCATGGATTCTGTCAGTGTTTTGATCTGTTCACCATCAACATTGCGTGCAGCAGCAACCACAGCGTCCCAGACACTGTTCAGAGAGGTGTACTGTTTTCCCTCCTTGTAAATCGCACATTTGATGATGGACCACAGGTTCTCAATGGGGTTCAGATCAGGTGAACAAGGAGGCCATATCATTTGATTTTCTTCTTTTATACCCTTTCTTGCCAGCCACGCTGTGGAGTACTTGGACGCGTGTGATGGAGCATTGTCCTGCATGAAAATCATGTTTTTCTTGAAGGATGCAGACTTCTTTCTTTACCTCTGCTTGAAGAAGGTGTCTTCCAGAAACTGGCAGTAGGACTGGGAGTTGAGCTTGACTCCATCCTCAACCCGAAAAGGCCCCACAAGCTCATCTTTGATGATACCAGCCCAAACCTGTACTCCACCTCCACCTTGCTGGCGTCTGAGTCGGACTGGAGCTCTCTGCCCTTTACCAATCCAGCCACGGGCCCATCCATCTGGACCATCAAGACTCACTCTCATTTCATCAGTCCATAAAACCTTAGAAAAATCAGTCTTGAGATATTTCTTGGCCCAGTCTTGACGTTTCAGCTTGTGTGTCTTGTGCAGTGGTGGTCGACTTTCTGCCTTTCTTACTGATGCCATGTCTCTGAGTATTGCACACCTTGTGCTTTTGGGCACTCCAGTGATGTTGCAGCTCTGAAATATGGCCAAACTGGTGGCAAGTGGCATCTTGGCAGCTGCACGCTTGACTTTTCTCAGTTAACGGGCAGTTATTTTGCGCCTTGGTTTTTCCACACGCTTCTTGCGACCCTGTTGACTATTTTGAATGAAACGCTTGATTGTTCGATGATCACGCTTCAGAAGCTTGGCTATTTTAAGACTGCTGCATCCCTCTGCAATATATCTCACTATTTTTGACTTTTCTGAGCCTGTCAAGTCCTTCTTTTGACCCATTTTGCCAAAGGAAAGGAAGTTGCCTAATAATTCTGCACACCTGATATAGGGTGTTGATGTCATTAGACCACACCCCTTCTCATTACAGAGATGCACATCACCTAATATGCTTAATTGGTAGTAGGCTTTCCAGCCTATACAGCTTGGAGTAAGACGACATGCATAACGAGGACGATGTGGTCAAAATACTCATTTGCCTAATAATTCTACACTCCCTGTAGACTTGTCTGCTTTTATACCAGCTAACAAAAATATGTTCTAAGAATGTTAGCATTAATTTACGTAAATGTTATTTAGTTACATACACCAATCAGGCATAACATAATGACTACCTTCCTAATATTGTGTTGGTCCCCCCTTTTGCTGCCAAAACAGCCCTGACCCGTCGAGGCATGGACTCCTCTAGACCCCTGAAGGTGTGCTGTGGTATCTGGCACCAAGATGTTAGCAGCAAATTAAGTCCTGTAAGGTGGGACCTCCATGGATCGGACTTGTTTGTTCAGTACATCCCACAAATGCTCGATTGGATGGAGATCTGGGGAATTTAGAAGCCATGTCAACTGTTAAAACTCGTTGTGCTCCTCAAACCATTCCTGAACCATTTTTGCTTTGTGGCAGGGCAAATTATCCTGCTGAAAGAAGCCACAGCCACCAGGGAATACTGTTTCCATGAAAAAGTGTATGGTCTGCCACAATGCTTGGGTAGATGGTTCGTATCAAAGGAACATTCAGATTGTTGGCAGGACCCAAATTTTCCCACAGAACATTGCCCAAAGCATCACACTGCCTCCGCCGGCTTGCTTTCCCTCCATAGTTCCATAGTTCATCCTGGTGCCATGTGTTCCCCAGGTAAGCAACACACACGCACACATGGCCATCCACTTGATGTAAACGAAAACATGATTCATCAGACCAAGCCATCTTCTTCCATTGATCCGTAGTCCAGTTCTGATGTTCACGTCCCCACTGTTGGCACTTTCGGCGGTGGACGGGTCAGCATAGGCACCCTGACTGGTCTGCGGCTATGCAGCCCCACATACAGCAAACTGCGAGGCACTGTGTATTCTGACACCTTTCTATCAGAACCAGCATTAACTTATTGAGCAATTTAAAGGTGTCATAATGCCATTTTTGTACAATTAATATGATTCTTTAGTGTCTAAATTAAAAGTTTGTAATATACTTTCATTAAAAATTCTCCTTAGTATTTTAAGAAAACACTCATTTTACCTGGTCAAAAACAGCTCTGTTTTCAGCAAGCCATTTCAGTGCCTACGACTTTAAATGATAATGTTCCTCTGTTCTGTGGGGCAGTTTGACACAACACAGTGTTGCCCTTGACAACAGTTGCAGTATATTTTGGAGAAAGAATGGCAACAGGAGTCTCTGAGGACACATCATATCAACTTGAACCCTGAACAAGATGGCGGCCCGGCTAGCTGGACGTTTCTGAACGGTTGGTTAACGTAATGTCACTTTGATTTTTCTTTGTATGTTCTTAACGTTAGCATAGTGATATACGGATGCTATGCGTTTACTGATGTATATGTTAGCTCATTGACAGATTGATGTTACAGCTAATGGTCATGAAAAACATTTTCGGTAAATGTAGGCTTGTCAGTGATGTGTAACATTATCTATGCAGTTTTAGGTGCAACTGTCAGGGCTGAAGCACTGACATTAGGTCACCACAGGAATGTTTCAACAGACACCGTTATAAACCATCTACAAAAGTAAGCTTTGTGTAGTGTTACCATGTTAACTTTATCACCAGTGTACACAGTTTGTAATAACACAATAACCATAATGCGTTCATTATAAACGTGGGATTATGAATAATAGTGAGAACATTACGCATATAAAGCTTGCCGTAATCAATGTAACTTACCCTGTAAACATTAGCCTCATCTATCGTGAAGTGTACAAGCGTTTCAAGCGTTACACTCACTTCTTCTGGAGGTGCAAATAGTTGGTACCGATCTTTTTTTCAGGAGCAGCTTCTTAGCAAAGCCTGCTTTATACTGACCATTGTTTATAAAGCAGTCTGGTGAGAAATTATTCGCACGGCGCAAACATGAAAGCATTGACATTGGTTGGAGTAATATTCCCTTCGAAAACAAAACTCAGCGGTTGGGATTTAGGAACATCAGAATGACACCCAAGCACAGAACCCCGCAATCACTTAGTTGTACTCCAGCATATCAACGATGGTGGACTACGATGAAAGCTCGGTCAGGGCGGGTCTGTGTTGAAACGCAGTCAATCAACAGTCGTTAAAGGGGTGTCCGACCGTGTGATGTCACACAGTCGAACGGCATGAATTGAGATGAGAAAACATATGAGAAATAAAAAAACTGATGGATTTGTATCATTATAGGATGGTTGTGTACAGGCACTGCCAACACACATTTCCATACAGTCAAATAGTGAAAGTGCATGTACCATTATATGACCCCTTTAAGCTACAGTAGCTCATCTGTTTGATTGGACCACACGGACCAGTCATCACTACCCATGTGCATCAATGAGCCTTGGCCGCCCATGACCTTATTCCCGGTTTATCACTGTTCCTTCCTTGGAACACCCTACAAGAGCTGCAGTTTTGGAGATGCTCTGACCCAGTTATCTATTCTAGACAACACAATTTGGCCCTTGTCAAACTCGCTCAAATCCTTACACTTGCCCATTTGTCCTGCTTCTGTCACATCAGCACTGAGGACTTTTTTGACACTTTCTGCCTAATATATCCCATTTACTATAAGGTGCCACGATGACAAGATAAGAATTATTCACTTCACCTGTGATAATGTTATGCCTGATCGGTATATATTCTCAGAATATCTGAAACGATAAGTTGTGACATTTAAAAGAAAGTTTCAAAAAAATAAAGCTTCTGAGAACATTAAAGACCAGCAACTTAAGAACTGAACATTTGTTCAACTTTGAGAGAACGTTGCCACAACGTTAGCAAGGCCCTGGTCAAATCAGCTTTTTATGTGAACCTTTAAAACATCTCCTTTTTCAGCTTTTCTTTCAAGAAAGAAAAGAGTTTGTAATGACAAAAGGACGAGTAAACAATAACATGTAATGATGGAATAGACCACAAAAAAGGTGGACATTTTGTCATCTTCCTGTCACACCTGTAGTTTTAAAACCATATTATTCAATTAGATATCAAAATAACTTTATGTTTGCATTCAATTCCAGACATTTCGTAGCTCAACATTTTCATTTTATGGAAAATAACAGCTTAGACATTCAGCAAAACGTTGTTTATTCTCCACAGAATGCTAATGACTAGCATGCACCAAAACACAGCTATCAGTTCAAATGTGATATTCCAGTAGAGCAGACATGATGAGGGTGAGTAAAGACGACGTTTAATTTTCATTCTTGGGTGCACTATTCAAGCCACATTCATGACGGTGTGCAGAACGTCTAATTGAAGTAAGTAGCATACATATCGAGTAAGTTTTAGACAGACCTCAATATTATTATATCTGGAGGAGTTGTTACATTAGAGGAAAGGAAATTAGAATTGCCTTAGAAACAAATACCCATTTATTTTACATGCTTCACTGGAGGTGTTGCTTAATGGAGTTAGATCGCTCCTAATGGAGTTGGGGAATTAAATTTGTGAACTGAAATGCCAACGTGAGCGTGAACGGGCCGCTGCTGACATCTGTTGGCCAGCGTGTGCTGGTGTAGTTTACACGCCTGTCCATTAGGAGCCGCCATTGACCGAAGAGCAAGTGACTCAAAACTAAACAGACTTAAAAAGATGTCTGGCAACTGATGCCACGCTTAAACATTTGATTGCATTAGATTGAAAAATAGACAGTAATACCAAGTAGGATTAATTATAGAGGAAATAGCTCTAGCTCGTTTTTCAAGCAGTTTTCTAAAAAAAAAAAAAAAAAACAACAGTACCCGTGTTGTTTATTTTTAGTATTTATGTGATATTTATTTTTATATGATTCATTTGATAAAAATGATATAGCTGTTTTTTAGTTTTTAGTAATACTTTAATACTACTTAAACTTTTTTTTGTTATTTTTTTATATTTTTATATCTTTTTTCAATGACCAATTTTAATAGTAAAACATGTCTAACATAATGTCTAATACAATGATATTCAGGCATATATATATATATATATGTATATATACTTTTTTTTCTCACTCTTTTTTCCCTTCAGATTACTACTGGAAAACTGCATGGCTGTATTAATCATTATGTACGTCAGCTGAATGATTGTCAGATTCATAAAATGCTGTTTTACGTCTGTTCATTTTATTTTATTTGAGTTTTAATTCACTGACTTAAAATTATTTCTAATAGTTCTAACAATAACAAAACTGCCTTGCAATACCCTGACATATGAATATGATAATCAGACTATTTATTGGTATACATTAAAAACAATGGTATTATCTGACCTCCTGCAGTACTTTTAGTAAGTGCAGAGGTGAGTAAAAGAAGTCTATTTTTACTGTATCATGTTCACAATTGTATTAATTTCCCTGAGAATGTTTTATCTGGCAGTGATGTTCCAGACAAGGAAGACCCCTTTCCCGTCCAATTAATCCAGACATCATCCTGGCTTCCAGCGCGATTCGGATAATGATAAAACCAAACAGAACCCATCTTTCGCATGTCTACACCAGACTTTCCGACAGCAGGGAAATGGGTCAGATTTTCTTTGCAGAAGCAAACCATCTGCATTCAGCTTTTCTCTTACATTCTTCACCATGTTGTCAGGTATGAGAAAGAGGCCTGTAATACGTTTCTAAATTTTATATTTCTGCATAAATCAATGCCTTCTAAATGCTTTGGGTTACCTTTTTCAAGCCTCTGTAGAGCAGCAGAGTTTATTCATAATTAAATAAACATTTAATTGGCATTTTATTGGGCCTGAACACTTCAGTCAATGCCTGGAGCGTGAGTCTAGACGTGTTGTAAATGCATGACATATCTGATGTATTTACAACTGTATACTGTATAACAAGCCAGCATGAGGTATTGTTATAAAGCAAAGGCACTGCTGAGGTCGTAAATGTGTTTAAATTAGAAAATTAGCTGCGTAAACACTGGACACGCTCCAAACGACTGATACTTTTGTTTGTTTCTCTCTTGCACACACATACTCCTCTGAGACCTTAGATACATAACCTTTGTGGAAAAAGCTCCCTTTTTTTGACTGCATCCTCTAAAAGACACCATTGTTTGCATGGTTTCACTGATGCCAACGTTGTATAAACAAAAACATATGGTTCCTCATTGCAGCAATTATTATGTTAAGTCTAATTTGACCTCATCTGTAACTGAGAGAGAATAAACTAACAGTTTGGTTGATTATACGCTTGAATTACATCTATAGTGTCCTTGACTTAAGTGACACCTAAAATGTCATTGCATTAGATCAGTTTTGCTCAATGGCTTTTATTAAAATCAACTGTGTAGCAGTGAGGATACACAAGGTCAGTAAAACAACAAGAAATCAGTTTCTCGTTGGTCATTCTCACAAACTCTGACTCGTTGGAATCGTCTAGTCACTGTGCTGGATTTGTTGAGAAAAGGGCCTTTTGTTTGCTTCGGTTTGAGGCTTTAATCACATTCTGGCTCTTTCTCATCGACCGCCCGAAGAGTTTTGGACAGTGTCATTGTTGCCAAGTTAAACAATGTTTTCTGGAAAGAACCAAAGATTTGTGAGCTCCAGGACCAGTAGATGGCCTCATTTCCCACAGCACAAGCAAACGTCAAGGTAAATTTGACTCTACTGAGCACTTCAAGTCCACTCTTAATAATAATAATAATAATAATGGCATTAGTAGTTCTAGCTAGGGCTAGTGTTAAATGTGAACAGAACCTTATAAGAGGTTTGAGGAAGAGTGTGCTATTATCATTTTATTTATGCATATTATTATTTTATTTTTTTGCCAGGCAGACGAAGAGATTTAGAAAGGAGGGAGCCAAGACATGTATAGAGAACTGAATATCATAATCAAGACTTGAGCTCTTTTGATTTGTGCCTCGGCTCTAAGTAACCAAATAGCAACCACAAAACAGCTGTTAAAACAACGCAGAATGCATTCGCATCTGTAAGACAGCATGTTTAAACAATTAATTAGCAACCACACATCATGCTAAATCCACTCAGAATTTAGCAACCACATAACAAAATGCTAAAACTGCCCAGAATACCCTAATTACTTAACAACAGTGCTAAACAACTCTGAACATCTTAGCAATAGTGTAACAACAGGCTAAAACCACTCTGGACGGTACTCTGTTTCTAGGCTAGTGTGTTCTGAGTAAGTTTTACCATGTTTTTATTCAGTTATTAGTGTAATCTGGGTGGTTTTAACATGGTGTTGCTAGAGTGTTCTGGGTGGTTTTAGCATGGTGTTATGGTGTTGCTAGAGTGTTCTGAGTGGTTTTAGCATGTTGTTATGGTGTTGCTAGAGTGTTCTGGTGGTTTTAGCATGGTGTTATGGTGTTGCTAGAGTGTTCTGAGTGGTTTTAGCATGGTGTTATGGTGTTGCTAGAGTGTTCTGAGTGGTTTTAGCATGGTGTTATGGTGTTGCTAGAGTGTTCTGAGTGGTTTTAGCATGGTGTTATGGTGTTGCTAGAGTGTTCTGAGTGGTTTTAGCATGTTGTTATGGTGTTGCTAGAGTGTTCTGGTGGTTTTAGCATGGTGTTATGGTGTTGCTAGAGTGTTCTGAGTGGTTTTAGCATGTTGTTATGGTGTTGCTAGAGTGTTCTGGTGGTTTTAGCATGGTGTTATGGTGTTGCTAGAGTGTTCTGAGTGGTTTTAGCATGTTGTTATGGTGTTGCTATAGAGTGTTCTGGTGGTTTTAGCATGGTGTTATGGTGTTGCTAGAGTGTTCTGAGTGGTTTTAGCATGGTGTTATGGTGTTGCTAGAGTGTTCTGGTGGTTTTAGCATGGTGTTATGGTGTTGCTAGAGTGTTCTGAGTGGTTTTAGCATGTTGTTATGGTGTTGCTAGATTGTTCTGGTGGTTTTAGCATGGTGTTATGGTGTTGCTAGAGTGTTCTGAGTGGTTTTAGCATGGTGTTATGGTGTTGCTAGAGTGTTCTGGGTGGTTTTAGCATGATGTTATGGTGTTGCTAGAGTGTTCTGAGTGGTTTTAGCATGGTGTTATGGTGTTGCTAGAGTGTTCTGAGTGGTTTTAGCATGGTGTTATGGTGTTGCTAGAGTGTTCTGGGTGGTTTTAGCATGATGTTATGGTGTTGCTAGAGTGTTCTGAGTGGTTTTAGCATGGTGTTATGGTGTTGCTAGAGTGTTCTGAGTGGTTTTAGCATGTTGTTATGGTGTTGCTAGAGTGTTCTGGTGGTTTTAGCATGGTGTTATGGTGTTGCTAGAGTGTTCTGAGTGGTTTTAGCATGGTGTTATGGTGTTGCTAGTGTTCTGGTGGTTTTAGCATGGTGTTATGGTGTTGCTAGAGTGTTCTGAGTGGTTTTAGCATGTTGTTATGGTGTTGCTAGAGTGTTCTGAGTGGTTTTAGCATGTTGTTATGGTGTTGCTAGAGTGTTCTGAGTGGTTTTAGCATGTTGTTATGGTGTTGCTAGAGTGTTCTGAGTAGTTTTAGCATGTTGTTATGGTGTTGCTAGAGTGTTCTGGTGGTTTTAGCATGGTGTTGCTAGAGTGTTCTGAGTGGTTTTAGCATGGTGTTATGGTGTTGCTAGAGTGTTCTGGTGGTTTTAGCATGGTGTTGCTAGAGTGTTCTGAGTGGTTTTAGCATGGTGTTATGGTGTTGCTAGAGTATTCTGGTGGTTTTAGCATGGTGTTATGGTGTTGCTAGAGTATTCTGGTGGTTTTAGCATGGTGTTATGGTGTTGCTAGAGTGTTCTGAGTGGTTTTAGCATGGTGTTATGGTGTTGCTAATGTTCTGGTGGTTTTAGCATGTTGTTATGGTGTTGCTAGAGTGTTCTGGTGGTTTTAGCATGTTGCTATGGTGTTGCTAGAGTGTTCTGGTGGTTTTAGCATATTGTTATGGTGTTGCTAGAGTGTTCTGAGTAGTTTTAGCATGGTGTTATGGTGTTGCTAGAGTGTTCTGGTGGTTTTAGCATGGTGCTATGGTTTTGCTAGAGTGTTCTGAGTGGTTTTAGCATGGTGTTATTGTGTTGCTAGTGTTCTGAGTGGTTTTAGCATGTTGTTATGGTGTTGCTAGAGTGTTCTGGTGGTTTTAGCATGTTGCTATGGTGTTGCTAGAGTGTTCTGGTGGTTTTAGCATGTTATGGTGTTGCTAGAGTGTTCTGGTGGTTTTAGCATGTTGTTATGGTGTTGCTAGAGTGTTCTGAGTGGTTTTAGCATGTTATGGTGTTGTTAGAGTGTTCTGAGTGGTTTTAGCATGTTATGGTGTTGTTAGAGTGTTCTGAGTGGTTTTAGCATGTTGCTATGGTGTTGCTAGAGTGTTCTGGTGGTTTTAGCATGTTGTTATGGTGTTGCTAGAGTGTTCTGGTGGTTTTAGCATGTTGTTATGGTGTTGCTAGAGTGTTCTGGTGGTTTTAGCATGTTGCTATGGTGTTGCTAGAGTGTTCTGGTGGTTTTAGCATGTTGTTATGGTGTTGCTAGAGTGTTCTGGTGGTTTTAGCATGTTGTTATGGTGTTGCTAGAGTGTTCTGAGTGGTTTTAGCATGTTATGGTGTTGCTAGAGTGTTCTGAGTGGTTTTAGCATGTTATGGTGTTGCTAGAGTGTTCTGAGTGGTTTTAGCATGGTGTTATGGTGTTACTAGAGTGTTCTGGTGGTTTTAGCATGGTGTTGCTAGAGTGTTCTGGTGGTTTTAGCATGGTGTTGCTAGAGTGTTCTGGTGGTTTTAGCATGGTGTTATGGTGTTACTAGAGTGTTCTGGTGGTTTTAGCATGGTGTTATGGTGTTGCTAGAGTGTTCTGGTGGTTTTAGCATGTTGTTATGGTGTTGCTAGAGTGTTCTGGTGGTTTTAGCATGGTGTTGCTAGAGTGTTTTGGGTGGTTTTAGCATGTTGTTATGGTGTTGCTAGAGTGTTCTGAGTGGTTTTAGAATGTTGTTATGGTGTTGCTAGAGTGTTATGGTGGTTTTAGCATGTTGCTATGGTGTTGCTAGAGTGTTCTGGTGGTTTTAGCATGTTGTTATGGTGTTGCTAGAGTGTTCTGGTGGTTTTAGCATGGTGTTATGGTGTTGCTAGAGTGTTCTGGTGGTTTTAGCATGGTGTTGCTAGAGTGTTCTGAGTGGTTTTAGCATGGTGTTGCTAGAGTGTTCTGGTGGTTTTAGCATGGTGTTGCTAGAGTGTTTTGGGTGGTTTTAGCATGTTGTTATGGTGTTGCTAGAGTGTTCTGGTGGTTTTAGCATGGTGTTATGGTGTTGCTAGAGTGTTCTGGTGGTTTTAGCATGGTGTTGCTAGAGTGTTCTGGTGGTTTTAGGATGGTGTTGCTAGAGTGTTTTGGGTGGCTTTAGCATGTTGTTATGGTGTTGCTAGAGTGTTCTGAGTGGTTTTAGCATGTTGTTATGGCTTTGCTAGAGTGTTCTGGTGGTTTTAGCATGTTGCTATGGTGTTGCTAGAGTGTTCTGATGGTTTTAGCATGTTGTTATGGTGTTGCTAGAGTGTTCTGGTGGTTTTAGCATGTTGTTATGGTGTTGCTAGAGTGCTCTGAGTGGTTTTAGCATGGTGTTATGGTGTTGCAAGAGTGTTCTGGTGGTTTTAGCATGGTGTTCCTAGAGTGTTCTGGTGGTTTTAGCATGTTGTTATGGTGTTGCTAGAGTGTTCTGGTGGTTTTAGCATGGTGTTGCTAGAGTGTTTTGGGTGGTTTTAGCATGTTGTTATGGTGTTGCTAGAGTGTTCTGGTGGTTTTAGCATGTTGTTATGGTGTTGCTAGAGTGTTCTGGTGGTTTTAGCATGTTGTTATGGTGTTGCTAGAGTGTTCTGAGTGGTTTTAGCATGTTGTTATGGTGTTGCTAGAGTGTTCTGGTGGTTTTAGCATGTTGCTATGGTGTTGCTAGAGTGTTCTGGTGGTTTTAGCATGTTGTTATGGTGTTGCTAGAGTGTTCTGGTGGTTTTAGCATGTTGTGATGGTGTTGCTAGAGTGTTCTGAGTGGTTTTAGCATGGTGTTATGGTGTTGCTAGAGTGTTCTGGTGGTTTTAGCATGGTGTTATGGTGTTGCTAGAGTGTTCTGAGTGGTTTTAGCATGTTATGGTGTTGTTAGAGTGTTCTGAGTGGTTTTAGCATGGTTTTATGGTGTTGCTAGAGTGTTCTGAGTGGTTTTAGCATGTTATGGTGTTGTTAGAGTGTTCTGAGTGGTTTTAGCATGGTGTTATGGTGTTGCTAGAGTGTTTTGGGTGGTTTTAGCATGTTGTTATGGTGTTGTTAGAGTGTTCTGGTGGTTTTAGCATGGTGTTATGGTGTTACTAGAGTGTTCTGGTGGTTTTAGCATGGTGTTATGGTGTTGCTAGAGTGTTCTGAGTGGTTTTAGCATGATGTTATGGTGTTGCTAGAGTGTTCTGAGTGGTTTTAGCATGTTGTTATGGTGTTGTTAGAGTATTCTGAGTGGTTTTACTATGTTGTTATGGTGTTGCTAGAGTGTTCTGAGTGGTTTTAGCATGGTGTTATGGTGTTGGTAGAGTGTTTTGGTGGTTTTAGCATGGTGTTGCTAGAGTGTTCTGGTGGTTTTCGCATGGTGTTGCTAGAGTGTTTTGGGTGGTTTTAGCATGTTGTTATGGTTTTGCTAGACTGTTCTGGTGGTTTTAGCATGGTGTTGATAGAGTGTTCTGAGTGGTTTTAGCATGTTGTTATGGTGTTGCTAGAGTGTTCTGGTGGTTTTAGCATGGTGTTGCTAGAGTGTTCTGAGTGGTTTTAGCATGTTGTTATGGTGTTGCTAGAGTGTTCTGGTGGTTTTAGCATGGTGTTGCTAGAGTGTTCTGAGTAGTTTTAGCATGGTGTTATGGTGTTGCTAGAGTGTTCTGAGTGGTTTTAGCATGTTGTTATGGTGTTGCTAGAGTGTTCTGGTGGTTTTAGCATGGTGTTGCTAGAGTGTTCTGAGTAGTTTTAGCATGGTGTTATGGTGTTGCTAGAGTGTTCTGGGTGGTTTTAGCATGTTGTTATGGTGTTGCTAGAGTGTTCTGAGTGGTTTTAGCATGGTGTTATGGTGTTGCTAGAGTGTTCTGGGTGGTTTTAGCATGGTGTTATGGTGTTGCTAGAGTGTTCTGGGTGGTTTTAGCATGTTGTTATGGTGTTGCTAGAGTGTTCTGGTGGTTTTAGCATGGTGTTGCTAGAGTGTTCTGAGTGGTTTTAGCAGGTTGTTATGGTGTTGCTAGAGTGTTCTGAGTGGTTTTAGCATGTTGTTATGGTGTTGCTAGAGTGTTCTGGTGGTTTTAGCATGGTGTTGCTAGAGTGTTCTGAGTAGTTTTAGCATGGTGTTATGGTGTTGCTGGAGTGTTCTGGTAGTTTTAGCGTGGTGTTGCTAGAGTGTTCTGGTGGTTTTAGCATGGTGTTGCTAGATTGTTCTGGTGGTTTTAGCATGGTGTTATGGTGTTGCTAGAGTGTTCTGAGTGGTTTTAGTATGGTGTTATGGTGTTGCTAGAGTGTTCTGAGTGGTTTTAGCATGGTGTTATGGTGTTGCTAGAGTGTTCTGAGTGGTTTTAGCATGTTGTTATGGTGTTGCTAAAATAGTTCTGAGTGGTTTTAGCATGGTGTTATGGTGTTGCTAGAGTGTTCTGAGTGGTTTTAGCATGGTGTTGCTAGAGTGTTCTGGGTGGTTTTAGCATGGTGTTATGGTGTTGCTAGAGTGTTCTGGGTGGTTGTAGCATGTTGTTGCTAGAGTGTTCTGGGTGGTTTTAGCATGGTGTTATGGTGTTGCTAGAGTGTTCTGAGTGGTTTTAACATGTTATGCAGTTGCTAGAGTGTTCTGGGGGTTTTTAGCATGGTGTTGCTAGAGTGTTTTGATTGGTTTTAGTATGTTATGCAGTTGCTAGCTAAAGCGATCTGAGTGGTTTTAGCATGTTGTTATGCAGCTGCTAGTGCGTTCTGAGTGGTTTTATCATATAATTATGGCTGTTAGGGTGTTCTGTGAGTTTTTAGCGGTTGCTATGGTGTTTTCTGTGATTTTAGCATGTTTTGCAGTGACTAGGGTGTTCTTAGTGGTTTAGCACGTTTTATGCAGTTGTAAGTATATTCTGAGTAATTTCAGCATATTGTTATCACTCAGAAGAACAGTCTAGGAACTGCATGACAACAAGCTGAAGCCATTCAAAAAAACCTTAGTTACTGCAAAACAACAGGATAAACCACACAATACCAAATATTTTCTGATGTCCCACAGGAAAATCAGAAAAGCGTTTAACGTCACAGATGATGTAAGTCTGAGAGTGCACCTTTCTATGCCAGTGTTGCTTTGTTTTTCCCATGCTTCTCTGGTTCTGATCTCACTTTTCGCTCCATGCGTTTCTCATTAGCATCCAAACTCTCAGAGCACAGCTTAGGGTTTTTAATATACCTGCTGAAGAATGTTACATCCAGAGCAGAAACCTTAACTGAGAGAAAACATAAGGGTATCCGCTGTAATAACCAAAGACGCATGAAATACCTGGAAAACTGTTAGCATTGCCATTCACCTCAACGGTAGTTCCTCAGCTAATGCATTTAGCCCTGAAAGTATGTAAAATATTTTCGGGGGGAAAAAAAACCCTCAGAAAAGTTTGGTAAAACATCTACTGTAGTATAGTTGCTAACAACACAGAAAAGTTGGTTCAATCTAGAAATTAAACATGTCAAAAGATGTCAGAATCACAGCATGCTGGTTCTGTTAAAATGATCCTCTCAGGTTTGGATCACAGCTCAGGGAAGTAGTCCCATATAGAGGAAATCAGACACTAGCGGAGCTGACATACAACCAGATTAACGGGAATAACTTTGAAAAAGTGCACAGGAAGGACAACTCAGTTGGATGACACGCACACCTACATCCTCAAACCGCAAACTCATTCTCTTTCAGAAGCCACAGAAGAGAGGTGCAATAAGTTCATGACCTTTTTTAGGAACAAAGTAGACAACATCCACTTGCAAATATCTAGCACCTCCGCTCTGCCTGTCCCATCTGCTGATCCACAGCCTGGGACCTTCCAACATCTCTGCTGCTTCTCCATCTTCACACAGCGTGAGGTTAAGGATATCACCACAAAAAAGAAACCATCCACCTGTGCACTGGATCCTTTTCCTACAGCCTTGGTTAAATCTAACCTCTGTGTCTTAAGTCCCTTTATAACCAAGATCATTAATAATTCCCTCCAGGCTGGCCATGTTCCTCCATCTCTTTAAATGGCTATCATCAGACCACTTCTTAAAAAAACATTTTAGACCCAGATGTTATTGACAACTACAGGCCCATCTCCAACCTCCCATACCTCTCTAAGGTGCTGGAAAAAGTTGTTGCTGCACAGCTTCAGGTCCATTTGGAGCATAACAATCTATATGAGAAATTTCAGTCTGGTTTCCGCTCAGGCACAGAAACAGCTTTGGTCAGGGTCACAAACGATCTATTGATGACGGCAGATGCTGTTTCCCCATCCCTTCTAATCCTCCTGGACTTAACTGTAGCTTTCGAGACTGTTGATCATAACATCCTCCTTCACTATTCACATTCCACCATCTCTGACTCGTTCCACAACTGGTTCTCTTCTTATCTTTCCGGGAGAACTGAATATGTTGCATTGGGTTAAGCTACACGTCACCCGCGGTGTCCCTCAAGGCTCAGTGCTCGGCCTCACCCTGTTCATCATCTACATGCTCATCAATTTACTGTCAGTGATTTGTCGTGTTGCATCAAACCATGCCGCATCCATTTTTTTCACGGTCCCGATAATCCTATCCGAAAATCATTTTATTATAAAATAACTGTTAGGCACTTATTTATACACATATTTGCGAAAATAAATGCCTTTCCAATCTGATATGTGATGAGAAAATGGAGAAGAACGAGTATGGCAAAAGGCAGATTTGAACTTGGGTAAATTGCCTCTAACACATCTGCAACGTTCCTTGCTCCCTGCACCACTGCTGCTAACAGGTCACAGACATTTTTTGTATTTTTGTCTGGCCCAACCAGACCTTGATGGGCAGAGTTAGTGTAAATAGCCTCGGCCAACAAGATGGGCTATCTGCACTATAGACATTTAAGGCTGATCTGCTGATGTTATCCGTTGCATGTATTGAAATAGCCAGTGAATAGCAGGATTAGGCCTGTGTGACATTCCAGTTTGTTTTTCATTTGTGTGAAGTCTTCATAATGAATCTCCCGTTCAGCTGCTTCTTATTGGAAGACTGGTTTCCGTGAAACGTAAGATGCTAGTAGTTAAAGTTTACAGGCAGTTTCAAAGAACCCCTGCTCACAAAAACCCCTGATGCTCGGAGATGAGTCATTTAAAACTAACATGTGCAAATGGTCATGTGTGCGTCACACTACACTTAGCATGTAACATAGCAAGGTTAGTTTACAACTTTCCTGAATGAATTTCGCCAACATTTGCTATCTTGTTTGACTTTTTGATGCTTTTTGGACAATCAGATCACAAGTAGACGAGGGTGACATAACCGTTTACACCTGGTGTTTTAATCTCTCTCTGATTTCTTTGAGGGGAGGGTATATAATAGTAGGGTAAACATATGGGTTTATTCATAACTTTCGATCTAATAGACAAAATAAGCATGCAGTGTACATCTGAATGTGACCGAAGACGGAAAAACATAGATGGCAAAAGCTTTTATAAAAAAAAAAAAAGTGCTTGGTGCATTTTTTGTCTTCAAACCAAACTTGGACCTTAAGTCAAAGTTTAAATCATGTCTAGTTACCGCGCCTCCCATAAAGTTTACGCATTAAGTTATTTGTCAGAGAGTAGGCAATCTGAACTAATGTGTTTTCGACTACATATGGAAGTGGTCGAAAGTAGACAAGCCCAAAACGTTTTATACCTGTATTTAGTGCCGTCCACTTGTGATCCGATCGACCAAGACACATCTTAGTACCAGGTGTAAACAGGACCTGAGAAATATCACCTGCAGTATACTATACTGTACCTCATCTATGACGTATGCAAACCACCCCTGAATCGGCTTGTGGAGTTTAGCTGCCTTTACAAAAATATAGTTTTCAAACAACGCAAAATAGCGTAAACTCATGAATTTTTAGACAAATTTATCGCATTAATTACAACTACAATAATAGTTAGTCCCTGTTTACACCTGGTAGCTTGTTTTGGTTGATCAGATCACAAGTAGTGCTAAATACAGGTGTAAATGGGGTCGAAATCCTTTTGAGCTTGTTCACTTTCTACCACTTCCAGAGGTAGTGGAAAACACATTCGACTGGATTGCTTTCGTATTGTAAAGGCCTGCTCTCCACCTTCTGACCTAATGCCTTTCATGGGAAGTGCGCTAACCAAACGGGATTTAAACTTTGTCTGCTGAAGACCCAAGTTTGGTTTGAAGAGGAAAAACCTACCAAGCACAATGTTCTCTCACCATTCCTGATTTCTAACACACTCACAATGCTCAGTTGGTCTTGCGGCTGTCAGAGCAGAAACGGCTTCTGCTTTTCAGGTGTTTTTCCATTGTTTTCAGACGCGTTCATATGTACATTGTGCACGCTTGTTTTGCCAATTACATAAAAAAATCTGAACACACCCATACATTTACCCGCCCTAGACCCTCCCTTCGAAGAAATCAGGACAGAAGTGATTGAAAGTAGACAAAAGAGAAGGGTTAAAACACCAGGTGTAAACGGAAACATGTCTCCCTCATACTTAGGATCCGATCAGTGGTGTAAAGTAACAAATTACAAATACTCTCATTACTGTAATTGAGTAGATTTTCTCAGGAATGGTACTTTGGTAAATGGTACTTTTTTAAGTAGTTAAAAACATGTTACTTTTACTTGAGTACATTTTAAGTGCTGTATTGGTATTTTTACTGCGCTATTTTCCTTAAACCTGCCGTCCATTGTTAATTATTTTTCTTGTCAACGTGATTGGCTAAGACGAATAATCAGTCCTGTGTCTCCGTGCGTCACGCATGTGACTCCCGTCAGATCAGTCAAAGCGACCAGCCTCGAGTGAGGCACGCGTGCTTTATGAAAGGGGGTTGTTGCTCCTTACTACAAAATGACCTCATAATATTACATTTTCTAATGTAAGGTATTCTGTTAGCGCTGCACAAACTCGCGGTGTTATCTGCTGGAAACTTTAGCTTGATGTTTTGCCAGGCTTCAAAGCGCATTAGGCATCAACCGATCGTCTAGATTTGTGTCCCTTATATAGATTTTGTTTAATATGTAAATGCATTAACCTTATTTCTGTCAGCATATTGAAGGGCATATTTTAATATAATGTGTTCTTACATGGCGATTTAAAATTGTAGTCCAGTTAAATCATGTTTTTTTTTTAATTGCAAGCAAAAATAATCAAGTGTGAAAATTGTGAGTAACTCGATTCAGATTTCTTAAGTGTATTCTTTTTACAGAGAAAACATCCATTGAAATTAAAGCAGTACAATGAATGTGTTTTGAAAAGAAATAACTCTGTAAAATTGTTAATGTACAACGTTTCGCAACCTTTTTTAATTAACCTCAAGAAAACCTCTACCTAACGGTTGTCATAAATGTTACCAGATTATTGGTTGCTTTCTCAAATATTATATGGCTATATTTTTAGTGCTAGCAGTCAAAAATAAAAAGTCAAAGAAATATTGAAATACCGTTGCTGATATCAGTTTTTTTTTTTGTTCTTACTAGAACTATATTTTTTGACAAGTAACAGTACTTGCTTTTTCAGTACTCTTTCCACCACTGGATCCGATCAAGCAAAATGCATCTTAAAACCAGGAGTAAACAGAAGTGTGCAAGAAACACACTAGCAGCCGCCCAGAATGCCGAGTGTGCAAAAAAACAAAAAAACATTCAAAATGTTTTACACAGGCAAGTAACACCACAAAACATTTACTTCACTTGTAATATGACTAACCTAGTTCCTCAACAAGATTCTAACCTAAATGTGAAGTAAATGAAATGTTACTAGGACCCGCCTGCAGAGACCCCACTGAAATGAGTTTTTTTTCCTTGTTGCAGTAACACCACAGGGAGAAGGAAAATGTCCCCTCCGACGCTCTGCCACAGCTGTTGCCTTTTAAAACACTCATTGTGCAAGAGGATATACAACAATTGAAACGTGTCCAATGATAACACGCTGGAAAAGTAGTTGCTGTGGGCACATCCACTGTCAGGAAGAGGTTTATCTAAAGACTCTCTCTGGCCAGTTCTAACAGCGCTGTGTAATGCCCTGTTAAACAGTTCATAAGGATATGCTGTCTGGTCATTATTTGTTTTAGAGCGCCATTTAAGTATTAGGGAACACAGAAACAATTGTGTGATTCTGTGACATCGCTGGCAGTTCTTGGAAGGGATGTTGGCACAAGACACTCTTCTATGGACTCCAATCTGTGGCACGCCGTAGGTACTTATTTTGATTAAGTAATTACTTCACGACTGCTAAAAATGGATGTTCTATAGTATGAATGTATGATGGACAAACTACATTTGCCATGTTGTGATTATCATGTGACCTACCGACATCAGTTTCGTCGCTTCACTGTCACTCATAAATCCTCTCCTGTGGCCTCATGGGATAGTAAAGTGCCCATCGTATGCACACTTCAGAATCTCACCAGAAGAAGTAGGGACTTTTTGCCTACTTTACGAGTACTGTGAATTCAGACATGCTTCTTTGGTCACATACTTTTGTTTTGGCCTACTAGAGGACGTGTGGGATTTCATATGCAGACATTCTCTGAAGACAAGTGGCCAAATTTAGTGCTCTGGTACTCTGGGTGGTTGCCAGGGTGTCGCTAAAGTTTGTGAGGGATTTATTTTAAACATGCTTTGTGTCACAAACAAATGCTCCGAAATTGTACCTTTATGGGTCCAACAGATTTAAAAGGACACATTTGTACCTTATGTACCCTTAAATTACTGTTATGAACCTTTTAGGGGTAAGAAGGTACAACGTTTTTTCTTCAATCGTGCTGCTCCAGTGACAAGCTGGTGTACCCCCAAAGGTACAATTTTTCACAAAATGCTGAGTGTGAAAAAAAATTGGCTACTATGTTTTTTGGGGTGATTGCAGGAAGTTGCTATTGCTTTCTATTTACATCTATCTGTCTATCTATCGATCGTTTAACCCATCATCTATATTTTTATCCATCTCTCTATCTACCTAGCTATCCAATGTATGTTCTATCTATCCATCTATTATATTTGATCTGTCTTTCTGTCTTTCTATCCATTGTTTGTTTGTTTGTTCATTTCATCCATCCATCATTATATTTTTTTAACTCTCTATCTATTGTTTGTTCTATCTATTGTTCCATCCATCCATTATTCTATTGATTCACATCGTTTGTTCCATCCATCCATCCATCCATCCATCCATCCATCCAACCATCCATCCATCCATCCATCCATCCATCATTCTATTGTTTCATCATCCACCCATACATCCATTGTCTATCAACCTAGCTATCCATTGTTTGTTCTATATATTGTTCCATCCATCCATCCATCCATCCATCCATCCATCCATCCATCCATCCATCTATCTATAATTAACTTGTTCCATCTCGTTCAACATCCATCTATCTATTCTGTTTTATCCATCCATCATCATTGTTCTATTGCTTTATCTCCGTCTGTCCGTCGGTCCGTCCGTCCGTCCGTCCATCCATCCATCCACCCATCTATCTATCTATCTATCTATCTATCTATCTATCTATCTATCTATCTATCTATAATTAATTAATTTGTTCCATCTCGTTCATCTATCTTTTCTGTTTTATCCATCCATCATCATCGTTCTATTGCTTTATCTCCATCCATCCATCCATCCATCCATCCATCCTTTGTTTTTCCCTCCATTCATTGTTTGTTTAACCCCCCATCCATCTCTCCATCCATCCATCTCTCCATCCATCCATCCATCCAAATTTCATAGTTCCACGAAAAGCCAACTGTAAACCCAAGAGCATACTTTGAAACTATGCACTACACTAAATAACTAATAATGTCACATCAGAAACTTTATTGATCTCCAAGAAATCATTTAAGTGCACATTTTATATCAAATTTGTTACTAAGCACTTAAGAGTCTTGGCACCACATGGTATTTACCCTAGGTTCACAGTGGTTTAATCTACTGTAAGAAATAAGAGCACCTTGTTCCCTTTTCTTAGTAATTGACATAAATACCCTGAAAGGTTTTGCGCTATAAGTCCATATTAAGCAAAGAGAGCAAGGGTTGATTGGGTTCTCTGTAAGTGGGGGGCCAAGGGTCAGGTACAGCAGCTTGAAATTGTTTTCCAGGATCACTTAACATGCACCCCACAGTCTTGAAAGGGTAAGACCACTGATGGGCCAAATGCTCCGCTCACCAAAGGTGTGCCCGCGGGCACCATGGGGCACTGTACTGATGATGATATGTGCCCAGCGCGGCTTCCCATGGAGAGAGCGAACGCTGCCCCAGAGGCCCAGCTGACGTTTCCAGCGCAGATCTACTCATGTGTTGTGTATTAAACAATTATAACCGTTTCATCTGTGGGGGGTTGAGTTATATAACAATACACAGAGAATCTATTCATGGGAACTCACTCTGTAAAAGCTCCTGTTTCCAATTTAACACAACAAGGAGGTTAACAACCCTCCTGTACTAGCCTAAATGTATTGTTTCTTTTTCTGAGATCTCTCGCAATGCTTTAAGAATGGTTTAGTCTTCATCTACGCTGAAAGCGAGATACCCAATGTGGCAAAACTAGTGCACTTGCAGCTACACTTAAAATATAAACGTTATTTATTGGCATCAAGGTTCCATGAAGAACCTTTATAGCGGAAAAATGATTTAACCAGAATGGTTCTTCTGTTGTGTCAGTGCTTTCTGAACCTTTATTTTTTAAGATATATTGATTATAAAATGTTTGCGTGCTGACCATAAAGGAATAGTTCACTCAATAATTAATACACTGTCATAATTTTTCTCACCCTCATGTCTTTCCAGAACACTTTTATAAAACGGAAGATATTTTTTAAAAAAAACTAGGTGTTGTTTTTGCCCTCTCTCTATACAATAAAGTCAATGGGTTCCAATATTGTTTGACTTTCAAAAATCATATTTTCTGTTCTGCAGACGAATGAACGTCACATGGGTTTGTAATGACATGAAGATTGGACATACTTTTCATTTTTGATTGAACTATCCCTTTAAAACCCTTTTATTTTTTGCATCGCTCTTTCTGAAACACATTTACGATCGTGCATGTCCTTTACTAAACAAGACCTTCAACCGTCAAGCAATATTTAACGAGAACAAAATGTGATGTTTTGTGGCAGTTGATCTTGAGACAAATCATTTGGCCTCTTCCATCGCTCTTTACAGGGAATCAAGTTTCATCCTGTTTTCAGTAAAAAAAATCTGTGCAATGGGTTGCAGGAACAATGAATGCAGTCATTCTAGTTCATCTGATCTGAGTCCATGATCGCTGTAGGTAAGTCCTGGGGACCTCAGCAGAGTCAAGGTGGGTAGCCTAATATAAGAAAGACCTCATTATAATCTAATAATTTATGTGGAGAAAAAAAAGGAATTTTTAACTTCTTTTTTAATTGTTGTTTATGGCACGTCATTAGCAAGCTGTAAGTGTATATGCTCTACTAGAGCCCCTTTCACACTGCGATTCCAGCAAATACACGGATAATGCGACCTGGCATTTGTTCCTGGGCCGCTAGATTTGGTCCATTCACACTGCCAGTGAAATACCGTAATAACACACAACGCTTAACGGTCCCCGGTCGAGTCGACACGTGACATCCGGATGTGACGTATAATGGCGAGCGATCTCAGCTTCAGCGCGGATAGTAAGGAGCTCCGTGGTCTCGACTTGTGTCCAGTTTGCGCACATTTCTGCTTGTTTAATTTTAGTTTCTTTTGTATACGAACACTCTCTGTGTTTAAAACACTGACTAGCTCTTCTGGCACTGCAGGGTTGTATTATTGAAAAAACAAGCTCTAGGAGTCGCACGGTAACTACGTACACGTTGCGGCATTAGTTTCGGCTTTTGTTCACACAGCGCTCGTCCCGGGTTGAATACCGCAATATTACTAGGTCCCCGACCCGGGTCGAATTCGGTAATCAATCCCGGGACGTGGTTGCTTTCACACAGAAGGCGACCTGGCAATGTTCCGGGAATATTGCGGGTCCGTCGTGCAGTGTGAAAGGGGCTTAGGTCAGTTATGCTTTAATTCGAATGATGTGACAGAAATGGTACCATTTTGTGTTTTCTGATTTTCATTAAAAAGATCTTTTAACATATTTGTTTTAATTGAGTAATATAAGAATTTAAAGGTGCTGTGTGTATTAATGACAACCAGTGGTTGAAATGGGCACTGCAGTCCAAATTTAAAGTTGTTTAACTCTACTTGGCAGCATCTCTCTACTGAAGCTGTTTTAGTTACTAAAAAATAAGCTAAAACTTTTCAGTTTCTATGCTATTTGACTGATAAATCACAGAACAGTGTTGACAATAAATTTCTTCCCGCCTTCTAAATAAAATATTAATAATTTTATTAACGTGCATTTACCGCAGCGCATTTTCTGTTTGACCCATGGCCTAGCTTGTAGTTGAAGAAACTGAGATAAGCCATAGAAATAAAGGATGCAGCAGCAAACATTAATAGGAAAAGAAAAGGGTTAACATTAATATTACTATTCTAAACCACAAGTGCAGTTATTGCCTACAAGTTACCATATTTTCTGTTTAACTTTTATTAAACTCCAGGTCGAAAGAAAAGTGCATTTTTACACTGACCACATTCTCTGCAGTCCGAGCGCAATACACTGCAAACTCACTTTCGCACATGTCTGAGATGAATCATTATAGGGGTGGTAAAACACATTCGTTCGAAGGCCTGATTGTTTGTGGGGTGCACGGTAAAGTGTTAATGCTTTTATTATTTATAAATTTTTCATATAATTGACCTTTATTCTACACTGCTCTGTCCCTCCTTGTAAAAACCAAGGGGGTAATCTAGCGCTCGGAAAGCGTTCCACCCCTAGGGGCTGCCATTGCTAACCAAGCCATCACCTGCTGTTAGCATCCCATTGACTCCCATTCATTTTTGAGTCACTTTGACAGTGAATAACTTTACATCTGAGGCGTTTAAAGACTCCATTTGTCCATTGTTTATTTCTAAAGAAACACGACAATGCATAAAAGGCTCCGTTACCTTGTATCTTACACTATCGCCCCGTAGAAGCTGTTTTTTGTAAAAATAGGCTAACGATTGCGTCATAACCAACGCGACCCTGTCGCACAGTTGAGAAATTACCGTATAGACCTGAGGAGACGCTCGTAGGCAATCTTTTACTGTCTATGAGACAGTCGGGGGGACGTGGAGACATAAAGTCTGATAAAGTCAAGGGGGAAGAATGGGGAGAAGCCCATAGTGAGCCAAAAGCAACGGGAGAAAATATTTAAACAACGTGATTCAGCTTTCGCTTTCCACATCTACTAGAAGACTCACAGCTGTCAGACAGGAGGCTCACGTCACATCTACGTCGTCAAGCTCAGTCTGAGCCTGCGCAGTTCGCTCAGCCATCAGGAAGTAAGTGCTCCTATACTGACCTCACTTAACGCCGTAGAAGGCAATGGGATCCCTCCGTCCATTTCTTTTACTGTCTATGGTAAAAACAGTCTGATGGTTTCCGGGTCAGAAGTCAGTCCCTCAAAAATACGCAATGGGCTCCGATTGGTTAGCTGGCCCAGCTGTGTTCTGATTCGCTAACCGCCTAGTTCACGTGTTTGATGATCAGTAAGTTATCACGGGCTGTGGGCAGTGTTTTCAACACTGTCAGGGAGTCGGAGCCTGCTGGATTTATAACACAAGATCATCCACTTCACCTGATTTAATGTTAAGTGACATTACGTGAGGGAACAGGGTCGAAAATTATTGTGTTAGCTGTTCGGTAAAGTTGTCTTCTGAAAAAAATAACACCTTGCACTTGAGGATAGCACATTCTGTTATAATTCTACAGTCAAAAAAACAAAATATGTGAAATCGCCCCTTTTTAGCTTCAGGTTCTAAAGGGTTAACAGTGTTGTATTGGTGTATGATCTTATTTTCGGGTGGATGGACTTATCTTCCTATAAGTTAAGAGGTTGTTTTATTGTTTACACATTGGATATCAACCCAATGCAACACTGAATCAATCTATATTAGTTTTTTTAAAGATTTTCTTCTATTAAACTTCTGAAAAGAAGCTGCTACTGTTAAAGATCTAAAACGCCTCCCTGCCGCTTTAACAACCGCCAGCGATCACTTTTAACATCAAGTGACGTCTATTGTACTTATGAGTGGCCTTAGAAGAAAGCGACCTGTAGCTCTGAAGTCTGGTTTTAAACAGGAGCGCAGAGTTAAAGTCTCTTCCCTGCTGGTGCGCTCTGCTTCTGAACCCCGTCGAGAGGGTCTTCTGCACTGACGCATGCTGCAGGAATATGGGTTAAGCTCCTCAGGGCAAGCCCTTGAAGTCATTTGACTGGATACATAAATGTTTAGTGCTTGTTAAGAGCAGATAAAAGTCTTTCCTGCTCAGTGCGAGGAGGTGACCAAAGGTCGAGCTCCGAGATATAAGTGAGACATTGCTACACATATTTAAGTGTTTTAATAGATGGCTCTGATAGTGTCGACATCTTTCTGTACTGGACACGGTCCTTAAATTCAGTTTTGATCAAATTTAAGGCTATAAAAATGCGTAAATAGTTAAAAGTTTGCAATGTTGGTTCAAACACCAATGCAATCTTATTCCTAAATGACAACAATTCACCTGTCTCTAGTAATCCTTTGACAAAATCATACAGGATTTATCATACCGGAGCATTCAGTTATCGATTACATTTTGCCACTATAGGTGGCGATAAGTGACTGTTAAAGATGTACAGTATTTGTCATTGAATCATTTATTCCAGATTCATTCGAAAAAAAGCACTGATTTAATTCAGTAATGAAACAAGGGCTATGTCCGAAATCTCATACTCACTTAAGTAAGTACTTCATGACCACAAAAAAACGATGTTCTATATAGTATGAATGTGTGTAGTATGAATATAATCCGGATGTACTACATTTGCCATGTTGTCATTATCATGTCAGCTACCAACGTCAGTTGCGTTACTTCACTTCCATTTATAAATCCTCTCCCGTGGCCTCATAAGATAGTAAAATGTCCATCATATTCACACTTAAGAATCTCATTGAAAAAAAAAGTAGGTCCCCCGGATATCACCTGCTTCGCAGCATAGTTAATGATATGCTAAAGCCCACTGGCACGTTGATGTGATTGGTTAAAAGATAGTTTTTAACATCACAAATAACATTGATTTCAAACCACTTTTGAGGAGAAAATACTCAGCAATGGTGTTAATATATGAATTTGCCAATGGTTCATCTGAAAGCAGCGGTGTAGCACCAAATTTTGGGCCCTGGGTACAAACCATCTCGCTGGGCCCCGTACCATGTATGTGTATGTATAGAAAACTGACTTCTAAGGGCCCCCTCCTGCCTCGGGCCCCGGTTACTCTGTACCCTTTATCCCCCCAGTCCGACGCCCCTGTCTGAAAGTATATATTTAAAACACAACATACAGTATAAACATTAAAAATATATATTTTTATCACAGGGGTTCTTCAATTACAATTTCAAGAGGTCTTAAAAGGAAGTGTATGCACACTATACTGTCCATGTCCAGAAAGGGAATAAAAACATCACCAAAGTAGTCCATATGTGACATCAGTTAGATCATTAGAATCTCTTGAGGCATCGAAAATACATTTTGGTCCAAAAATATCAAAAACTACGACTTAATTCAGGATTGTCTTCTCTTCCCTGTTTGTTTTCAATCCTCAAATAAAGATTCAAACGGTTATGAATCAGCATTCCGATCGCCAATGTCATGTGATTTCAGCAGTTTGATCTGAATCATGAATCAATACGCTGATTCACAACGGTTCAAATCTTTATTTGAGGTTTGAAAACAAACGCGGAAGAGAAGATAATGCTGAATAAAGTCGTAGTTTTCGTTATTTTTGGACCAAAATGTATTTTCGATGCTTCAAGAGATTCTAATGAACTAACTGATGTCACATACGGAAAACTTTTTTTTTTTCCCTTTCTGGACATGGACAGTATACTGTGTAAACACTTGGATACGCTCTCAGACTGAATATAAAATATCTTAAACTGTGTTCTGAAGATGAACGGAGGTCTAACGGGTGTGGAACGGCATCAATTTCATTTTTGGGTGATCTATCCCCATACATATCAGACATATCAGGGCCATTTTATGACTCACTGAAATACATTTCCAACAGTTCCTTTAAATTTGGGGGTGGAAAAACAGAAATCGTGATATGGCATAATGTGATTCGTACTTATTTTGTCTTGCACTGTTTTTTGCCTACTATATAGTAGGGAAGTATGTGATTTCAGATGTGGCCAAACAAAGCATTTGCACTCTAAAAAATGCTGGGTTAAGAACAACCCAAGTTGGGTTGAAAATGGACAAACCCAGAAATTGGGTTGTTTGAATAGGTCCATTCACTGGGTTCAAACAACCCAATTTCAGTATAATTATTCTTTTAAAAAACAGCTGAAGACATTTTTATTGAGACAAACTTTTAGGTAATTTTGGTACTGTTTTTTTTTTTTTTAACTGTTAAATTTGATATACTTTGTAAAGCACCTTGTGATTGTATCTGTGATAGGTGCTATATAAAGGTTACCTGGTGATTTGATTTTCATGGGAAGCAGATATCAAGCATATTTTTCCAACTTTCTATTTTTAACTAAAAATTTGAATATGCCATATTATAAAAATGGCTGATTTTACTTATTTGGCTGTATTGATTTATCATCATATCAGCTATCTGGAGCCATACTATTATTCTACTATACAGACAAGTCACAAAAATCAACATTTCTGTAATAAATTCATCTTTTAATGCAAACTTCGCCACATCTCCATGTAAAACAAAGAGTTAACAGATTCAATTTAACAAGAATGATATCAAGCACATCTATGTGCTTCGGATTTATCCTCCATGTCCCATAATAAAACTGTCAAGGACGAGCATTTTGGCTTCAAACATGTTACATCAGAACAGCTTTGGGTGCATGAGTCAATGACAACTGGAGCATCACCATGGAGACCATTAACAATTTGTATTTACAAAAATAAGTCCAGGAGGCTGAGAGACACTCAGGGTGTAGTTGCTTCCACATGCATTAACAGAAGCCCAGTTCTGCCCGAGATCGTCTGAATGTCTCCCATTCACACATGTTGTTCCCTGCTGTAGAATCTTGTAGCTGTTCTTGGAAATCATCTCTGCCTGCTCCAAAACCTCAAATGCCGCTACTCCGAAAATAAAATTGTGAAGGCCATGATGATACAGCAAAACGCCACATAAGGGCTTTTGCGCTCACCTGAAAGGTAATGTAAAAGATCCTTACCACCAGCATAATCAATCACACTACATGACATGGGAGCTTTTATGATGTCACTTACCTATTCTTGCACATTTCCAGAATATTCCAAGAAATCTAAAGGCAAAAGGAACTTAAGGTTAACAGATATAGTATAAAACAATTCAAACTGAAATCATTTTAGCAACAGCAGCAGCTCTGCACTGTAAAAAAATATTAAGAAAAAAAGTTACCTGGTTGCCTTAAAATTTTGAGTTCATTGAAATTAAAATTTTGAGTTTATACAATGAACATTTTTTGAGATTCGACAGCCTTTATTAAAATATTATTAAAAGATTTTGTAAGCATATTGGGTAATTATGTGTGTTTTATTTCTGATGATGCAGTGAAACATGCCAAATAGTGCTATTTTCATGATTTATCACATTTTTTATGTGGTTCAGATACAAAAATATTTTGAGTTTCTATTTATTAAACTAATTTCCTTCATTGAATCAACTCAAATTTTTAATTTCAATAAACTCAAAATTTTAAGGCAACCAGGTTACTTACTTTTTTAAGTTAAACCAACACAAAACAAAAAGATTTTACAGTGTGGGAACTGTCCACTGACTTTACTAAAAAAATAATAATAATACAAATTCAAAAATATTATAACATGCAACATTTGCATACACTGTAAAAAATGTTATGATCAATAAGTTATGACCACATTTTTTTAAATGACTTTAACTCATCAAAATAAGTTGAAACCAGATTCAACTCCTTTTTTCAAAAGTCAGTTTAATGTAATTTAAGTTGAAATGACTTAAACAGACAAGTTGATTGTACTTAATTTATTTAAGGCTGCAACTTTTTTAACTCTTAAGAATATCAACTTTTTTAAGTATATCAAAAGTTATATGCACTCTACAGAAATGTCAAAAGACAACTGCGCTCTCTAGAGAAGTTTGTCCGTTTAGGGCTGCGGTAGAAACATGACAGCTCAACAGCTTCACAGTAAGGGGGAACTCGCGGTGTATAGAAATTTCTCATTCTAATAAAAACATAACGGTTCATCATATAAGGTCTTTATACATCACTGAAAACATAGTTATGTTTATTATATTGCATTTCTATCAATAGAGCCTCATGAATAATACTACACACTGCACCTTTAAGAGCTACGGTAGCATGACCCACTAGCGGTTAGCTGGAGCAACACTCTCAAATTGGGCCAATTATTTTGTAACCGATTTTAAAAAAGTATGAACAGTCTTAAAGAAAACATTTTTATGTCTAACTTGTAAGACTAGTGCTGGATTTCATAGCTTAAAATAAACATTGACGAGTTAAAGAAAAAAGCAGTGGGCCGCAGTCTGCTGGATGCTTGTGTAGGAAGCGTGAAGCACAAGATTACAGGGGGCAGAACTAGATGACTGACGAGATTCACAGGGCCTGAAATGTCATAACAGACGCCTGACGAGACGGAGATCTACGAGCAGACGGGCATCTGGCATGAACAGAAACAACAAACAGGGGTCAGTGAGAACATCCACTGTCAACAGTCTGCCAAAAGAGCCCCGGGAATAAAACCTGGCCCTGTTTCCCCAAATTAAACAAAGCCTTAAGGGGTTAGTTCACCCAAAAATTAAAATGATACCATGCACAATTTGCTTACCCTCAAGACATCCTAGGTGTATGTGACTTTCATCTTTCAGCCAAACACAATCAGAGTTATATTACAAAATATCCTGGCTCTTTCAAGCTTTAAAATGGGAGTGAATGGTACCTTAGATTTAGAAGCCCAAAAAAGTGCATCATCCATCATAAAAGTCATCTATATGGCTCCAGGGGGTTAATAAAGGCCTTCTGAATTGAAGCCATGCGTTGTAATATATATATATATATATATATATACACATATATATATTAGGACCGGGACTTTAACGCGTTAATTAAGATTAAAGGGGGGGTGAAATGCTGTTTCATGCATACTGATCTTTTTACACTGTTAAAGACATGGAATCCCATACTAAACATGGACAAAGTTTCAAAAGTTAAGGTGGACGTTTGATGGGAGTATTTCTTTGTCAAAAATACTACTTCCGGTTAGTCATAAGTTTCGGCAAGTTTTTTGCGATCATGCGTCCCCATTGACGTTAGTGGGGGCGGAATTTCCTTGTATGGGCCTTACGGACAATTCTACCGGAAGCGTGTGAGAGAGAGAGAGGGAGAGAGCGAAAGCAACAGGCTATGCCCATCAAAGCGCTCGTAGGCTGCGCTGCACAGGTAATGTGCACAATTAACAATGACATCAAAAAGTGCGTTTTTGGTTGCCAGACCAAGACAGTCCTGCACAGATTCCCCCAAAACCCCGCGGTAAGGCAACAGTGGATGTAATTTGCTTTTCCGGATCAGCAACTGAGTTGCGCGAATGTTTATATCTGTTCGCTGCATTTCGGTGCCGACTGTTTCACAAGGCCCAGCTCGACGCCGGATTTTCCAATAGCCTAATGCTGAAGGATGGAGCAGTCCCAACGTTAGAACCGCGGGCGGTGAGTTAGACTGCTTCAAATGTCTGTGTCTATGCTCATCAAGTAGCCCAAACATGATCACGTATAGTTACTATATATATTACTATATATAGAAATTGATCAATGGAGCATGCGATGTGTAGTGCGTGTACATTTGTTTAGCTGGCCACTATATGTGTAACTTTATGTTTGTGTATTGTAAAAGCACTCAACAATACACAAAGAGGGGGGAAATATGTTGAACTAAATAAGCACGCTTCTTCATTCAAATGCGCTACTATTCCGTGTCTATCTATGTAAACACTAACTTAACCTGTCTACACAAACCACGCGTAAACACACACACACGTGCACAACTGCACTTCCCACATGTACACCTTCAAAGACAAAAATACGACGATATAATTCAAGTATAAATATGTAAATAACACAAGCCGCTAAGCATATTATATAGTTAGTGTATATCGTACCACATAGAGACGTCCTGCTCTAGTCGTTTTTGCTGCTGCTCCTGTTCAACTGCAGCCTCTGGGTCTGATTCCGGATCATAGATGTATGGCTGTATCTGATTAAAAGCCATATTTTTATTTTGAATAAAGTTTTTTTCCCGCTGTTAGGGATGACGCACTCGACTCAACACAATAGCAGCGCGCTGCTGCACACGTCATTATTTAGCTCCGCTCACACGACACGCCCCCACCCGCTCGGCTTTTTTCGGAAAGACTCGGAACAGCGCATCTTTCTTATATAATTATAAAAAAAATAAAGACTTTTCGGAGATATGCAGGATGCAATGCTACTCTATAGGTACTCAAGATTGACATGACACTGACTGAAACTGAGTGTTTCACCCCCCCTTTAATTAATTACGTGACTTTAACGCGTTAATTAAGATTAATTAATTACGTGACTTTAACGCGTTAAAGTCACGTAATTAATTAATCTTAATTAACGCGTTAAAGTCACGTAATTAATTAATCTTAATTAACGTGTTAAAGTCACGTAATTAATTAATCTTAATTAACGCGTTAAAGTCCCGGTCCTAATATAATTAATTACGAAAAAAAAATTTTTTTACCACACTTATTTTTGCACCGCGGAACGTTTTTCAATGAATGAGTTTCGACGGACCGATTATACTGGAACACCAACTAGCGCTCGCTCCGGAGTCACGACAACAACAAACCAGGGGTGCGTCTCAATCAGCTCCCTAGTTCAGTAGTCAGGGCACTGATCAGGGAGTCAGCCCATTGACTTATGTCCTGACTAGGGAACTAGGGAGCTGATTGAGGCGCAGGGCATGAGTGAACATGAACGAAGAAGCTGATGAGACCGCTTTGCTTGGCCCCCCGTGGATGGGAAATTTTGTTTTAAAAAACGAAAGAATGGAAGCGTCGTCAAGAGCATGGTTGTGAGCAAGCTATACAACAAGGAATTTGCGCATCACCGCAGCACATCGAGCCTCAAATATCACAAATATGCTTTTGCTACACTTAATGGCAAACATTGCGCTGGTCTGCTGGACTAAAATAAATAAACCATATTTTGTTGATTAAGCTTATGTATTCAGTCATTATTCCATGGTATACTAAAAATACATGTGAAAAATTACTTCTCATTGTTCTCAGGCCAAATATTTACATGCAATTAAAATGCGATTCATTTCGATTAATTAATTACAAAGCCTCTAATTAATTAGATAAATTTTTTTAATCGAGTCCCGGCCCTAATATATATATCTTTATAAACTATACTGACTGGCTTCCGGTAATGGCTGTGAACTAACCCTTTAACGCACTTCTCCAGAAAGCAGCCTCTAGGTTTCACACCCCTGATGTTCGATGTCCTCTCACCCGATCATTTACTTTGTGAGCTGCCAGTTTCTGCCCATGAGTACTTCTTCAGTATAAGTGCCAAAATGGACATGTCATCGAGAAAACAAACAGTTACCGGTAACAAACAAGGCTCAGTTGTGCGCAGTTTGAGGGGGTGCCGGTGTGAAAACCATTACTTTAAACTGAAGCAACTCCAGCTAATTTGTCTTGGATAACGCATATGTTTGTTGAGATCGGATCGCTGGATGTGAATTATCTCCTTCATTTCCTGATCCTGTCACCTGAAGTCCAAACATGTGGCGAACATCTTGCTGCTCGAGTTCGACATTCGAAGATGACTTCATTTCAAAGTCCATCTCCCCAATACAAACAATGACACTGAATTTAGATTAAATTAATTATGGATGGAATATAATAAAGGATGTTTTATTGTAAAATAGGGAGTAGATTTCTGTTCACTTTTTGGCCCCAAGAAAAAAAAAATCCTGATTTTTTCCCTCCTGGAAATTAAAGCCCCTTTTATGTTATTTTAAAGGTTTCTAATTTTGTTTTGAAGGTATCCTGCAATAAGGTAAAACACTTGAATTTTTGTTTAATATACATTGCAGCATCACTTCTTTTCACTCTGTTGTGATTGGTCTACTCTGCTCTGATTTGTCAGATGGCCCAGTCTCTAGTGATTGGCCTAATCTGCTCTGCTGTGTTTGGTCTACTCTGCTCTGATTGGTCAGATGGCCCAGTCTCTAGTGATTGGCCTAATCTGCTCTGCTGTGTTTGGTCTACTCTGCTCTGATTGGTCAGATGGCCCAGTCTCTAGTGATTGGCCTAATCTGCTCTGCTGTGTTTGGTCTACTCTGCTCTGATTGGTCAGATGGCCCAGTCTCTTTTGATTGGCCTACTCTGCTCTGCTGTGATTGGTCTACTCTGCTCTGATTGGTCAGATGGCCCAGTCTGCTGTGATTGGTCTACTCTTCTCTGGTACCACTTCCAGTACATGTAAAAAACAAACAAAAAAAAAACAACAATTTCCGCTCTGGACTTTCCTTAGCACTTGATACCAACAGTAACAGTGGCATCGGTTTGATCAATTCCAGTCCCCATCCTTTAGAAGTGCATGCAAAGTGGATTTTATTCAATTTACTCTTAATCAGGGACAGCAGTACACATTAATAATACATAAAATATGTAAAATGTGCCAGATTTAGCCAACACTGGCTAATTTTTTTATCCTTAGTCCATTGCTGTTGCTGTAGGCCTCTCACGGTAACTATTTTTTGTTGGGCAAAAGATTGTCACTGAAATAATTGTGGTGATATTGGCATTTTAAGACAATTTTATGCCATTGAATATATGATAATAATACAGCAACATAATAATGCAAGTAGACCTTCACACTTTTTAAATGACAATGAACTTAACTTTTAAGAATGTTCAAAAAAAATTGTTTTTTAAATAAATAATAAATTAATAAATACAAACACAAAAGGCACTTATATGGAGATTTTCCATATACAGATTTTGCCATGACCTTTTCTCAGTAAAATGAAGGAGTGGATTCTTGAGTCCACTGCTGATTCAATACATATCCTTTTGAGTGGTTTGTAATCAAGATATTAATCAATATTTTTTTTCATCTAAATATGAAATTATTTGAATGACTTTAAGCATATGATATGTAAGTAGTTACAAAATTCAGTCTTCTCACTAGAACGTGCTCTCTCCATGTTTGTGAGTGAAGCACATAACAGACGTTAAAACATATATTTACTCTTCTAGCTGACCATGACAGCCTAGGTCCCTCGGGTCACTTCAGCCTGTCTCCTACGTGACCAATTCTTAGTTCAAGAATTTACTTTACTTTTCATCTTCAGTCACTAGAGAATAATGACAAATACTGTCTGAACCTCTTACTGAGAGAAAGTACATCTTATAATTAAGTTTTGGGAAAGTTTCCTGATCAGAGCTAGAGCTTGACCAACTCCAACCTTGAAGAAGCCGTGTATTTGTGTGTGTCTGTATTGTTTGTTACAAGATGCGTTAGTGGGGTGAACAACCAACACCCAGGGGAGATGAAAAGACCATGTGACAGACAAACTGGAGTCTAGTAACTTAGTTTTGTGACCTCAATGGGTCACTTTGCACCCTCAATGGGTTACTTTGTGCCAAAGCTGGGGCCTTGGGAGTCATCCAGATAATCAATGAAGATATGCTTCTGACAACCCATATGTGGGATTTTCTAAGCCTTAACCAATCAGACTTTTGAATCCAACTTCTGCTGAAGAAAATGCAAACTATTCTTCTGTAAAATTTTCTTCAATTGATTGCATCTGACTTCTGTCTTCATTTATTATTACTGGTCAACTGGGACTTAACTGTATAATGTGGCATAAACCTATTTAGTCAGCCACCAATTGTGCAAGTTCTCCCACCTATAAAGATGAGAGAAGCCTGTCTTTTTCATCATAGGTACACTTTAACTATGAGAGACAGAATGAGAAAAAAAATTCCAGAAAATCATGGTGAAAAATAAGTATTTGGTCATCTACAAAAAAAGCCAAGATTTCTGCCTCTCACAGACCTGTAAATTGTTCTTTAGGAGGCTAATCTGTCCTCCACTCGTTACCTGTATTAATGTCACCTGTATGAACTTGTTATTAGTTGTCATATCATTGTTATCATAAAAGACACCTGTCCACAACGTCAAACAGTCAGACTCTAAACTCCACTATGGCCAAGACCAAAAAACTGTCAAAGGACACCAGAAACAAAATAGTCAACCTGCACCAGACTGGGAAGACTGAACCACACAGGGTACCTAGTGAATGACCTGCAGAGAGCCGTGACAAAAATAACAAAGGCTACCATCAGTAACACACTACACCACCAGGGGCTCAAATCCTGCTGTGCCAGACGTGTCCCCCTGCTTAAACCAGTACATGACTGGGCTCATCTGAAGTTTGCTAGAGAGCATTTTGATGATCCAGAAGAGGATTGGGAGAATGCTATATGGTCAGATGAAACAAAAAAATTAACTTTTTGGTAAAAACTCAACTTGTCGTGTTTGGAGGAGAAAGAATGCTGAGTTGCACCATATCTACTGTGGCAAAGTCTTTAATTTAGAAGTCAATTACTACAAATGTCGTGCACTTTGCAGACTTTTTACATTCACAAACAGCAATATTACACACCACATGAAGGGTAATATACGAATAAGCACAATAGGGGAACTTTAGTGTTTAAAAATGATAAAACAAAACAAGACCTATTTGGACAGCTTATTTAACTTTTAAATCACCTTGTGCTTAAAGCAAAAATACTTTCTTAAGTTAGTGTTGTCACGATACCAAAATTATGACTTCGATGCGATACCAGACTAAAATACCTCGATACTGATACTAAATCGATACTGGCAAAAAAAAAGAAAAATGATAATATAAAATTAAATTGCAAAAATGAATTACATACAGAAATTGAATTACAAAAATGCTAAATAATTTAATTTAAAACAACATTAGATAATGTTCTTTGTAAAAAATAAATAAATGGCCTACAGATGAAACCATCAAAGTTACACAAGTTGATCAGTCAAGAGCAGTGTGATCATTTGTCTTTTTGTAGTTTGAATGACAAATAACTGCTGTCCCTTTAAGACCTAACGCACGCATGGATCCTAAACACTGTTCCTGTTACTCATTCTTCCTGAACTGTTTCCGACTGTGTTTACGTTAATACTCTTCCAGATGTGCACTGAGAATTTTTTAAGTGTATTTGATCAATAATAAGCTGCAAAAAGAAGCAAATGTTTGCACTTGAATGTCAGAGGCGGCTTTATTACGGTGTGTGTGTGCGCTTCAGATGTGAGCGCGAAATCTGCGGGGATTAGTAGAATTATGTGCAATCCTGTGCGAAATTCAGACCGATCACACACTAACACTAACACACTGTCATGAGGAAAAATCCTGCAGAACGCGCTTGCCGTATTCAGAGGGTTAACCGGGCTGAGTGAGAATATGCGTGTGCGTGTCAACTCACTGTTGGTCGGAGAGGAGAGCGCAGCTGGTATCGATACTGTAGAAACTGAGTATCGTATTATTTCATATATTTCAGTATTGATACATATCGATATTTTTGACAACACTATCTTACGTGGCATATTTGTTTTAAAAAGGTAAGAATGTGTGCTATATAAATGCAGATCGCAGTAAACATACCCCGTTTTGTTCTTATCCAGCAGGCTGGGAGCGAGAGCTCGAATATAAGCGCAGGTGCAGATGAGCAGCAAGATAACCGTCAACAGACTCTGGAAATTAAATATGGCAGACTGCAAGAGAAACAGAGAGGAAATGAATCATTATTTATCACTTAACTTGACAACTAAACTTGCACTGGGCAAAACCATGACATTACACCAAACCATGATTTTTATAGTATGCATTCACTCTGAGGCAAGTGTTGAGTACATAGTAGTTTTTGATAAATAAATTAAAAAATATTGCAGTGAATCTAGTCATAGGCATAGCAGTAGACAGAAAATGAATTCTAGCAGAGCATTTACAACGTCTGTTATGACATCTTGCACATGATTTACCATATTTAGATTGACTGCAGTTTATAGATAATAACCATACTTTTACAAATTGAGAACTTATTTGATTTAATTGTTTGATTTTTACACCTGATTTAATTGAGGAATTTGACATACGCTATAAATCCCCTTAAAATAAATTCCAACCAAATAAATGTGATTTATAAAAAGTTTATTTGTGACATAACTTTCATCTTATTTTTTTAATTATTTTTTTGTGTGTGCCAGAAATCACTTTTGTTCATTTAAAGTGTTAATTTCATCAAGTCACCAAGTCAGCAAAATGTAATATATTTTAAAATGTAATTTATTCTATTGAGAGTAAAGCTTAATTTCCAAAATAGTAGAGTATCAATTTTGTATAGTATAATTTTGAAAAAAAAAGTATATATGCATCCGTGTGTGTGTGTGTATATATATATATATATATATATATATATATATATATATACACACACACACACACACACACACACACACACGTATATATGTGTATGTATGTGTTTGTATATATATATATATATATATATATATATATATATATATATATATATATATATATATACTGCATAAATACTACTTAATTGTCAGAAATGAGTTCTCATTTGGTGACTTAAGTTGACTTGAGTTCAACGCCCATGTTCTCAATGCCACATCACAGTCTCTCATCTCAGACTGAAAACCGTCAAAGGTGAACTCAACAAACCTCAACCGTGACAGTTCAGTGTTGTGTAGAACAGAACGACACTAACACAGGTCGCAGATTCACTGCATTCATCAACACGACCAGCTGCTTCTGTTGTTTATATTCCTACAGCACATTTCACTTCTGCTGCCATCGGTTTCATTTTCACTGCACCGTGGGCAGATGTATCGCTACATCAGACCGATTGCGTCGACATACCAGTCAATAAAATCTATCTGACGGCTCGTTTCTACTTCACTTCTATCAAACATTTCAAAATAACAGCTTTATACTCACCATCTTGATATCCCCGGCCAGCCACCTCACACTTCCGGTTTAGGATGGAAATGACGTCATTGGTACGGCAGCCTGGAAGCGCGAAGTGTCGAAAAACTGAATGACCAGAGAGGAAATGAAAGCAACTTCTGCTGCAGGAGTGTGTGTTAGTTTGAACTAAAACTCATTTAACACACAACATCAGTTCCGTCTAGGGATGAGGTGAGACTTTGCATATGCAGGAAATGTGCCTGTTTATGTTAAATATGATGGTGTTCGTGTTCTCTGTTGAAATGCTGATAGTTTTCTTTCATAAACAAAACAAGCTAATATTCCTGCATCAGTCATAAAATGACGCACCTAAAAGATATAAACCAGCTAGAAACACGAGAAACGTAAATTGTCTGATTTAGCAGAAATATAACAGAAACATTGGCGAGGGTTTTGTTAAAAACATTTTATTGATCTTGAAATCTTGTTTTTGTTTTTATTCCTTTGATTCCCGTAGTTAGTATTATCGTCGTAAAATAACAATAACAATAATAATACACGTAAATATAATACAATTAAATTTATTGCAAATGTATTTTATTGCTACAATTTTGAATATATATATATATATATATATATATATATATATATATATATATATATATATATATATGCATGTACGTACTGTATACTGTATTATCTAATATATAAATATATTTTTATACAAATCAAATTTTCTTAATATATACATGTGTGTATATCAATATTGAATAATAATTATACACAATACACACATTATGTAAACACAAGCATTTATTTTGGATGCAATCAATTAATCACATCCAAAATAAAACTTTATATCCATGTGTGTGTATATATATACAGGGAGTGCAGAATTATTAGGCAAATTAGTATTTTGACCACATCATCCTCGTTATGCATGTTGTCTTACTCCAAGCTGTATAGGCTGGAAAGCCTACTACCAATTAAGCATATTAGGTGATGTGCATCTCTGTAATGAGAAGGGGTGTGGTCTAATGACATCAACACCCTATATCTGGTGTGCATAATTATTAGGCAACTTCCTTTCCTTTGGCAAAATGGGTCAAAAGAAGGACTTGACAGGCTCAGAAAAGTCGAAAATAGTGAGATATATTGCAGAGGGATGCAGCAGTCTTAAAATAGCCAAGGTTCTGAAGCGTGATCATCGAACAATCAAGCGTTTCATTCAAAATAGTCAACAGGGTCGCAAGAAGCGTGTGGAAAAACCAAGGCGCAAAATAACTGCCCGTGAACTGAGAAAAGTCAAGCGTGCAGCTGCCAAGATGCCACTTGCCACCAGTTTGGCCATATTTCAGAGCTGCAACATCACTGGAGTGCCCAAAAGCACAAGGTGTGCGATACTCAGAGACATGGCCAAGGTAAGAAAGGCAGAAAGTCGACCACCACTGAACAAGACACACAAGCTGAAACGTCAAGACTGGGCCAAGAAATATGTCAAGACTGATTTTTCTAAGGTTTTATGGACTGAGGAAATGAGTGAGTCTTGATGGGCCAGATGGATGGGCTCGTGGCTGGATTGGTAAAGGGCAGAGAGCTCCAGTCCGACTCAGACGCCAGCAAGGTGGAGGTGGAGTACTGGTTTGGGCTGGTATCATCAAAGATGAGCTTGTGGGGCCTTTTCGGGTTGAGGATGGAGTCAAGCTCAACTCCCAGTCCTACTGCCAGTTTCTGGAAGACACCTTCTTCAAGCAGTGGTACAGAAAGAAGTCTGCATCCTTCAAGAAAAACATGATTTTCATGCAGGACAATGCTCCATCACACGCGTCCAAGTACTCCACAGCGTGGTTGGCAAGAAAGGGTATAAAAGAAGAAAATCTAATGATATGGCCTTCTTGTTCACCTGATCTGAACCCCATTGAGAACCTGAGGTCCATCATCAAATGTGCGATTTACAAGGAGGGAAAACAGTACACCTCTCTGAACAGTGTCTGGGAGGCTGTGGTTGCTGCTGCACGCAATGTTGATAGTGAACAGATCAAAACACTGACAGAATCCATGGATGGCAGGCTTTTGAGTGTCCTTGCAAAGAAAGGTGGCTATATTGGTCACTGATTTGTTTTTGTTTGGTTTTTGAATGTCAGAAATGTATATTTGTGAATGTTGAGATGTTATATTGGTTTCACTGGTAAAAATAACTAATTGAAATGGGTATAAATTTGTTTTTTGTTAAGTTGCCTAATAATTATGCACCGTAATAGTCACCTGCACACACAGATACCCCCCTAAAATAGCTAAAACTAAAAACTAAAACTTCCAAAAATATTCAGCTTTGATATTAATGAGTTTTTTGTGTTCATTGAGAACATGGTTGTTGTTCAATAATAAAATTAATCCGCAAAAAAACTTGCCTAATAATTCTGCACTCCCTGTATGTATGTATATATATATATATATATATATATATGGAATGTCCTAAATGTATTAATTTCTTTTATTTTAATGCCAATGCCAGGTACCTATGGTATTTTGGTGGGAACCATGGTAAGTCCCATAGCAAGCTTTCATAAGGTTTAATGAGATATGATTTATTATAATGTAGATCGATCATATGTAAAAAGGCATGCTGCAGGTCTATGGATTATTACAGTTTTTTTAAACCCAAAAACTAAAGTGATGCCAAATGGAAAAGACATCGCATAAGGGACATCACATCCCATTTTCACATAAGGGTTATTCCATGTCAACTCAATCTGAGGTCCCCGGCTAACAATTGTGATAAGAGGAAAGCCAAGATGTTAAACGTCATGAATGTGTATTTATTAATTAATCCACTATTTTGCATGGCAATTTTCAAATACGAATTGGTACCAAATTACAGAGGGTAAAAAATGAAGTTGAAAGATGGCAGCATCATGATTTTACACAGACATTGGTTTATTAGTAATATCTGTTTACTTTAGAAATCTTTGTTGTGTTATATGCCATCGGTGATCAATTTGACATGGAATGACCGTGATGGAATGGGATGCATTATAATTTTTTTATCCTTTTGACAAGCACAAAAATGTTTACAGCTATTGAAATTACAATTCTTTTTATCTTGGTGCACAATGACATTTACAGTGATGTATTGATGTTTATGTAGCTGAGATATTTGTGGTCTGTGAAGTCATTTTATCATCACACCTATTTGATCACACTTAGGTGAATTGACTGACTGTTCCCTTTTTTTTTTTTTTTTACTTTTTTTTTAAATTAGCATTTTTCCCAGTATTAAAACTAGAAATTATGGGACTTTTCCCTTAAAAATAGGCTTGGTGAATTGATTCATTGTGTTTTGCATCTGACCACTGATGACTTTTAGGGAACAGGAGATTGATAGTACTCAATTCAGCTAGCCATAAATCTTTAGCTTTTAGTGGACTATGAATATCTCTATTCATGAGTGGATACATGGAAAACGTGTGGCTCATGCAGAAACAAGAAAAAAATCTGAAATATGCCAAATGTTAAGTGCAGAAAACTGTATTTTGGTCTGTAAGGTCAGGGTTTGGCTCATATTATATTTCTCATTGAAGTCAAAAGAACATTATTAAATATATATTATATTATTATACATTATTATATATATATATTTTTTTTAATATTATTTTTTACATTATTTATTAAACATGTTCACCCCAAATTATGTACTGTAATAAAAAAACATTCTCATTATTATCTCATTATTGTAATGCAAATAAATTATATTTGATGTAAACTTAAAGCATTTATACTTCGGTAGTATTTGTTGAATACAGATTTAAAATAAACATTATTATAATACATTGATAAAATAAAATAAAAATGTATTATAATTTGCAAGGGTTACATACATAGCCGATACGTTTCCTTCAAGTCAGTCACGTTCTATGTTTTATCAGAACGTTGCTGCCCCTTCCAGTGGCCTACTTAAGCCTCCTAATCCCCCCACACCTTGGGACGGAAGATGGGACAGGACTTACGTAAAGCAAGTCAGTCACTGCTGTTCTGCACTCAGTGACACTATTGGATAACACCTGGGCGCGTGCACATCCTGCACGAAGGGAGGTATCATGTGGAAGTTACACATATGGACTGACCAGTGCAACATATGGAAAATGCTTGCAGGTCCTCCCTACCCACTTGATGGAGGCCAATGTTACTCTGCTGACAACAAGGTCTCAAAGGGTGCTCTCTGCAGTGCCATAAACACAAGAGATAAGTAGCGAGATGATACAGAGTGCGAGATGGGTGGATTTAATCTCCTCACTCCCCTCAAGAACTTGACAATCAGATCATGCTTTCCCAGGGACTTACCATCAACTCTTCCTTCCTGACAAGATGTCTTTACAAGTAGACTCACTGGGAGAAACCTATACTTTGCGTAGGCCCTGTGGGCAGCTATGTGCCAGTGCATCCATGCTGAGTGTCCCCTAAGTCAGGAACTAAAACAACTGGCAGTGCAGCATGTCCGGGTTGGCAAACAGGTCCTGATGTGCCTGCAAAATCAGCTGGGCCACCTGGGGATGGACTCTCCACTCTCCTGGGAGTACTTGCTGTCGTGAGAGGTTGTCGGCTGCATGATTGAGGAGGCCCGGAATGTGAGTGGCGCGAAACAACTTTAGATGCTTCTCACGCCATAGGAAAAGATGGCGGGCGAGTTGTGACGTGCTATGGGAGTGTAGACCTCCTTGACGTTTGATGTACGTAGCGGCTGGAGTGCTGTCTGTATGGGCCAGTACGTGCCACGTTAACTTGAGGCAGCTCAGTGCAAGACGTACTGCTAACAACTTGAGGCAGCTGATGTGCATCCAAATGTGTGGCCCTTTCCACAGACGCGAGACTGCATGGCCGTTGTAAATGGCCCCACAGCCGGTGGCAGAGGCATCTGTGGAGACCACAGCATTCATTGACACTTATTTTAGGGGAACTCCTACCCATAGAAGGCCCTGACCATGGGCCGAAGGTTTGGCCATAGGCCGGGCTGATTGTCAAATTGAGCGTGCCACTCTGCCACCCCCATCTCGGGACTCGGCCATGAAGCCAGTGTTGATCGGGCCTCATATGAAGCAATCAGAGCAGTGTTACTGTGGCTGTGGATACCATATGCCTCAGGAGCCTCTGAAAATCTTTCAGTGGGGCGGCTGTCTTGCGTTCAAAGGAATTTAAGCATTTCATCACCGGCTGGAGACATTCCTCTGTGATACGTGCTGTTAGATGGATATAATCCAACTCCATACAGAGAAAAGTGATCCTCTGCACGGGATAAAGTTTGCTCTTTTCCCAGTTGTTCTGTTGACTCAACTGGCTGAGGTGACTGAGCACAATCTCCCTGTGTTCGCACAACTGGTCTCTATACTGGCCCAGTGTGAGCCAGTCGTTGAGGTAGTTGAGGATGCAAACACCACGTTCCTGGGAACAATGCCTGCCTCTGTGACCTTCGTGAAGTAGTAAGGTGACAGGAACAGCCCAAGGGTAGGAGCTTGTACTGGTATGCCCATCCCTCAAACGCAAAGTGCAGGAACAGTCTGTGTCGAGGGAGAATTGAGACATGAAAGTATGTGTTCTTTAGGTCAATCCCTGCAAACCAGTCTTCATACCGGTTGGAAGGACCGGCTGCGATCCCTGTCCGTATCACAGGAGCACCCTCGTTCGGGTGAACCGAATGCCCCTGAACTTGGGGGAATGCTGGGTGAACTGAATCACATCGCTGAGTCTGATGGTGCGGCTGAGCCAGTGGGAAAGGCTGGGAAGTATTAGCCAGACACTGTACCATCAGGACCAACAGAACCACAGATGTACCCGCAGTGGGGCAGCGAGGTGGAAGGCAGGGACCCGACTCGTACAGCATGGGGACCTGAAGTGCGGTCTGACTGTGTGTTCACACCGCCAGCGGTGGCGTCACTGTGGACATAAGTCATTCATTTTCAATGGAAGCTGGTGGTGAGGTCCGGCAAGACCGGTGGAGCGTGTCGTGGATGATTTGGGCGTCAGAGAGAGTTGAAATCAGCTCAACTTTATGGTAATGAGCTATGACGTGGTTCGGCGGCAACCAATTGGACTGTAGAAGTGCTCCGCTTAAGAGAAATCCAGAGCACGCAGGGCTGTAAACTTTGGTTCTGACCACTTTAGTTCCCTGGCAAAATGAAGAGAAGTTGATCCTTGCTGTGCGGGTTTCCCTATCATTTATGACGTGATCATTCATAGTGATGTGTAATTTGTTAAGAAGGCACGCTACATTATTTTATAGGCGCTAGAACGCTTGTTTTTCAGCGGGAATGCAATTCATTCAAAGCACATTGTGTGTGCGGTGCAACACTTACCTCCTTCCATGACTGGGCAGGGGGTGTAGGAGGAGGCCTCTTCCCTACGTGCTCGATGCATGCACTGTTGCCCACTGCCGATGTGAGAAAGTGCTGAGGGTGGCGAGGCATTGCATCGCTCACCGGCAAGAATGCTCTCTAAAAATGAAAAGGAAAGGAAACAAAAGATTTTCCATTCAGCCCTCCTCCAGGGGAGGTAGTGTTATGGTCACCATATCCTGGAGAGCTGTCGCAACCATCTCTGGGTGTCCTGTCTCAGAGATGCTTGTACTTCCGCTTCCTGGATGAAGGCTGCTTTTGAGGCTTAGCGGGAGCGGACAATGCTCGGGCAGGCTGTGTCGGATCACCTTTGTCTGCTTTTGGGCACCCGAGAACTGCTGGGCAAAGATCTCAACTGCATCGATGAAAAGGCTGGCTTAGCAAATGTGTGAGTCCAGGAACCGTTATTTATCGGTCTTCTCATGTCTGCCAGGTTTAGTCAGAGATGGTGCTTTTGGACCACAAGTGTGGACATCGCGTGGCCAATTAAATTTGTGGTGACTTTCTACGGGGCATGGGGGAGGCCTCCACTCAAGCCTGACACTCTCAGTGGCCCAAGATAACATAGCCATCAATTCTGGATCAGGCTTGGGCAACGCCACTCTCCCAGAAGGAGGCAATGCAACCAAGTCTTCATCTCTAGATGACTGAAGCCTCCCCTCCAATGCAGCGATCAACATTGGTTCATCAGCAGAAGCCCCAAATGAAACTATTGGCTGACTGTGAGAGGAACCAGCACACTCTGCTGGAAGCTCCACCGCCTGGGATGTGCAAGAGGAGTGAGTGGGCCACTGAGGTCATCTTGGCTGGGATTGTCTGTGATCCTCTGATCACTCTGGCTTTTCGCCGAAGTAGCCCTCTTTTGGACCAGAAGAGGAACTAGATTGGGGCATAGGTAAGGGGTCCAATTGTGACCGTCACTTGGTAAAAGGGAACGGCCGTATCCAGAATGCATGGGTGGAATGACATTTTGAAAAAGATGCAGTGTCACACCTGTGTATTTTTTTTACTGAAATATGCTTTCCTATTACAGGGCTGAAGCACATAGCGAACAGGCCGCGGCAATAAAACAGAGAATCGTGCAGCCTGTTGTATGCACCCCCTCAGTCAGGAAATGACCTCACTGAACCTTCTCAGCTGTATAACAGCGTTCGTTGAAAATGGCCTTCTCGCTAGATTGCTGTGAAAACAGCTGTTTTTGAGCTGTCAGTAAGCTTGCGACCAACGCTGTCTTGTGCCGTCACACCAACACTGGCAAAGAACAAGAGGCTTCTTCCTAAAGACACTTTTGTAGTCGACATTCTCAGGAGACTGCAAAACACTCTGTCCATTCGTCTCCGAAGCAAAAGACAAAGGTGCGTGCATTTGCTTCTGTATTTATCCCCGCTCTGTGAGGCATGGCATGAGTTGTAAATCTTGCAAGCCTGTGTTCATTGGCTCATTTAATTTAAACTCAAAGGTGATTGGGCTCATATACGATTCCCTATAACGTTGGCTCCAATGCAATGTCGAATGTGACCGACTGAAAGGGAACTGTGTTTAAATTGTGATTATTTGTGCAGCCCTAATCTTCACCCTTGAGATACCTCATTTAGTTTCCACCACTGTGCAGAAAATAACTTTTTTTCTTTTCTTTTTTTTTTCTCAGGGTTACTTGTGCGCATTTCATAAGAGGAGATGATTGTCAGTGTAGAATGTCGGTCTTGTTTAGACAAGAGGGTTTTGTTGAATTGCTCTTGACCATCTGTGATGGAGCGCTTTAGTATGGAATGTGTCTTAATTACACCTCAGTCAGTGTCGTGCAGAAGCTCTCACATGTATTATTAAGAAACCAATAATCTCTCATGACTAGTGTTAGTATGACCCAGACCTTCATGATTACAAGTAACTCCTGTCAAGTTTTTGTCTGTTTTAAAATATTACAGGCTTACAGGCATTAAAAAAAAATCTGCGCTTATGAACTTTCTATTAATCAAAGAATTTTGAAAAAATAGAAAAGGTATCATGGTTTGCAAAAATTTGTGACATTTTCAATACGGGATGTAAATAATGACTAACTCACAATTCTGACTTTATAACTCGCATGCGAGTTTATATCTCAGAAATCTGACTTTTCTTAGAAATTTTAAAGTCCAATTCTGAGGAAATTTTTTTCCTCTCAGAATTGAAAGTTAATATCTCAGTTCTGACCCGCAATTGCGAGTTGTAATGCCAGAATTATGAGATTTATTTTATGTATACTCACACATTTTTTTTGCTTGGGATGGTGGGACAGCCTAACTGGACTAGCCAGCAGACAATTCATTGCACAGCATCTCAAATGTTGGTTTCATCATTAATGCTTGAGCCAAAGTATGTCCTCAAAATGGTTGGGTATAGTTTATCACCACAATGGCCCCTTCCTAATTCCTTATCTCCTCTCATTCCCAAATCCTATGTATGGAAAGTGACTTGGGATATGCTTCACCACCTTCTTGAAGAACAGCTTTCTCTCATCCACCATTACCTAGGCCAGCCAGACGCCGCTGAAAAGATAGTGGATGTGTCAGACATTTTCTGGATGGGAGTATGGTACATAAAACTAGTTTTGTTTGGATAAAACATGGCTGTGGATAAATGTTTGGGTAATTAGATTAAACTTCTTGGGAAGTGAGCCATGTACAAACTTTTCACCCCAACCTCTTAGCTTCCCAGTCACATCTTCAGGGAATTCTTTGTCTTATTTGTCAAATCCTTATTTCTCATATTTCTATAGGCTTTGCTTCATCTGTCATTACTGAGAACAAAAAATCACCTCTGTGCAGATGTTACTGTAGCTAATGAATGGCTGTCCTGTTCCCTTGGTTCTTCAGATACGGCTGTGCGATTGCAGTTTGACCAAAAGTCATGTCAAAAATAGCAACAATTGGTTGTAATGTGTGACGGGGCGGAAACAGATGTTAACTGTTAATTGACGGCTTTGGACACATTGATTATCAGGTTGACAAGCGAGCTGAAGTCAGTTGACAAAAATATAGTGCATGTTGTCCTTCACCTTTCCCCTCGCCGCTGCACATTGTCAGTTCTGACCCTGAGAGGTCAGATGTTTCTCACACATCACTCACTGGATATTGCTGACTCCTGTAAGGTCTGCATCCACACCCATTAATGGCCAACCAGTATCTAGAAAGCAGGGTGGCCGATAATGAGGCATACAATGGATTTTGCAGACTTCAACAAAGTTCTTCAAGTTTTCTGACCTTTGCCATTGTCATTTTTGACTAGTTTATTCAAGTTTCTAACCATCAAGAGTATAGTACTTTCCATTCATACACACATTTTACATTGTTTAAAGGGCATAATCCACCCAAAAATGAAAATGTGTGTCCTTATTCAAGTCTCATCGATTTTTTATTTATTTAGTACTTTCAAGCATATTTTATCTTATTTAAATATTTTCCATGTAAATTCCATAGGTTTTTCAGAAATATTCAGTGACTATAGTGGTAATATACAGTTCTGGAAAATATTAAGAGACCACTTAACATGGTCTTGGAACATGGGATTTCTCAATGTTAAGTGGTCTCTTAATTTTTTTCAGAGCTGTATTAAATTTTTTTTTTTTTTAATGTAAATATAATGCATATTTTAATTGAAATATTTGAAATAATATATTTATTAAATGTATATAATAATGATGATAATAATAATAATAATAATAGAATTAAAGATTTTTTACATATATTAAATAATTCATGCATAGTATACACATTAAATTACTATACAAATGCAATGTATTATAAATAAAATGGTGTGTGTGTGTGTGTGTGTGTGTGTGTGTGTGTGTGTGTGTGTGTGTGTGTGTGTGTGTGTGTGTGTGTGTGTGTGTGTGTGTTTTAATAATATTTTACTTATTTTCATTTTGAAATATTTTAATTATAATATACAAATATTTTATTCTAAAAAATGATAATACAAAATTAATTTTATAACTATTAATTTAAAAAGTAAAAAAATCTATAATTATTATTATTATCTATATTATTATGATTATTATGCAATCAAATATACATATGATAAACAAAATTGTTCAAATTAACCATCTTGATTCTCCTTTGCTCTGACATGCACTGTGAGCTGTAAGGTCTTAAATAGACAGGTGTGTGGCTTTCCTAAACAAGTCCAATCAGTATCAAACACAGCTGGACTCAGATGAAGGCGTAGACTCATCTCAAGGATGATCAGAAGAAATGGACAGCACTTGAGTTAAATATATAAGTGTCACAGCACGGGGTCGAAATACTTAGGACAATGTGATATTTCAGTTTTTCTTTTTAAATAAATCAGCAAAAATGTCAATAAGTGTGTTTTTCTGTCAATATGGGCTGTTGTTAGCCTAGAAATCTAGACGCCCCCTAGCGGCAGCAAATCTAATCTGCCCGCGAGTGTAGTCTAGCAACTCTCAATACCCTTCTGAGCTGTAAACGCCAAACTCTTGTTCAGTATAGTGTTTCGAGGGGGCACTTGTTAGGACCCCCTCGAAAACGAGATGGTACATCTCCAGGGGTTAATCCTATTAATAAATTTCAATATATTTGTCGGGCCAATCACATCGTGTATAGAGTCGGTGGGCGGGGCCATAATGATGACGGCCGAGTTGAGCTTGCGTGCTTCTAGTAAACACAGAAACTGACGAACGGCGGTCTTTCGAATCAGCTTTGACCGCAACTCTGGAAGACTTGGAGTTAAGCTTTTCTCTGAGAAAAGAACAAAGAACGGCACTGAAGTCATTCTTAAAAAGGGAAGATGTGTTCTGAGTTTGAACGGATACGGCGAATGTTTAATCTGTCAACGAGCTCCGTTTCACCTTCGTTGCTCTGGTTTGTGGTAGCGCTATCCTATCGCGTGCAGAGGGAGTTTGAAAGACAAATGTTTATCCCCTCCCTCGGATTGAGCCCTGTCAATGGTGAGTTTCCAGACCAAACATCTTGATGTGGGTCTGGCTTGTCAGGGTAGGGTGCTGTGTGTACATTTATAGAAAAAATGTTTACTTCAAGGATTTTAGCAAATGGCTGCAATATAACAAGTGAAAAATGTAAGGGGGTCTGAATACTTTCCGTACCCACTGTATATTTATACTTTTGAAGTTGTTGAATTATGTTAATTTTCTCAAATGTAATGAATGTTATATGCTGTGTTAATTTTCTTTGTGTTTCAGCTCTGTGACGTTATTATGGTCATTTTTTTCTGCAGGTGTCATAGCACTAGCGTGCGTCAGATCTCCATTTCCTCAGAGCCTCATCGCACAATCTTTCTCAAGCTAGAGTGGGCTAAGGATCTTGGATCTGGCTTCATAATCCTTCTGTCCGATGGCGTCTCTGCGTGGAGTGGTGAAGGTAAGATTAAATGACATCGACATCCTTCAAAACTGTCCTGATGATGTTGGTTTCAAACCACAGACCTTTTGATTGGGTTCACTCGTTAGTTTCAGAGGAGGATGTGTCCCGTGAAGCCCAGGAGATTGAGATGGAGCGAGAGCGGTATGTTGGTGACCTGCACCTGGCTTTGACCGGAGAGGGACCGTCAGCGGAGGGGGAGTACAGCTTCCACCTGACACCTGAGAGACCCGGCAGCCCCCTGCAGCTGTCTTATGAGAAGGTGCAGAGCGACATCTCGGTGAGTGGCACGCCTGAGATCGCTACGTGGCAGAGAGTGATGTAATAGCCTCACTGACTGACACGCTTGTATGCTAGTGCAGACAGGGCACCAAATTAACACTTCAAATTAAATTTGGACGCATTTATGAGGAATTGCATTGTCTCATAGTTTAAAGGGTTAGTTCACGCAAAAATGAAGTTTATGTCATTAATGACTCACCCTAATGTCGTTCCACACCCGTAAGACCTCCATTCATCTTTGGGAACACAGTTTAAGCTATTTTATATATGTTCTAGAGCGTATGCAAGTGTATGCACATTATACTGTCCATGTCCAGAAAGGTAATAAAAACATCATCAAAGTAGTCCATATGTGACATCAGTTAGTTGATTAGAATCTCTTGAAGCATCGAAAATACATTTTGATCCAAAAATCACAAAAACTAAAACTTTATTCAGCATTGTCTTCTCTTCCTGGTTTGTTTTTTAATCCTCCCATGGACAGTGTAGTGTGCATACACTTGCATACGCTCAGGGACACATATAAAATATCTTAAACTGTGTTCTGAAGATGAACGGAGGTTCTTACAGGTGTGAAACAACATAGTTGAGTCATTAATGACATCAATTTCATTTTTGGGTGAACTAACGCTTAAAGACAAATTGTAAGAATGAAACTGACCCTTTATGATGTAAGTGACTTGAGCAACACCTTTATCTGCATGTAAAGTTCATGTCGAAGGTTTGTCTAGTATACATTTCGCCCAATATAATAAATACTGAGTGTGCGACACAAAGTCACAAAATCATTTAATTGCAATAGAGATATTAGTAGAATTAAAATGAAGTAAAATACTGTTTATTGGGTGGTATGAGCTTTTTATGAGAGGTAACCTTTTCTTTTTGCTGGTTCGTTCTGTCGTTTATTCATTTGTTCATTTATTCTGTAATCTACATGAACACATCTGTCTGTTCTGATTCTGTGCATCCATTTTTCATTCTTTCGCTTGTTCGAAAGCGTCCCTCTCCTCCATCGGTCTCGCTCCTCTATGGGAGCACATCTGTTTCATGGATGAGAGAATGACTGCATGATCTCTTCTTGCTTGAGGGTCCACTGCACTCGTGATTGGCCAAAATCACTCTCAACACTTAACCATTCCCAGAGAACTACTGCTCTTTATGTCGAGCTTTAAAAGAGGTTCCCCTCGTTTGATCTCTTGCCAAGCTCAAGGGTGCCGAGGAACTCCAGTGTTGTGGGAAGTCTTCGGTAAACTCTAACGTCAAGGCCGAGATCACGTACCGGATCCAAGCATGTCTTTTACACCACTGCATTTGTTCTTGTTAAATTCATCCATCGTTTCCATCTGTAGTGTGAATGTAGTAGAAATGTCTGGTTATAGTGCAGTTGTGTGGCAAACTTATTGAAGTCTAGAGAAAGATGAATCTGACATAAGGTTTACTTTGTCTGAAACGGGTCTCGAGAGAATTCCTTCACTCTGAACATTTCGTTTCAAATTCAGACCCATCTTTTTTTTTTAGCCAATTCTGCATGGTCATTATTAATGGATTAAGTCTCTTTGACATGAGATTTTTCAAGTGTTATTGGAGATTGATAGATGTGCTATTACTACAGTTAACCTGCCCCCCATAGGCCCATCTGGGTAGTATGGTGTTCCTAATAATCCTTTAGGTGAGGGTGTATATATAAATACATACATACATACATACATACATAAATACATACATGCATACATACATACATACATACATACATACATACATACATACATACATACATACATACATACATACATACATACAGTGCCTTGCGAAAATATCCGGCCCCCTTGAACTTTGCGACCTTTTGCCACATTTCAGGCTTCAAACATAATGATATGAAACTGTAATTTTTTGTGAAGAATCAACAACAAGTGGGACACAAACATGAAGTGGAACGAAATGTATTGTATATTTCAAACTTTTTTAACAAATCAAAAACTGAAAAATTGCGTGTGCAAAATGATTCGGCCCCCTTAAGTTAAAGGGGGGGTGAAACACTCAGTTTCAGTCAGTGTCATGTCAATCTTGAGTACCTATAGAGTAGCATTGCATCCTGCATATCTCCGAAAAGTCTTTATTTTTTTTATAATTATATAAGAAAGATGCGCTGTTCCGAGTCTTTCCGAAAAAAGCCGAGCGGGTGGGGGCGTGTCGTGTGAGCGGAGCTAAATAATGACGTGTGCGCGCTGCTATTGTGTTGAGTCGAGTGCGTCGTAAAGCTGTCATCCCTAACAGCGGGAAAAAAAACTTTATTCAAAATAAAAATATGGCTTTTAATCAGATACAGCCATACATCTATGATCCGGAATCAGACCCAGAGGCTGCAGTTGAACAGGAGCAGCAGCAAAAACGACTAGAGCAGGACGTCTCTATGTGGTACAAGTTATACACTAACTATATAATATGCTTAGCGGCTTGTGTTATTTACATATTTATACTTGAATTATATCGTCGTATTTTTGTCTTTGAAGGTGTACATGTGGGAAGTGCAGTTGTGCACGTGTGTTTGTGTGTTTACGCGTGGTTTGTGTAGACAGGTTAAGTTAGTGTTTACATAGAAAGACACGAAATAGTAGCGCATTTGAATGAAGAAGCGCGCTTATTTAGTTCAACATATTTCCCCCCTCTTTGTGTATTGTTGTTTGGAGTGCTTTTACAATACACAAACATAAAGTTACAAATGTAGTGGCCAGCTAAACAAATGTACACGCACTACACATCGCATGCTCCATTGATCAATTAACTATACATGATCATGTTTGGGCTACGAGCATAGGCAAAAACACAGACATTTGAAGCAGTCTTACTCACAGCCTGCGGTTCTAACGTTGGGACCTTTATCGTTGGGACTGCTCCATCCTTCAGCATTAGGCGATGTGGAAAATCCGGCGTCGAGCTGGGCCTTGTTTATGAAACAGTCGGCACCGAAATGCAGCGAACAGATATAAACATTCGCGCAACTCAGTTGCTGATCCGGAAAAGCAAATTACATCCACTGTTGCCTTAACGCGGGGTTTTTGGCGAATCTGTGCAGGACTGTCTTGGTCTGGCAACCAAAAACGCACTTTTTTGGTGACATTGTTATGTGCACATCACCTGTCCAGCATCCTACAAGCCAGCGCTTTGATGGGCGTAGCCTGTTACTTTCGCTCTCTCCCTCTCTCTCTCTCACGCTCTTCCGGTAGAATTGTCCGTAAGGCCCATACAAGGAAATTCCGCCCCCATTAACGTCAAAGGGGACGCATGATCTCAAAAAACTTGCCGAAACTTATGACTAACCGGAAGTAGTATTTTTGACAAAGAAATACTCCCATCAAACGTCCACCTTAACTTTTGAAACTTTGTCCATGTTTAGTATGGGATTCCAAGTCTTTAACAGTGTAAAAAGATCAGTATGCATGAAACAGCATTTCACCCCTCCTTTAATACTTTGTAGCGCCACCTTTTGCTGCGATTACAGCTGTAAGTCGCTTGGGGTATGTCTCTATCAGTTTTGCACATCGAGAGACTGAAATTTTTGCCCATTCCTCCTTGCAGAACAGCTCGAGCTCAGTGAGGTTGGATGGAGAGCGTTTGTGAACGCAGTTTTCAGTTCTTTCCGGAGATTCTCGATTGGATTCAGGTCTGGACTTTGACTTGGCCATTCTAACACCTGGATATGTTTATTTTTGAACCATTCCATTGTAGATTTTGCTTTATGTTTTGGATCATTGTCTTGTTGGAAGACAAATCTCCGTCCCAGTCTCAGGTCTTTTGCAGACTCCATCAGGTTTTCTTCCAGAATGGTCCTGTGTTTGGCTCCTTATTTTCTTCTTGCTGAAGAAAAGCAGGCCCAAACCACGATGCTGCCACCACCATGTTTGACAGTGGGGATGGTGTGTTCAGGGTGATGAGCTGTGTTGCTTTTACGCCAAACATAACGTTTTGCATTGTTGCCGAAAAGTTCAATTTTGGTTTCATCTGACCAGAGCACCTTCTTCCACATGTTTGGTGTGTCTCCCAGGTGGCTTGTGGCAAACTTTAAACAACACTTTTTTCTTCTTGCCACTCTTCCAGAAAGGACAGATCTGTGCAGTATACGACTGATTGTTGTCCTTTGGACAGAGTCTCCCACATCAGCTGTAGATCTCTGCAGTTCATCCAGAGTGATCATGGGCTTCTCGGCTGCATCTCTTTGCAGTTGTCTGATACTCCTTCAATTTGAAAATTATCACTTGCACAGTGCTCCTTGGGATGTTTAAAGCTTGAGAAATCTTTTTGTATCCAAATCCGGCTTTCAACTTCTCCACAACAGTATCTCGGACCTGCCTGGTGTGTTCCTTGTTCTTCATGATGCTCTCTGCGCTTTAAACGGACCTCTGAGACTATCAGTGCAGGTGCATTTATACGGAGACTTGATTACACACAGGGGGATTTTATTTATCATCATTAGTCATTTAGGTCAACATTGGATCATTCAGAGATCCTCACTGAACTTCTGGAGTGAGTTTGCTGCACTGAAAGTAAAGGGGCCGAATAATTTTGCACGCCCAATTTTTCAGTTTTTGATTTGTTAAAAAAGTTTGAAATATCCAATAAATTTCATTCCACTTCATGTTTGTGTCCCACTTGTTGTTGTTTCTTCACAAAAAAACAGTTTCATATTATTATGTTTGAAGCCTGAAATGTGGCAAAAGGTCACAAAGTTCAAGGGGGCCGAATATTTTCGCAAGGCACTGTATATATATGTATATAATGTACAGTACAGGCCAAAAGTTTGGACACATTACTATTTGTAATGTTTTTGAAAGAAGTTTCTTCTTTTCATCTAGCCTGCATTTATTTGATCAAAAATACAGATATTTTTTATCATATATACATGGGGACAGGCTCTTGTGACTTGTAACAAAGTACAGAAACAAATCCTAACCTACTGGCCATTTACATTCATTTGGTAGTAAATAAATGCTAATTTTGCACTTTATCCTTCTCTATAGAATCTACTAGCCATTTCCTTACATTTCTTATACTGTTTAAATGTTTGGTACACTGTAAAAAGTGATCAGTTGCTTAACTTATAAAATTGGACAACCAGTTCCCTTAAAATTAAGTAATAAACTTAATGCATAATTGAAAATATTAAAGGGGGGTAACACACACTGTGTCATATATCCGAAGAGATATGTGTTCGTATTGTTGACATTGTATGCACTTATATGAATTATACACTGATTGCCAACAAAACACTGACATTTAATGCAGTTTCATTCACTCACAAACACACTTGCAGAACTACATTGCTGCTCTGGAAAAACAAACTGCATCCACTGTTTCCTTAATGATGGGTTATTTGGGAAGTTGAACAAGGTGATCTTTCCCTCACAACCAGAAACAAACACACTTCTTTATTGACATTGTTGATTTCCTGTTCTAAAAACAAAATGCCAGCTGTTGACGGTTTCTGTAACCTTAATGAAGCTCATTGATGTGTGCGCTCCTCCGCATGTGCTCATCCGGGACTTCCGCCTATTATTACCTCATATGGGGAGCCATCATTACTCCTGTCTTCAAAGTCACATGATCCTTCAGAAATCATTGTAATATCAAGATACATTTCTTAATATTATCAATGATAAAGACAGTTGTCCAGTTTAATATTTTTGTGGAAACTGAAACTTTTTTCAGGATTCTTTGATGAATAACATTTTTTAAAAGAACAGCATTTATTTGAATTTTTTGTAACTTTATAAATGTCTTTACGGTCACTTTAATCAATATAATGCATCTTTGCGAAATAAACACACTGCAAGTTGCTTTTGAGCAAATCAAATGTTGAAAAGGCCAGAGCAAAAGCCCCAAACTATGGAAATTATTTGGATAATATTCATGATGAAATAGACTAATATGGATATATAAAGTGTTGTAGTCTACGTTGTTTTGTGGGCTTGAAAATCTGGTAAAATTATTACATTGTGTAATTTTCTTACATTTTACTTACCCTGTTGCTCAACTCGACAGACGTAATCGTATCATGTTCAACATTAAGTACATTTTCTTTTCTTTTTCTTTTTTGCTGTCACAGCAGATATGGCTAAAGGGAAATGGCAAGTGTCTGTTTTGGAAAAAGGGAAACTGATCCTCGGCAGGAGAGGAAAGTTTGGCCAAATGCGTAATTTTGTGTGAAACTGTCGTCATAATGTTTATTAGGTCATTGCTGACATTTGTGTGGAATACTGTAACACTGAATATTGCATAATATAACCACCTGCAGTAATGATGGCAGTATTATTGTTACAAAAGTGAATTTATATTACAAAATAATCCTTTACCAAATAAATGATGTTCTTTCGAACTTTCTGTTCATCAGAGAATCTGTATCTGTATCACAAAAACTGACAAAAAAACTGTATCACAGCACAGCTGTTCACATTATTATTATTATTATTCATGCGACACTGAAGACCGGAGTAATGATGCAGAACATTTTAGCTTTACCGTCAAAGGTATGAATTACATTTTGAAATATTTTAAACTGGACATTAGTTATTTTAAATTGTAATAATATTTCATAATATGACTTTTTTTACTGGTCAAATAGACCAAAAGTTCTTTAAAAACATTCTTACCCACCCCTACTTACTCCACTTACTGAACTCTATGTTATGTAGTGTATTATGTTTAAGTGCACTTAAATGTTGTTATGAATTAGACAAACGGAAAGCTCTAGCTGTCCTCTTCTTGACTTTTGAGTATGTTTAGTGCTTCTGTAGCTTCCCACAAGCATGTCTGAGCTCCCACGCGTTAGTTTATCCATTATTGTGCTCTTGAGTAAAGCTGTTTAGGACATTTGACATTTATCCGCCTGCTTCCTTGGCTCAAAATATGCCTTAAAAATCTGGACCAGCTCTCTTATGTAAGTGTTATTGTGCCAGTGTTAAGATTTAGTAAATATTTGAGGTAATTTAATGGACTGCTAAGACACAAGCGTTCTGTTCAATGTTAATAAGACCATATTGAAGAAATTTTATCGCTTTTAAAAGTCATCAACCAAGTTTTTATTTTTAGCCATATTTTCTAATATGACCAAGCCCCTAATATAAGTATTAAACCTTTTTATCATCAGACAAGAATGATTCGCCAAATCTTGAAGTTTGTTGCTCCTGAAGGGAAGCTACTTTTTAAGTAACGACAGTTTGTGGTTTCTTCAGAGCTTCCAGTGTGGTGGTAAGACACAGCTGCAGTGTTCTTCAGTGCAACAGCTGACAGAAGACCCTTAAAGAGTCTCGTGCAAATGGTCAGGTTGAAGTTTGGAAAAGCAGGTGTTTGGCCTGCCAGGACAGCTCTGACACAAGCATTTGAAGACGGCACTTTCATTACAGTAACCCTCTACAGACTTACGGACACCCTGACTTCTGTTTCCTAAGGCATGTATTACTCCTTCACCAATGTTCCTTACAGGTGGGCTGTCAACGGCGAAATACAAACAGACATTTTCTTGAACATTTGAGGTTGCACGACATGACAGTGGTATTCCTGCAATGTCAAAAGGATATTACGCAATACACTAGTAATTGTTGGCCAATTTGAGAAAAACTGTGGAAAATGTCTATAATAATTAATTAAAAGGCCATTTTTAATTAATCAGTCTCTCGATGGAAAACCGTAATATGCTATTGTGCTTTACTATTGTGCCAAGTGTAAAGTTTAGTTGGGGAGGGGGGGTGTTATGAAGTGGGGTTGTTTTTTTGTTTTTAGGGGTTGGGCTTGGCTCCTTAGTTCCAGTGAAAGGAACTCTTAATGATTCAGCATACCAAGACATTTTGGACAATTTCATGCTCCCAACTTTGTGGGAAAAGTTTGGGGATGGCCCCTTCCTGTTTCAAAATATGCACCATTGCAAAAATTAATGCCCATAAAGACATGGATGAGCGAGTCTGGTGTGGAGGAATTTGACTGGCCTGCACAATCCTAACATCAACCTGATAGAACCACTAGACCACTAAAGATGTGCATTGGTATCTCGCACAAAGATGTTAGCAGCAGATCCTTTAAGTTGTGAGGTGGGGCCTGCACTTGTTTGTTTAGCACATCCCACAGATGCTTGATTGGATTAAGATCTGGGGAATTTTAAGGCCAAGTTAACACCTCAAACTCGTTGTGCTCCTCAAACCATTTCTGAACCATTTTTGCTTTGAGGCAGGCAGCATTTGAGGCAGGGCTCCCCTGTCTGAACAGAACAGTCAGAGATTTCTGTTCGTGAGACACACTTGTAGCATCCCGGCTTTCCTAGTGACCTCCTTCTCTTCAATAGGGAGGAGTTTTTCTGACACTTTCTGCCTCTGATGGCTTCCCAGTGTCCTTCCAACCCCAAAATAGAGTTGAATTATCACCCACCGTCTGCCTCTAAAGGCCTGCATCCCCACACTCACGTCTGAGTGTGTACGTAAACTCACAGACTCACTTCCTACTTTTCTCAACTGCTCCAACCAGACAGCTAAAAATAAACTCAATTTTAAATAAAATACATATACACGTACATAGACACTTTTTTTTTATTACACACAGCCTACTCATACACTGACGATTAAATGTTTGGAATTAACAAGATTAAAACTTTTTTTTTGAAGTCTTCTCACCAAGGCTGCATTTATTTGATTAAAAATATATATAAAAAATAATAATATTGTGAAATATTATTACAATTTAAAAAAAGTGTTTTCTTTTTCTATTTATTTAAAAATACAATTTATTCCTGTTATGCAAAACTGCATTTTCTTTCTTTAATGTCACTTGATCCTTCAGAAAACATTCTGAGATTCTTAACATTATAGCTAATACAAAATAATTAGCTTATAATATATTTAGGGCCCAAGCCCTGAAAGGGCGCAGAGCCCTATTGTTCTTCTAAGGATTTTTCTTATTATTATTATTATATATTATTATTTTTTTTACCGACTATTTGGGCATTTTTGGGGCCCTTCCCATGCTCGAAAACTCTTGAAACTTTGCTCACGCATCAGAATGCGCGGCCATCAGGGCGGGGCTGAGGCTGGGACCCGGGCGTGGCAGGGGGGCTCGACAGCGCCCCCTAAAGTGGGGTCTGAAAACAGGGTCTATAAATCAAACACACTTCCACGTACATATATGAAACTCGGTACACATATAGAGCTCATCGGGCCGAACAACTTTCGTGCTCTAAGTTATGCGTCAGCCCAACAGGAAGTGAGCTATTATGGGTTGTTCGGAAAACGCATGCTCTGGAATTTGCGATACTCCTCCTAGACGATTCACCCGATCAGCACCAAACTCGGTCAGCCTGAAGTCAAGACACTGAGGATGCTAAATTGCGAGCAACTTTCTGATTTCTCAAACGGTTTGGCCGTGGCGAAGAGACGAATTTAGGGCGAGAAAAAGGAAACAGGAAGTGTGTTATAACTTTTGCATACATTAATTCATTTTGATGAAACTTCAGCTGTGTGTTCGTTGTAAGAGGCCGATCACATGGATATGACTTTTGTGAGACAAAGTTATAGCGCCACCAACTGGCAGCAGGAAGTGTGTCACTTTCAAAAATGCTTTAAATCCCCATCTTATTTTCACCCGATTTACTTCAAACTTCATCAGTATTATGTCAAAACATGGCAGATATAGACATATGAATGGATTCCTGATTCTAGAAAAACTGTTGTCATGGCAACGTGTCAAAGTCTAATAATCTATTTTGGTGTTTTTGAGACTCTTCACATGCTTGAAATTGCATGAAACTCAACACACACATCAGACATGCTGTCCAGAAGATGCAAGCAAAGATTCAGAAACGGGCGTGGTAGAGGGGCTCAGTAGCGCCATCTTTTGTCCAAAGCGGGGGGTTAGTTTTATCTACATTCACCAAACTCGGTATATATATTGTACATTTCGAGCCGGACAACTTTCTAATTTACAGTTATTAGCTCTGACCAACAGGAAGTCAGATAATTTGGTTGGAAGATAACAAGAAGTGGAAAGCGAGCTCTGAGTTTTTACCTTCTCCTCAAAAGCGATTCATTCAATCTCCTCCAAACTCTGACAACATGAAGTAAATATACAGAAGATGCTAAAATGCGAACGGTTATTGGATATCTCAAACGGTGTTCCCGTAGCAAAAGCCTAAAAAACACAAAATAGGGACACAAGTACCTGGTTCATAAATAAGGCTATACTCCCACCTGCTGGTTATTCTATATATCACACGGGCTGTTTTTCTGTTTTTTTCCCCTGTTTTTTCAACACTTGTGCTCTCCCTTAAATGACCAGTAGAGGGCAATATTGTATAAGTTTTCAAGCAAAAAACTTGCCTCTGTGTGTGTGTGTGTGTGAATGATTTTCTAGCCTGGTGGGGACTTCAACCTGAATGCACACAGACTCATGGGGACTTCCCAATGGGTACAAAAGCTTATAAATCAGACAGAATGAGTTCTTTTCAAGAAAGTTTTTTTTGTGATGGGTAGGTTTAGGGGCAGGAGCAGTGTAGGATGACAGAATATATGGTTTGTACAGCATAAAAACCATTACGTCTATGAGTCCCCAGAAAGATAGTGAACCAGACGTGTGTGTGTGTGTGTGTGTGTGTGTGTGTGTGTGTGTGTGTGTGTGTGTGTGTGTGTGTGTGTGTGTGTGTGTGTGTGTGTGTTGTGGATGGGGGTGGGCTGAGCTGATTTGAGTTGCCTGCAGCATACTTCAGCATTACTACTGTGTGTGTGTGTGTGTGTGTGTGTGTGTGTGTGTGTGTGTGTGTGTGTGTGTGTGTGTGTGTCTGTGTGTGTGTGTGTGTGTGTGTGTGTGTGTGTGTGTGTGTGTGTGTCTGTCTGTGTGTGTGTGTGCCACTCTTCTGTCTAAAAAGATTACCTGTCAATGCTGTGCTTTGGCCTGCATTAAAGGATAAAACATATTATTCTGGGTTTGAATAAAAAAAGAAATGTATAAAACCAGTTTATTTGTAGGGCATTGACAATATTGTTTTATATAATTAGCTAAATATTTGTGTAAATACAAATAATTATTAATAAAAAATATATAAATATAAAAAAACATTACTAACAAAGGAAAAAACACATTTGAGTGTCTTTAAAAAAAAAAGTAGTGTAACTTAAAAATTAGAAGATTAAAATGCCTTTTGTTTAAGGACAAAAATGAGAACCAATAAGCTATTGGTTTGATTTTGTGTCTCTGTCACAACCCCCCCCCCCCCCCCCCCTCTCTCAGGATCACTCTATGTGTGTGTGTGTGTGTGTGTGTGTGTGTGTGTGTGTGTGTGTGTGTGTGTGGAGGGGGTCTCTCTCACTGTGTGTGTGTGTGTGTGTGTGTGTGTGTGTGTGTATGGGGTCTCTCTCACTCTCTCTGTGTGTTTGTGTGTGTGTGTGTGTGTGTGTGTGTGTGTGTGTGTGTGTGTGTGTGTGTGTGTGTGTGTGTGTGTGTGTGTGTGTGTGTGTGTGTGTATGGGGTCTCCCTCACTCTCTCTCTCTGTGTGTTTGTGTGTGTGTGTGTGTGTGTGTGTGTGTGTGTGTGTGTGTGTGTGTATGGGGTCTCTCTCACTCTCTCTCTCTGTGTGTGTGTGTGTGTGTGTGTGTGTGTGTGTGTGTGTGTGTGTAGGTGGTCTCTCTTACTCTGTGTGTGTGTCACCTTGTCTCTTGTTTTTTCATAATTTAACCCTTTCATATCATAGGCTATCACAAATATCTATCACTTTATTGTGAAAAATAAGTAAAACAAAAACACATATTATATCTTTAATTAAATACTGGTCTTGTGAACTTACAAAATTTTGAGCTGCAAAAAATACATTTGCACATAATTGAAAGTGATATCCTAAGTCTTTTAATTGTTTTCTATAACATGGGCTTTAAAGAAGGTCATGTGCTGTGTTTGCAAAGATCACGTATGACACCTCTTTAAACTAAATATTTATTGATAGAATTCAAATGGATAAAAAAAAAAAAATTCACATGATCTTATAAAAGTGACTCTTTATAATAAACTTCCATAAATTATATGCACGCATATTACTCTTACCTGACACTGATATTAAAATCATTGTTGCGGTCTCTGTGATTTGGCTTAATTTATTTTTAAGAGAAGTGTAAGGATAATACAACTTCAGCATTTGGACAGTATTCTGCACTCATTTTGAAATTGACATTTGACATCATCTGACATAAAATTAATGAATAAAATGTAATTGATCTCATAGATGTGACTGTTGTGGTTCCTGGTCATAGCAGCACCAGTTGCTGCAGTTAATGAGGTGAATTCAAATGACTTTGACAAAGTCCCTTTATTTATTTTTTCCCATATTAAATGCCTATTGGCCTGCTGTGCACAGTTAAGCTGATGCCACCGGGGTGGCGGTGCCCCCGGCTTGGGCCCGTCATCGCTGCTCGCAGCTTTAATTATACATTGTTTTTCATCATTTATTAAAAACATTCAGTTTATTAGTGTTAAAGAAATGGATTTTAAAAACGTTGCCTTTTTTGGTTAAAAACAGATGTGCAGTGATTAAAATACTTTGATGAGAGAACGTCAGTTCCCATGGCCACTGCCAGGGACATATTTCCCTAATGTTTTTGTTCCTGTAGCTCACATTGTGCCGTGATAGGGCACACGGCCGCTCTGAGGTGGCATTCGTTGAGGTTGGTGAGGAAATCAGGATGTGTTTGGTTTGAACTGAACAACCGCGTGTTTAAATGCTTACCATCTGTACCTCGAATGCATTTGATTCTTGGAGTTTCTCATGGTTTCTCAGATAGACATTAGTGCCAAATAAAAATGATATGATACAGTTTACTCAAATAATCCAGCAAACAAAAAGCATATACGCAGGATGTTAAACGTTGCCATGGGTTGGGTCTCAATGCACCAACATCTTTGTAAATGCTGTAATTGCTATCAGATCTTGAGACAAAACTCTGCTTTACTTGCTCTTGTTCCTTTTGCTGTTAATTGTTTAGCACTCCTCGTGTGTTAGCGCTGAAGCGAGTCTTTTTGTGGCACATGTGGAAGCGCTCCTGGCAGCGCGTGGAAGATCACAGCTGTAAACTAGCTTGACACTGATGCTCTGCATCCCTGAGCTGGGCTACACAAACTCTTATCCAACACATGTGGAAGTGTTTAAACTGAGCCGTCATCAAGTAAACTGTTCTGTTCAGAGTGACTGTTGAGATTTGGTTACCAAAAGTGATGTTTTTTTTTTTTTTAAGTGCATTCACGTGTTGTGTTTGTTAGTCCATTTCTTGATAATAGTATATATTATTTTTAATGTATTTCAAATAGTGCGGTCAAACAATTTAAAAAAGGATCAAATTAATTAATTTACATTTCCTGTTATTAATCCTGATTAATATATATGTTTAAAGTGCTGGTTTGCATGCAATTTCACTTTTTTAACTTTAGTTAGTGTGTAATGTTGCTGCTTAAACACAAACAGTATCTGCAGAGTTACAGCGCTGAAAGTTCAATGCAAACGGAGATATTGTCTTTTAAAGTTATGGAAGTTTATTGCCTACAAAAATGGCCGGTTTGGACTACAACGAGCTTCTTCCCGGGTTGATGACATCATAAACCCTCGCTATTAACATAAACACTGCCCCAGATGTGACTTCTGCCCGTAATGGTAAGGGCCGTAGCGTTTCCGTTTCCTGTGCTTGGCACTTCAGCCAATAAAAATACAGGAAACTACATTCGGCCATCTAACCAATCTAAGACCATTGCGTTTTTCAGAGGGAAAGCAGGAAGCAAACGAGCCGTTCAAAGGACAGTGGAGACAGCGGTGTGGAATAAAGGTCAAATATATCGAAAATATGGCTAAAAAAAAAGAAAAAAAAAGAAAGATGTATTAAGACATGCTATGCTGCAAAAAAACATGGAACTACCCCTTTAATATATTTTATATTGTAATAATTTCACATAATCTCCGAATTAATGTAGAAACAACAAAGACAGTATCCTTAAATATTTGTTAAATGGCATCTTTTTAACAAAGAAGGCCAGTATCACCGATTCCGCTATTGTTGTTTTCTGCGAAATTTTATTTTCTTCTCTATTTTAGGTATTAATTATAGGCATTCAGCATTACAGTATAATCAAAAGCATTTTTAACATTTATTGGGATTTTAATTTAAGTGAACTTCACACAAATCCATTATAATAAATGTCACATTTAACTGTGCCCTTCAATATATCAGGGCTCAATTTTTTTTATTGGCCCAGTCAGACCGGTTCAGATTTTTACTTGCCCGGCCAAAATGCACAAATTTTTAAAGTTTTTGGTGTTTTTGATTAATGTAACCACAGTGCTTTAAGATTTTGAGGTAGGTCTAACAGGCACAGTTGCAAGAAAAAGTATGTGAACCGCTTGCAGAAAATGGGAATAATTGACAAAATGCATGTTATTTTTTATTTAGTGTCCTTAATAAGATATTTTACGTAAAAATGTTTACATATATAGTCCACAAGACCAAAAAAAGCTGAATGTATAAAAACGACCCGTTTCTCAATACTGTATCGTTCCTTGGATGATCCGCAGCTGTTTTTTTTTTTGTTTTGTTGTGATGGTTGTTCATGAGTCCCTTGTTTGTCCTGAGCAGTTAAACTGACTGACGTTCTTCAGAAAAATCCTTTAAATTCCTGCAAATTTTCCATATTTGAACCTTCTCCATCAGTGACTGTATGAGACTCAAACACAACTATTAAAAAAGCTTCAAACATTCACTGATGCTCCAGAAGGAAACACGAGGCATTAAGAGCTGGGGTGAAAACTTAGTACATTTGAACATCAAGGTAACTTGTACTTAATTTGTCTTCTGAGAAACATGTAATTATCTTCTGTTGCTTCTGAAGGGCAGTACTAAATGAAAAAAAAAAAAAAATCTATTTAAACAAAATAAGGAAAAATTGGTCATCTTCATCCTGTTCCTAAGTTTTCACCCCCAGCTCTTAATGCATTGTTTCCTTCAGGAGCATCAGTGAATGTTTGAACCTTTTTTAATAGTTGTGTTTGAGTCCCTCAATTGTCCTCAGTATGAAAATATGGATCTCAAACTCATACAGTCACTGCTGGAAAGGGTTTAAATATGCAAAGGATGCTGGAAAACTGAAGAATTTGCAGGACCTGGAGGATTTTTCTGAAGAACGTTAGTCAGTTTAACAGCTCAGGACAAACAAGAGACTCATGAACAACCATCACAACACACAAAAAAAAAACAGCCGTGAATCATCCAGGGAACGACACACAGTATTGAGAATCAATGGTTCATAAACTTTTGAATGGGTCATTTTAATAAATTCAGCTATTTTTGTCCTGTGGACTAAATTTAAACATTTTTTGGTCAAATATCTTATTCTGGACAGTACTAAATAAAAAAATATGTTTTGTATGATCCCTCTCATTTTGTGAAAATTATTCACATTTTCGCAGATTCTGCAAGCGGTTCACATACTTTTTTATTGCAACTTTATATACAAAAATGTCACAGTCTTAGCTGCATAAATTATAAATGAAATATAGATTCATCTTAATAAAAGCTACACAAGTAAAGTTATTCAGTCAAGAGAGCAATGAGTCATTTTTTCTCATTAGTGACAGACAACAGCAGGGTTATTAGGCTGCTGTCTCATGACCCGGATCTGATATGCATTCCATTTTCTCACAACTCTTTGTTCATTTAGGGCTTCATTTGAGATTTGCTGACTTTGAGATTTATCAATTTGGACGTTGGCGTACGGCACGCTCAAATCCTAAGCCAGCTCAGGAGGTGGTGTACGCACGTTTTGAGTTAGTGCAAAAATGTGCAGAAAAACAATTCCTAACACCAAATGGACTGCATTTAAATGGACACCACAAAACGAACCACAAACACCACAAAACGAACAGACAAAGATATGCTATATTATCGCCCACTGTAAAAAACAGCAACAACAACATAGTAATTATAAACTTCAGTGTTTATTTTTTGCAACGTAGACTTCAATGTTTAATTTGTGTGACCATAGGCTACCGAAGCATTTGAGGCATGTATTCCTCCAGTTGCGAGCCTGTGCGGCAGCTGCGCACGGACTGGGACTGAATTATTCAGACTGACAAAATAATAAAAATTACATTCTTCTTCTTTTAAATAATAATAATAATAAGATAAATAATAAAAGCATTCTTCTTCTAAATAACAATAAGCGTCATTAATAATAAAAATAATAATAATAATAATAATTACAAATTGTCATGCAATTATTAATGTGAATGAATGGAGGCTACTCCACATCACATCATCATATCATACACCCCAATACATGTGCCGTGATACGAAATTAAATGCTAATTGTTTCAAAACATGTTCTGTAAAATAATGCACTGTGATAGGTCATTTATCACCCAGACAGCTTTAAACTGCTGGAGTGCACTTCCCAACCTCCACACTATTAACAGTACTCGTAATTTGGGTCCATTTTTTTGGGTGCCTTTAATCTCACTCTTTAAACTCTCAAATAAAACAATTTCGCTTTTTTCCACTTCCCTGGTGATGGTCTTGATGGGCGTCTCAATCATCTCACTAGTTCAGTAGTCAGAGCACTGATCAGGGAGTCAGCCCATTGACTTATGTCCTAATCAGTGCCCTGAATAGTGGACTAGTGAGATGATTAAGGCGCGTCCGATCTCCACCTCGGAGAAGTTTCACTTCTTTGCCGTCTTCCGTGTCTCCATGGCGTAAAATGAGGGCGTGGGGGAGGCAGACTTGAATATATAGGGGCGTGTTATTCTAATGACGCTCGTTTTCAGCCGCGGCATTTATCAAGGGCAGGTATTGCGTACACCTGGATTGCAGAGGTACGCACAGCTTCATAAAGCAGGCGGTGAGAGGAGTGTAAGCATAATCTTACGCCAACATATACGCCCGTTTCTACGCAAGATTGATAAATGAGGGCTAATATATTGAACAGACACTTTCAGTTTTTAATTGTAGTGTCTGTTTTCTAACTGACCTGATTTTATGAAGATGAACGCGGTGGTGGGAAAGTAAAAGTGATTCAGTAGCGGTGGCTTTGGGAGTGGCCTCACAGGGCAGCGAAGCATTCTGGGAATTGTAGTCTTTCATCCCCATGAGACAAAAACACATTTTCTGTCTTTTCTCAGTCTAGAAGGCACCAAATTCAAAAATAATTTCACATTTCTAATTCATTAATGACCCAGTTTAAATACAGATTCATCTTCCCAGAGCTGAAGAACCCCTTTAAAGGGTTAGTTGACCCAAAAGTTCTGAAAAAGTTCTCTCATTAATTACTCACCCTCATACCGTTCGACACCCTTTAGCCCTCCGTTCACAACGGAGATATTATACACATACACAAATGAAGATATTTTTGTTGAAATCCAATGGCTCAGAAAGGCCTTCATTGACACCAATGTCATTTCCTCTCTCAAGACCCATAAAGGCACTAAAGACGGCATTACAAAGGCCATCTCACTACAGTGGCTCTACAATCATTTTATGAAGCTTCAGAGCTTTATGAATCATTGTATCGAATCAGCATTTCGATCCGAACCACTGAATCAGTAAACTGTTCCAAAACGCTCCGAAGCTTCAGGAAGCAGTGTTTTGAAATCGGCCATTTTGACAGAACAAATTCAAAATAATATAATTTCTCTTTTTTTCATAAATGTCTTAGCTCATAGTAATAGTTTCGCTGGATGGTGAGTGATGCACATTTTCATAATCATGTGACTTTGATCTGTGAAACTTTGGGAGGTCTGCAGTGCTCTGTGTGTGGTTTAGTACTTTTGTGGCACCTAGAAAATGACTATTCCCATAGGGACAAACGGAGATCGGTTCCCAGCGTCCTCGCGGGGATATGATGGCATCTGCTCTGGGTTCTGCCGGCCAGCCACTTGACTGATTGCAGAGATGAAACTGTCTAATACTTTCCAGACCATCCAGCCATGTTCAGAAACAATGCTGGCTCTGTTGAGAGGTCACTCTTAGTCATTCTTACGGGGGAATGGTTCGTTTCCTTAGCTCCGCTGGGTTACGGTCATGTTTACCTCATGTTCGTCATCAAACCTAACAGTAGTCCTCATTTAAAGGGGGCGTGTTCTACATTGCTTTGTAAACTGCCTGAAACGCCTTGATTGTAATGTTGATTTTTCTTCCGGGAACAAACACATCACAATATTCCTCATTTAAATAATTCCCATCCATGCCATATATGAAAAAAGATGCAAGGCCTTGTTGAGTTGCGTTAGTACACGCTATAAAATGCTGGGTTAAAACAACCCCCCAAGTTGGGTTAAAAATGGACAAACCCAAAAATTGGGTTGTTTGAACCCAGTGAATGGACCCATTCAAACAACCCAATTTCTGGGTTTGTCCATTTTGAACCCAACTTGGGTTGTTTTTAACCCAGCATTCTTTAGAGTGTTGTGTGTTGAAACTCACAGTTATAGTAAGGGCAATGACTTGTCTGGCTGTCATTAGACAATGCGCAATCTTTTAAGACTGAACATTGATCTGTACGGTGGCCCAGTATTGCAGCCGTACTAAATTAAACCACAACACAACGAAATTGCCACAACACAACAGAATTAAACCACAACACAACGAAATCAGCAAAACACAACGGAAACAAGGCACAACACAACGAAATCGCCACAACACAACGGAAATGCTCCTGATCACGAGGGGGCTCTCAGAGGGCATAAAGTTAGTTTCCCTTGCCATTGCTCTACAGATTGGCCAGTCTTACAAAGATATAAACACTACGATCAGTTTTAAGTGTGTAACCATTGTATATCGACATGAAACATCAATTCAAAATCACCTACAGGCATTATAGCTGCATAATTATACTCGAAAATGCTTTTACACGCTGTCATGGCGCTTGATTCTTAAGGGAACGTCTGCCATTTCCACCATGCTGTTGAAACATATAATTTGTATGAATTATAATTACTTTTAACATTTAAAAATAGACATGTTAAAAATCCCACAGCTTTGTTGTATTCTAAAAAAACTCAATGCATAACACTGGAATTTGAACATTTAAACAAAACAAAAAAAGTAATTTTAATTCATTAAAATTATTTCAACCACTTGGTGGAATTGGCAGACGTTCCCTTGAATGTAGGTGATTTTGAATTGATATTTCATGTTGATATACAATGGTTACACACTTAAAACTGATCATAGTGTTTATATTTTTGTAAGACTGGCAAAACTAATTTTATTGAACTTCGACAGCCCCCTCATGGTCAGGAGCATTTCCGCTGTGTTGTGGCGATTTCGTTGTGTTGTGCCTTGTTTCCGTTGTGTTGTGGCGATTCCATTGTGTTGTGGTTTAATTTAGTATAGCTGCACTACAAGGCCACCGTAGGTCTGGGGAGTCTGCTCTGTATTTTCTACTGCACAAGAGGCGTAATCAACGGGCATAGTTCAAATGACTCTGTAAGCAATTGGATAGTCCTTCAACCAATCAGACCAACGATCCATAGCTTCTCTATCCATCATTTGTGTTAAACCCACCAATAGCGCGTCAGGTGGATAAGCCGGTTTGTGATTGGTCACTGCAAACAAAGCCGGATCAAAGTATTTTAAGATTCCCAGCCTGAGCTGCAGGGTGAAATCAAATGGCCAGCAGATCAAGCTGGGTTTACCCAGTCTAGGGCGGGACATTTCCGAAACACGCTGGAAGCCGTTAAACAATCACAATACACTGATCCAGCCGACCAATCAGAGCACATTGCACTTTTTGAAAGGAGAGGCTTCATAGAGACCATAAGTGAAAAGTGTTACTGACAGACTGTGAAAAGAGGTGTTGCAACAATGTAAAATATGTAAAAAAAAAAAAAAAAAAAAAAAATATATATATATATATATATATATATATATATATATATATATATATACATACATACATACATACATACATACATACATACATATATATATATATATATATATATATATATATATATATATATATATATATATAATAAAAAAAAGTATTCTTATTCTATTAGGCCTCTAGTAGACTGCAAAAACTAAATTAATAATTTGTAAAATGGGATTATATAGCCTTTGTATGTAAATATGCTCCTTTTGTAGAAAAGAAAAAAGGAATACGTTTTTGTAAAAATCTTTTAATAATAATCAGTATGATGTACTCCATGATTTGCCCTTTTAATAGTATATCTGAATATCCTGGTCCAAAAAAGTATTATTCTTGACTTCATCTCTAAGTTTTGGCTTGTATTGTGTGGTGATATAAATTAATTAAAAAATCACTCAACTAGACAAACAGCTTTTTTTTCTCCTTTCATTTTTTTTATAACTAAGCCTAGTCTTAGTCATAAGAGTTTTAATAGCAATTCAACCTGTCTGTCTCTCCACAATCTGGCTTCTCAATGTGAGATGAAGCAGTTGTCTCCAGGTTCGGTAAACAGAACTGTCCAAATACGCGCTCTGAGACATGGAAGTTCTTAGCTCATCACTTCAGTGTGAGTGTTGCTCGCTGGTACGTCAGATTCTGGCTGGAAAAGGTTCCATGTTGAATCTCTGGTTTACTGCTTTGCAAATGTGATGGTTGCATCAGAGCTGATGTTTGCTCTTTCATTCTGTGTAGAATGAAAAATTGGAGTGGTATGGTGAGGAATAGTTCTTTCGAAATTAAAAATCTTTCGTCATGTATTCACCACATGCATGTCTTTCCAAATCCATTTGACTTTCTTTTGTGGAAAACAAGGAGATGTGACTATCAAACTCCAAAACATGCACAAAAACACCATAAAAGGAATACACATGTTCTAAAAGTCATTTGAAGGATTTTGGCAGTAAAAAAGTCTGTTCCTCACACATAGCATTTCTTTGACCTTAGGAGACCTTGAAATTTGTGCATAGTAGAATTGACTAATTTTACAATACTTTGTGGTGCTTTTCCCCCTTTATAGCTTAAAGGCTTAGTTCACCCAAAATCAGTCGGTTAGTTAGACTCTTTTGAAGCGTCGACAATACATTTTGGTCCAAAAATAACCAAAAATACGACTTTATTCAGCATTGTCTTCTCTTCCACTTTTGTTTTCAAACCTCAAATAAAGATTCAAACGGTCGTGAATCAGCAGATTGATTCGTGATTCGTATCGCCAATGTCACGTGACTTCAGGAGTTTGCCAGTTTGACACGCGATCTGAATCTTGATTCATGACCGTTTGAATTTTTATTTGAGGAACACGGAAGAGAAGACAATGCTGAATAAAGTCGTATTTTTTATTATTTTTGGACCAAAATGTATTGTCGACGCTTCAAAAGACTCTAACTAACTAACTGATGTCACATATGGACTACTTTGATTATGTTTTCATTACCTTCTGGACGTGGACAGCAAGTGGGCATACACTTACATTCAAAGGACAGAAAGCCCTCGGACTAGCCTAGAAATCTAGACGCACCCTAGCGGCAGCAAATTTAATCTGCCCGCAAGTGTCGTCTAGGAACTCTCAATACCCTTATGAGCTGTATTCCTCACAATCTGGACGGGCCAATCACGTCGTGTATAGAGTCGGCGGGCGGGGCCATAATGACAACGGCCGAGTTGCGTTTGCGTGCTTCTAGTAAACACAGAAACTGGCGAACGGTGGCAGTCTTTCGAATCAGTTTTGACCGCGACTCTGAAAGACTTGGAGTTAAGCTTTTCTCTGAGAAAAGAACAAAGAACGGCACTGAAGTCATTCTTAAAAAGGGAAGATGTGTTCGGAGTTTAGCCGACCGGATATGGTGAATGTTTGATCTATCAACAAGCTCTGTTTCACATTTTCGTTGCTCTGGTTGGTTGCAGCGCTATCCTATCGCGTGCAGAGGGAGTTTGAAAGACAACCGTTTATCCCGCCCCTCAGATTGAGCCCTGTCAATGGTGAGTTTCCAGACCAAACATCTTGATGTGGGTCTGGCTTGTCAGGCTACCCTCAGACTAAATCTAAAATATCTTAAACTGTGTTCCGAGGATGAACGGAGGTCTTACGGTTGTGGAACGATACTGGGGTGAGTCATTAATGAAAGAAATTTCATTTTTAGGTGAACTAACTCTTTAACAACATCCATCCCCATCTGCTTTCACTGTATGCAAAAGAGCTTTAAGGACATCCTGCTAAACATCTCCTTTAGTGTTCAATGGAAGAAAGAAAACCTTAGACATAAATGTGAGTAAATGATGGACAAATGTTTGTTTTTAGGTGAGAAATGGAAATAGAAACCTATTTAGCCTTTGTCACGACTCCCATTTTGTCCAAGATCTCCAAGCCCTCCAAGAGCTTTGCAAGTCAATTTACATAAAAGTGTGCTTAATGACTGCATACAGTCTTACACAACAAGGGTATAAAGATTTGCTTGATTGTTCCCACTGTCTTTTGCTTAGAGCCACCAAGATCAAGAATAATTTATAGGACAAAAGCGTTTTGATTAAGGGACAATCCCATTAGGTTTAAGGCAGGTTTACGGCAGGTCTCTGTGAAGTCTGTTATCTTCAAGCAGCCGTCCTTATCATTCACGGACTGGCACACGCTAGAGGTCGAGTGCCCGTCCCTCATGGATACTCCGAGTCAGAGTTCATCTATTTGAGGATCATAGACTCGCTGTCGCTCATTGGCTCTCCTCACAGCGCTTGGCTTGTCTTATCGGTACGAGAGTCCAGGCTGGAAGTCTCTGTGTTTGTCCAGGTGGAAGACAGAGTTGAGCACTGAATCCCTGTAATTGAGTTTTTCAGTTTTATCATTTCAAAAGCGTTATATTCCCTAACCACTCACATTTTGCTTTAAGGTTCTATCCATGCTGAAATAGGACTGTCATAATATTTTATGTCTTATTTTTATTAAAAATTTTTGCTGCAAATATGTATGCATTCTATGTAAATTATGCATATTATGAGTAATTATTATATAATTTTACAAATATTTATCATGTTTTAGATGTTATATATATATATTATAATGTTTTTCTTTTTACTTATTAAAAATGTATATTTTTATTATCATTTGTTTGTTAATTCTTTCTTTCATTTATTTATTTATATTTTTGTTATTAATTTATGTATATACTTTTTATTTTTTGTATTTTGTATTTATCTATTCATTAATCATGTTAATTTATTCAACTTATTTGTTAAATTCATTATTTCATTCTTTAAATATTTAATGTACATTTATGTATTGATTTAATGTATTTCCTTATTTAATTATTATTTTTTCTTTTTCTTTGCATATTTATTCAATTATTTACTTGTTATTAATTTAACTTATTTCTTTATTTATGTAATCATGTATTTATTTAATTTATTTATGTATTTAATTTGCTTATTACTATTTATTTACTTTATATATATATATATATATATATATATATATATATATATATATATATATATATATATATATATATATATATATATATTGTATTTTCCATACACACAAACACACATATTATTATTATTATTATTTAAATATTTGCTTTCTTAAGGGAATTTATTTAATAGAGGTTTATATATTTGTGTACATTTTTCTAGGAAATTTAGCAAAAATCTCAACTAACCTGAAAATGAATATTTTTAGGTGAATATAAAATGAAAAAATATGTTTTTACTGATTCTAAAATATTCCATGGGCTTGGTATTCGTTCTGATTTCTGAGTGAATTTGTTCTATGAAGTTTCTTTTCAATGAATCTGTCAATCAATCGCATCAGTCTGCATGATTCATTAGAGAATTGCTGTAAATCAATATATGTTTTTATGTTTCGTACGCAGTAAAGATTGCCTGAATGCTATAGATAATGTAATGGAAATGGAAATTCACTGGCCAGAAACAGTGGGAACGCATGAACTCAAGTACACTTTCAGCAGGTGTTGGGAGTGAACGAATAAATGAACAAATAAATCTGTCTGTGGGTGCAGATCTCTCTTAGTCAATCTCCCTTGTGTCTACAGGCAGGATGCTAATGCTAATAGCTGATAGGCAGGTGTCTCCTCCAGGTGCCAGCTCGCACAAGGTCTTCTATTATTAATCTAGCTCTCTCTTCATTTCTCAGTTCAGGCTCGGCGTGGTGGAGCTGCAGGCGGTGCCTGAGCCCACTGAAGTCATAAGGGAGCTCATTAGTCACGGCCTGGAGCAGACCGCATGTCTACGGGCCAAAAACCAGCACCTGCGTGAGGAGAACCAGAAGCTGAGGAGAGAACAGGAACACATTACCAAAGAGTAGGTCCACACCAGATCAATACTCCCAAACTTATTCAACTTTCACAATACTGGATACAATTAGGGAGTTGCCTGGACTTTACTCATATTGTCATTTGTAGGCTGATCTAGAAGGCTAATTTGACATGGGTTCCCTTATGGACTACTTAGGTTTAAAAAAAAAAAAAAAAAAAAAAAAAAGCTGTTAATGCCCATGCTGACTCAAATCCACCCCTGAAAGCACCAACAGTGTGCATGTGACCATCAGAACTGGACCACGGAGCAATGGAAGAAGGTGGCCTGGTCTGATGAATCATGTTTTCTTTAATATCAAGTGGATGGTCGGGTGCGCATTCGTTGCTTACTTGGAGAACACATGGCACCAGGATCCGGCGGAGGCACTGTGATGCTTTGGGCAATGTTCTCCTTGGAAACCTTGGGTCCTGCCATCCATGTGGATGTTGCTTTGACACATACCACCTACCTAAGCATTGTTGCAGACCATGTACACCCTTTAAAAGAAATGGTATTCCCTGGTGGCTGAGACTCAGCAGGATAATGCACCCTGCCGTAAGCAAAAATGGTTCAGGAATGGTTTGAGGAGCACAACAGCGAGTTTGAGGTGTTGACTTGGCCTCCAAATTCCCCAGATCTCAATCCAATCGAGCATCTGTGGGATGTGCTGAACAAACATGTCTGATCCATGGAGGCCCCACCTCGCAACTAACAGGACTTAAAGGATCTGCTGCTAATATGTGTCAGATACAACAGCATACCTTCAGGGGTCTAGTGGAATCCATGCCTCTGCGGGTGACCAACACAATATTAGGAAGGTGGTCATAATGTTATGGCTGATATGCAGGTGTATACAGGTGCTGGTCATATAATTAGAATATCATCAAAATGTTGATTTATTTCAACATAGATCTAACATAATACATTTTGTATATTTTAAAACTGCTATTTAAAACGAAATGGTGGGGTTTTTTGCATGAAACCTGAACTATCTTATAAGTGGACTACAAAACATAAGGAATGTGCTCTCGATTCCTGGGAATATCCACAACTTTTTTTTTTTTTTTTTTTTTTTTTTTTTGTTGCCAAAACTCATTTCAAACACAATAGTGTGATTACGCAAACCCTTCACCTGTTCATCATTACAGCTTCCTCAATAGTGTGATTACCCTTTCCCCTCCTCATGATCTCCCATGATTCAGAATGACAGAGCATCTTGCCCCCATTTATTAAACGTTACTAAGGAAGTCCAGATACACAAGATGGTTTTAGTTTGTGTTTGCTGTGATACTCATGTTAAAAGAGGGAACTATAGATATGTGAACACAGGCTGATTTAAGGCGCATGACGCATTCAGGAGCACAAGGAAATCCCGGGCCAACCTGATGAGAAGCTCGTCTTTTCTTTCTTTTCTTGTTCTCCACGTGCTTCAATCTTTCCTCTCTGAGAAACAACAGCAGTGACATCACTGACCAGACTGTGCTGCCACACTTTCTAAAATCTTCCAAAACCAGAATTATAGGGAATTAGTATTGCTTCCCAACACTGACGGCACCTTATTAGCGTGTGTGTGTACTTTGCAAACAACTGCCACAGGTGTCTGAGTTCAAAGACACTATTAAAGTTTTCCATATTAAGTAATTGAGTGTTTACCCACTTCTAAAACCACAAAAAAAATTGTAAGTTATAAAAACACTCTTATAACTAAACATTTCCACTCTTTTCAACGTGATCGGATGTCTGTGTGTCCAGGGAGACTGGGCCGCATGAGTGTTTGGGTGTGTCTCATTTGGTCTTTACCCTCTCGTCTCCACAGGATGGAAAGGTACGTCCAGGGAAAGGAGACGCTGGAGAGAGACCTGTACAGTCGCTTTGTGCTGGTCCTAAACGAGAAGAAAGCCAAACTCCGAGCCCTGCAGGAGAGAGTCAGAGAGCTAGAAGAATCTATAGAAGAGAATCGGCCGAGGTAAAGATGTGACACATTTATATGATACAACCTCACATGGAGCAGTGTTTGATCGTAAGCATTTTTTCAGTTCAACTTTTTCCTTCCCTTCTTATGAAATGCCCGTTTCATTAGGTAATCCTGTGATGATTTCATTAATGAATATCACTTCCAGTTTTATGTTTAGCACATTTTTTTGGTATAAAACAAAACTTAAAATGACAGCAACAAGCTCTGTTGACAACTGTGGCGTGATGGAAACCTTAAAACATTTTGATACAAACCCAAGATGGTTCAGTCCATCAGCATTGTGCTCTTGATTAAAACACTTAGGCCGGAGACACACTGCAAGCGTGGTGTGAGCGTGGCGTTTCTGTTGCGTGTCATTCGCGGGGCGGCTGCCTGTTTTTTTCTCTGTCTTTGCACACCAGAAGCGTGTCTGACGCGGCGCTGCTGCTGCTATTGATGTACAGGAAGCCCTATACTTCATGTTAAATATAAATATATTGCCTATTGATACAGCAAAGACAACGTCGGCAGTAGCCTATTGACCACATATCTATGGTATTGATGGCAAAATAGGCTACGGAATATTTAGTTCTGTATTGACAGGTTTAATATTTCAAAATCGATAATTGTAGTTTTTTTATTATTACAATTAGGCCTATATCTGTATTTATGTTAACCTACAGACTTTCAAACATGAAAATGTCATTTATTAATATGTATTCGTGTCAAAATGGCATATAAACATCTTTTCGTATTCTTTTTTGCCTGGAAACGCTTCCAACATGCTCGCGTGTCGCGTGAAAAATAGTTGTCTCTTCTATTTGAAGCATACACGCATGTGAGCCACGCGTGTCATGCAGGCAGTGTACAAGCTCTAACCTTTTAACATGGGAGCCGAAATAAAAACGGACACGCCACGCAGCTGAGACGCTCACGGCACACTTGCAGTGTGTCCCTGGCCTTAAAGGAAGAGAGTCTAAAGTGCCATACTGACCCCAAACTTTTGGATATTAAAGGGATAGTTCACCCAAAAATGAAAATTCTGTCATTAAAGGTCCTATGGCATGAAATTTTTATTTTATGAGTTTTTTCCAACATTTATATGAGTTCCCCTAGCCTGCATATTGTCCCCTAGTGGCTAGAAATTTTGATCGGTGTAAACCGAGTTCTGGCTGTCTTTCTCTACCTTTGAGAAAATGAGAGCTCGACGAGCTGATCTTGAATTCTCCTGTTATGACGTCATCAGGAAAGGTTTCCTCCCCTTCCTCTGCTTTGCCCGCCCAGAGAATTAGTAGAGAATGGATTCAGTTTATCAGTCTCGATGTCAGCAGCACAGGCTTTACCATATGGTTTCGAAAGTACTGCCACAAACAGTGAGTAGCAGTGTTCATTAATGCCTGATCTGGGATCAGTGAGTTCTGATGTGTAGCTAATCATTCAAGTTCACACAGACTTTCTTTCTAAATCGTTTAAGACTGTCAGTCCCGCCGCTGGCCGTCTTGATGCATCAGTGAATCAAGCCAGTGACTAAAACCATCAACTTCACATCGTTTCTAATAGCAGCATGAAACAAATATGTTACTTAAATTATTAAACTACAAAGAGCGATCAAAGAACACTCTTTATAATGTTTGGATCTGTCCATCACGTATATCTGCAGTGCACACTTGTCCAAACTGCCGTTTGAATGACACTGCTCTCGTAATTATGCTCAACAGAAGCTCTTACTGTATTCATGTAGATGTCATGTTTGCTGTTAGCTGTGGTGAAAGCATTTTGTGAGAGAAATAACGTTGCAAAGTTCACTCGTGTTTATTCAGAGCTCTCAGATACAAACAAAATAAACTCGCCTCGCTCTCTCAACAACTCGGTACAATAACACTTCCTCAGCAATCTTTCCCCAGTTTAGTCTCTCTCTCTCTCTCTCAACTGGCACTGAGTGCTACTGCTGCTGCTCGTGGCCTCACGCATGACTAAACCACGCCCCCTCCGCACATAATCTCATTTCAAATGCAAAGATGTCAGCCAATCACAGCAGTGGGTGTTATTACTGAAGACTCACAGCAGACACACCCCTTGAAACAGAGCACTTAAGCCAGAGGTCTAATATCAGTTAGTAAAATTAAAAATGCCTTTATTTCTAAATTATGAATTTTTTTGATGTAAAAACCATACTAACAATATAAGTACACCTCAGGAAACATTATAAAATAATAAAAGAATCCATGCCATGGGACCTTTAATTACTCACCTTAATGTCATTCCAAACACGTAGGGTTTGAACTTTCGTTCATATTCGGATCACAAATTAAGATCTTTTTGAATCAAACTGAGAGCTCTCTGTCCCTCCATTCACAGCTACGCACCTACCACTTTGATGCTTCAAGTTCATAAAGAGATCATAAAACTAATCCATATGAATTGAGCGGTTTAGTCCAAATTTTCTGGAGAGACTTGATTGCGTTATATGATGAACATATTGAATTTATGCTTTTATTCATATATAAACATTCATCAGCTCACATATCAGTTATGGTAAACGGAAGCTAAAGCATGTTTGCTTAACGTGCGAGAACCAACGAGGTTCATTCTCATGTTACGCAGCAAGTTTCAGCTTCCTCAAGAACCAATGAGGTTCATTTTCGTGTTACATTTTTATTAGTTCACATTTTGAAGGAAAGAAAGCTTTCAATGCACGTCTTACATGTTGTGTCTACTGTTTTCTCTTAGAAAGAAAAAGACAGATAGTGAAGACCGTGAGGCGATCGAGACTGCGACAGACAAGAGTCCTGGAGAAGAGAGTGATTATGGAGGAAGTACAGAAGATGAACAGGAGGATGAACCCAGACGCCCAGACCCTAAGCCTCTTACACAAGGTGACTATTCAAAGGCTGGCCCACACTAAAAGATTTTTAAAATGTGAGAGACCAAAGCGATGTGACCAAGTTCTGTCTTCCGTCAGTCTGCTTTCTGATTGGTAGGGCTGTCCTTGACTAAGGATTTAGACAATCGAATCAGAATTGTCGAATCTCTCTATGGTCGACTGATTGTCGAATCTGTGTGTGTGAATGGGTTGGGAGGGGCACGACACTGTCAGCAGAAGGGTAAAACTATTTTTATTTTCCTTTACACACTGCACACAGCAACAACTTTTAATAAAGCGACCAAAACTGACAGACGAACTGACAATGGCTTTCTTATTTAAGGTTTAAATAGCCTAAAAGGTAATGTTGTGGATAAACATAAACCGTTTTCTCATAGCATGTTAACGCCGCGATCGAAATACATAACCTCACACAAATATATAAAAGAACATTTTGATAAATAAACTTAAAAAAATACCTGCCTAGAGAGGAAAAGAACACTTTGAGTGAGTTTACATGCACGTTCTTCAGCCGATTGTGCCTATGAAGCGGGTGAAGACATACGCGAAGCTCAGCCCCGCGCGCCTCAGGATCTCACTCACACCGACACCTGAAGCGCACATTATATACACGCGAGCTCAATTTTGAATTGACTGACAGGTGAGCTGCACGAAAGCGCTCTGTGGTGCAGCAGGATTTTAAACAACTTTCTGAGTGGCTGCGGACAGGCGCTGAATGCTGCCGCCGGTGTGTGTACACTCATTGAACGTGTTCTAATTTTAAAGGCGCGGTGCGAAGCTCAGCGCCCTTAAAGGGGTCGCACACCGATGCTCAGCTCAGCGCCGCGACAGGTCTTTAAAATATTGAGCACCCCCATATTGCCAAAATGGTATGATCCTCGTTTCATAACACTAGCGAAGATTCGACCGTGAGATCGGTGGTCGAATCAGGCTCCGCATATCGATGTATCGAATCTTCGACTATTAGGGGTCACCCCTACTGATTGGGTATAGTTTCATTTCATAGAGCGCGAGTGCATATCTTCTGGGTTCCCACCACACAACAGGAATTCTTTCTGAGCAGATTCAATTACTCTTAACACACATTACACCACAGGAAAATCTGATAAGATCGTGCCTACCTATGATTTTTTTAATTCGAGAATTGCCAAAAATCTTCCTGATTCTCTTTTAGTGTGCGAGTGTCTTAACTTATAGGAATAAAAAAAATGAATTATGTCCTCCTTCCAAACCTTTTTGTCATTTCTTTCACTTAAACAAACAAAAACAAAACGTTTATAAGTTAGGTTGTCATTTTCAGGTTGATGTTCTTCAGTGAACTACCCTTTTAAAGTTTTCAGAGAGCCTCAATTTCAGATGCACATGCCTCTAGCTTTTTTTTTTTTAAATGCAAATTACTGAGATTTTCTCTGTCTACTTTTATAAAAGTCTGTGATTAGTTTGTGTGGATTTGTGGAAATTCTCATTCTTCAGCGAGCAGTATATTCAGTTGCAGTTGATTTGTTCTCAAGGCTCTGCAATATTGTGTTCATTGGACATGTTTGCAAAGTTACCAAAGTTTGAAGTCAAACTATATAATCCTTCAACTGAATTTGTGCCCAGAACATCAAATAAAACTCATATTTTAATATAGTCTAGCAACGTGTAATTTAGTGGAATTTCATCCAAGAAAGTTCAGGTTGATGGATGACAAAATGATGCTGATTTGATCTAGAGTGACTCTGGCAAGCAGATGAAAGCTCACCATCAACATCTTGATCTAGAGCCGGACAGAATGACACTGCCATGCGATGGCAGAAATCGACCAAAAATAAAATAATTCAGCAATATCGTCAAGAAAGACCCAGCCAAGCAACATCTCAAATTGGTGCATTAATGTGGAATTCAACTTGAGTGCGGTTACAGGGTTGTGTATATCAAATATTGTACGATTTATGATTTGTATATTGGCTTTAGTTTTTAAGATCTTGTAGGTCTTTTGTGTTTGTGTTATACAATGTGAAACAGCTGTTCTTAAACCGATATCAATCTTGTTCATTTATAAATATTCTTATCTTTCGGTTGCATCCATCAGGTAGAGAAAATAATCAAATAAAATGGTGAACTTTTCATTTGTAAACTATTTAATTCACTGAATTATCCATAATAGGCATTACTGCATGGTTAATTTGCCCATTTTTGTTATAAATAGGTATATTACACATACAGGCTGTGTCCGAAATTGCCCCCTATACCCTTAAATAGGGCACTATTTAATTAAGAGAACAGCCATTTGTAGTGGTGTCCGAAATCATAATGGACGTTATCAAGTGCACTCATTCAATCCCAATGCACTGCATAAATTCCCGTATCTCACCAGATGTCGCCCGCGGCTGAATCAATCATCCATCCATTTTGCAAACCACTGGTCCAAGGTGGCTACAGTGTAATATCATACAGGTATACATTTATTTTTAATTGATTATTAAATTTTATAATTACAGTTTATACATAATTTCCATGACAGAGTTCGAGAAATCTTTTAATTGAAGTTTCAAGTGATTATTAAACAATAAGCACAAACTATGCAAAAACAACAGCCCTTCCGGTGTACTCAGTGTCCGAATTCACTCACTCGTTTTCAGTCACTCCATTAAGTGAACAATATGAGTGGACTAATGTAGGGAATAGTGAATGAGGGTATAGGGTGCGATTGCAGACACAGCTAGTCAGGTACATAACACTACTTATGTTGCAGTATTTCTACCAGTAGATTACAAATAAACTGCAAAAACTAATACTTGCATTACGTCAATGAAAAAGATGACATCACTGTAGGCATTTGCCCTGTTGTCTAATGCTCGTCCAGAAGGGTGATTTTCATTTTGAAAGTTGGATGAAGCAGCATTTTAAACCTTTGAGCCAGAACTAAAACGGCCTACAGGTTGTTCACTCCCATAGCCCTCCTTTGCGTTGTCCGTCATTGCTTACCCAGCTATGACATCATCTCCTAGAATAGTTGTTCCTTGGCAACACCGTCTGCTTTTGGTCGATTTCGACATCGGGCTGCTCAAGGACCGTATTTGGGGGCTTCGGGCCGTTGAGTCAAGAGTTTTGAGGCACAGAAAGGGAAAAAAGGTGGAGTCCCACATGATTTAGTCTGTAAGTTGCTCAATTTCTCTGTTTTTTCCCCCTGTGTAAGCTATTTGGAGTAAAAGTGAAACGCTAGAAACCCCTTTCTTAAAGGTCATGTGACCCAGTAAACAGGCTGAATTGTAATGTATGGTTGCTAGGTGTGAGTCGCTTTGGCTTGGTTCCTCAGACTTCAATTACTGTCCTTTTCCCTTTTCCTTTCTCATCAAGCATGATGCAATGGTTTATGTTTCAGAAGTGTGTGCTTGGTAATGTTTTTGTACTTAAAGAGTAGGAGTTGTAGCTTTAGTCTTTTTTTCTTCGCTATAAAGTTTACCATAAGGGTGCAATACATGCTTCATATTAGAAACATAATTGAAAGAGTCTTTAATGTGGTCAGGATGTTTGTTGCACAAACTAGCGTGAGTCAAACCCACCCAGTTTCATAGTAATACTGTCCACCAGTGTAAATGAAACTCATGTAGATGTAAACAACTGCCAGAAACGGGCATGGAAACATGTCTGGCAATGCAAAACGTCAATGGCACATGAGAAGTACTATTAGATTCTTTGCAGTCCTAAACAATCTCCCACTGTGCTACACTGTCATATCACATGAGACAGATGTTCTCCTGCTGTGTTTATTGCAGTCAAGCTGCATGTACACCGCTTTAATGTTGATGCTCAACATGCTTTTAATGCGTTTATGATGTTGATTGTGTTAGCAGTGTCGCATCTTGGCCGACTGCCTGAACTCTGGCTGTGAGAACCTCCATTTATCCTGTTCAGAGCTATTATACAAGCATACAAACATTCACAAATAATAATAACTCATCCTGCCCTTTTTATTAATTATTGAAATCGTTCAACTGCCATCAGATGGCTATGTAGCTCATATTTAGAAACAGTAATAATCAGGGGCCTGTACCATGAGGGCAGTTTAGCTGCCTAGCCAGATTTGTTTAAGCTTAGTTTGTGCCAATCCTGGGTTTTAAGTACCATTAAAGTGGTTTGGCTTTTAGCTGTGTTCATCGCCATAGTATCTTACGCTCCACGTATAACCTGCTCCAGGGCAGGTTATGTTCTGGATTAGAGATCTCAAACTGAAACTAGACCAATCAGCTGTGAGTAAAGTGACACTCTTCAGATGCAATAAAGTCACTCCCCCGTTTCTGCTTTTTAAAGACTAAAGCATCTGGCTTTTTACAATGCTTATTTATAATAATAATAATAACAATAATTTTGAATGATTTAGATATAATTTATGTAATTATTGTAGCCTTAATCAATTGCACATTTATCATTTTAGTTAATCAATCAATAATGTAGCCTAGAAATCTAGACGCACCCTAGCGGCAGCAAATCTAATCTGCCCGCGAGTGTCGTCTAGCAACTCTCAATACCCTTCTGAGCTGTAAACGCCAAACTCTTGCCGGGCCAATCACATCGTGTATAGAGTCGGTGGTCGGGGCCATAATGACGACCGCCGAGTTGCGTTTGCGTGCTTCTAGTAAACACAGAAACTGACGAACGGCGGTCTTTCAAATCAGCTTTGACCGCGACTCTGGAAGACTTGGAGTTAAGCTTTTCTCTGAGAAAAGAACAAAGAACGGCACTGAAGTCATTCTTAAAAAGGGAAGATGTGTTCGGAGTTTTGCCGACCGGATATGGTGAATGTTTATTCTATTATCAAGCTCCGCTTCACCTTCGTTGCTCTGGTTGGTTGTAGCGCTATCCTATCACGTGCAGAGGGAGTTTGAAAGACAACCGTTTATCCCGCCCCTCGGATTGAGCCCTGTCAATGGTGAGTTTCCAGACCAAACATCTTGATGTGATTGTTCAAATTAATATAAAGAGCCTATAAAATCATTCAAATAAGCTCTAAAATCAATAAATACAGCTCTTAAAAAAGTAGCTTACTGAGCTTAAAATTTCAATTCTCTCTATATATCAACTTAACTAACTTCATAACTTTTACTTGCATTGACGTATAATATCTTTCATAGACTAGTTATTTTCTTCTTGCTGTGTAATTTTTTTTTAATTCTTAATATTTGTCAATCATGTAATAATCTACAGTAGAGAGAAATTAATCTCAGTTTCACTGATCCACAGCGTGTGTTTGGCTGTTGACTACTGATGTCATGTCACTGAACCGCAGCATGTGATTGGCTATTCACAGCTGAACTCCTGAACTCAGGATCAAAGTCTGAGTTGACAGAGAAAGCTGATGATCAGCATCATGGGGCCAACAAAGCCTGACTAGATGGGTTTGGTTTTGTCAACTCAAAACTAATCCTTTAACCCTGAGTTTGTTAAATTACCATCATGGTACAGGCACCAAAATCGAGAGATTGATGGATGATGGCTCCGCCAAAGAATCTCGAGTACACACACACTCTCTCGATTCTGGACTTTCGACTCACTTATTAAACATACATAGATACAGGTCCTTGAAAGTGCTTGAATTTATTTTGTGCAAGAAGTTTTTAAAAAAAAAATTTCTATGGCCTATGCATACTTGCTTGCTTGATTTACGTTAGTTACATGCATTTATTACGTTACGTTAAAGGTTTCCCACATGAGGTACTTTGTGTTGTACATTGCCATGACATTCACATACACAAAACTACTATGATAATACCTCAACGTTTTCAGGGCCTACACTGAACCCAAATAGGTTCAGTTAATGACTGTATATTGTGTTCAATAAACATAAAACATATGTTTATAATCTGTTGCCCAAATATGTTATTTAATATAATGTTGAATGGCTTTACTTAAAGGTGCACTATGCAACTTTCCGTCCACTGGAGGTCGCCTATTCTAAACAAAGGCGTAGTTTGATGACGCCAAGTGTGAGCTCAGTATCTTGGGACATGTGGTCTTCACCTCACAGCCGGTGAAAATAGGACTCGGGCAGAAATCATGTTCATGGATGCGGTTATTAACGTTACTGTAGTGTAAAGCAGAGCAGGACCGAGTGTTGAAGGAACTGAGCACGGCTGCTGGAGCAATTGTTACACAAACACACGGCTCGCGAGTACCGGGACTTTTATTATGACGGGACACAGTCGCCGTTGCCTGCAGTATTTCTGGTCATGAGTATAAGGTAAAGCAGCTCTGTTTATCATATTAGATACATTTAAGTGTGTTTAAAATGATGTTATGACGTTCCTCTGTGAGTTCGCTCGGCGCTGCTGTGACATGTTCACACTGCTAAGAGAAAAGCGCTTCTGCCAAATAAAACCAAAGGGTAATGCAGATATGACGCGATTGACAGGCGACTCCCTCAAACGCTATGCTGACACGTCCTGGTCCTTAGTTAAAATAGCAATTTTCTCGCAATTAAAAATAGTTGGAAACATTTGGGATATTGTAAGTACTTAACCGATCAAAATATATAACTCCGGCCTAGTGGTTTTTGGATATTGTACTTCAAAAATACTACATAGTGCACCTTTAAGATAATGTAAACCCATGAGGCAAGAAAAACTTAAAAAGTAAATTCATATATGTTAAAACTTCTGGTTACATAAGTGTGGTGTGGCAAGCAGCGGGGCGAGGGACCGCGAGAGCGGGCCGGTGATTAACGTTCACGAGTGCCAGCTGCGTGGCACACCGGTCTCGTCTCGCGGCCATGTGACGGGAGCATATATAAGGAGGCGCAAGAGCTGCGGAAGACGAGAGAGGACCAGGCCTGGATTTTATGTTTAGTTTTGTTTATGTGTTTGTGGGCAGTCGTCCGTGAGGGGCTGCCCACGTTTTATTTTGTGTGTGTTTGCGGGCAGTCGTCCGTGAGGGGCTGTCCGCGGTTTTACTTTCATTTTGTTTCTTTACTTTAAATAAATGTTTGTCGAGCGTTCGCCGGTTCCCGCCTCCTTCCTTCCCATCTACGAACTGTATTACATTGGTGCCGAAGCCCGGGAGGAAGGAGGGACGCGCTGTCGGAGAGCCCTCGCTGCTGAGGGGGATCGCGGTGCTGAGGAGTTCGGGCAGCGCGGATGAGGAAAGACCGCGAGGGCTGCCCGAGGCGATGGTGCTGGAGCGGGAAAGGTGGGACCGAGACCTCGCTGCCGTGCCCCTGGGTCGAGGTGGGGTGGCTGCCGTCCGAGAGGGAGCGGAGGAGTCGCCGCGCTTGCCGGGGGCCGGAGCCTGCTGCCATCCGCCTGATAGGGGAGGAGCAGGGAGCGCGGGGCTCGCTGCCGGGTCCCTCGAAAGGAGGAGTCACCGCCGGCCGCCAGGGGGCGGAGGAGGATCGAGCGGCCCACCAGCAAGCGGCAACCTCCCGCGATCTCTCTTGAAGCCAATACGGAAGTAATGTAAACTGCAATTCCTCAACTGGCCACTAGGGACAGGCTCCAGAAGGGAGCAGAATCTCATTGAGCCCCATGTTAAAATTCTCAACTTTAAAGCAGAAAAAAACATGTTTACAGCCTGGTACAAATTGTGGTTTTGGCTTATAAGGCTAATTTTGATCTTCATGACAACTCTGAGGGGGGTGAATTTTTTTATAACTCATTCGTTTACGTTATATAAAGCCTTAAGGCTCTGCATAATTAAGGGCGTGGTTACAAGTGGATAGCCATTTATCCGCCGTCTATAGTTATTGCGTCACCTCAGCTCCGCGCACATCCCGCCTTTTTGCCCATTTTCTGTTATCCGGGAGTGACACGCGATGACTCGCTCACAAGATGGCAACGCCCTGCTCGGCCATACTTTAAGCTTCAGAACGGCTTATCGGAATCCTATGGGTGACGTCACGGACACTACGTCCATATTTTTTTACAGTCTATGCCCACCAGGCGTCCAGTGCCATCGCACAGCACCGCGAGGAAGAGCCTCTCGGCGGGCGGAGGGCCGAACGGCAGTGTGTCTGGGAACCGGACCAGAATTTTTTTTCCCCCTTCTTTCTTTTTTCCCTCTCTCCCCTCTCTCGTCCGCGGGCTCCGTGGGCTCCTCGTGCTCCCGTCTACATTTCTCTCGCCTCTCTGTCCTTACCCCCAGGTGCCGCGGCCGCCGTGATCGGCCCCCCCGGGAGAGGGGGGGAGGGGGAGTGGAGCGCCGTCTCGGGAGTGCCCCCCGGCCTGCGAGGGGCGATGGGGGTATGTGGTGTGGCAAGCAGCGGGGCGAGGGACCGCGAGAGCGGGCCGGTGATTAACGTTCACGAGTGCCAGCTGCGTGGCACACCGGTCTCGTCTCGCGGCCATGTGACGGGAGCATATATAAGGAGGCGCAAGAGCTGCGGAAGACGAGAGAGGACCAGGCCTGGATTTTATGTTTAGTTTTGTTTATGTGTTTGTGGGCAGTCGTCCGTGAGGGGCTGCCCACGTTTTATTTTGTGTGTGTTTGCGGGCAGTCGTCCGTGAGGGGCTGTCCGCGGTTTTACTTTCATTTTGTTTCTTTACTTTAAATAAATGTTTGTCGAGCGTTCGCCGGTTCCCGCCTCCTTCCTTCCCATCTACGAACTGTATTACAATAAGCCTAAGCTCTTTTCAATAAAATCCATGGAAAAGTTAATATCAGTTCATTTTAGAATACAGTATAGATTTGAATGTAACAAATATTCTTAAGTTTTATGCGAAACATACAACAAATAGAAGATCAGATCTGTCATATGGCCAAAAATAAATGCAAAAAAAGCTTTTTCCATAGTTGTGTTTGACACATAAATACTGTAACAATGTACCTTACAAGATAACACAATGGAACCTTGCTCTCACAATATTCAAAAATCCTTGAATTTGACGATATTGGACCTGGAAAGTCCTTGTCTGGCTATCACCAGACCAAGCTCAATTTAAGACTGAACATTGGTCTGGGGAGTCTGCTTCGTATTTTCTACTGCACAAGAAGTGTGTTAAACGAGCATTATTCAAATGACTCTGTACACAATTGGATAGTCCTTCAACCAATCAGACCACAAGAGGCGTGATCAACGGGCAACGACTGTTCCCTCCAGGAACGAGCTTGGGAACCGCTGATCTATACCATTTCTAAAGTAAAATGAATGAATATGGCATAATGAAATATATAGTACATTTTAATCAAAAGACAAATCCTACGACTGAAAAAAATGGTAAACGTGAACAATGGATGAACTTCAACACTTGAACTTTTCCATGTTTTGTCTAACAGAGATGCCAGAAAGCAGCCCGATGGACGACAGCCTAAATGACATCACAGATGTGGCCCCCTGCCGCAAACGCCGCCACCGACATCTCCAGCAGCTGGAGACTCAAGCCAAACGAGCAGCGCTGGAGCAGCGACAGAGATCCAGGTATCATCACTCACACTCTCACATTTACACCTATCCTCCATCACGTAACACGTTTTATTGTGGCCGTTCTGCTGGTAACGCACCCGAACTCCTGGAGGCCTGCAGGTCTAATGCTGCATATATGATACCCATAAACCCCTGCGACTGCAGCCAAAAAAATGTCAGTGATAATTCGGGTTGTCTTACTCTCTGGTGTCCACTTCATTCAGCCTTGGATGCGCCTGCAGCCAGTCGAGCAGACAGAAGCGGCTTTCCCAGAACCCTCTTCCGTTGTATTGGTCTTTTGCCAGCACCTTGTATTTTTCCAGTGGAGGGCCCCCCTGGGTGCTTCTCTCTCCAGCAATTTTTTACTTATTAATAGGAAAATGTGTATAATTTCACCTCCTCTTTTGCCAGTACCTCAGTGGCCTCCATAATAGTACAATAAAAATCCCATGAATGGTTTAGATTTGCATTGAGCAACTTCTTCAGACCTGAGGGACTCCGATCCTGAGAAAATGAGTTGCGTTTATCCTAAAATAGTCACACTGTTTTGGAGATTATTTGGCATTTATTATTATTTCTGAGTTATTATTTCAGTGTTATTATTCCTAGGTGATCATCCATCTTTCTATAGTATTTCAAATGTCTGTCCATAGTATTTCAAAAATCAGTCTATCATTCTGTCTATCTATCTATCTATCTATCTATCTATCCATCCATCCATCCATCCATCCATCCATCCATCCATCCATCCATCCATCCATCCATCCATCCATCCATCCATCCATCCATCCATCCATCCATCCATCCATCCACTGTATTTCAAATGTCCATCTGTCTATTCATATTATTTAAAAAATCTGTATGTCTATCTATAGTTCTGTCCTTCCATCTGTCTGTCCGTTCATCCATCTTTCTTTAGTATTTCAAATGTCCGTACATATTATTTAAAAAAAAGTTGTCTATCTATCAATCATCCATCCATACCTATAGATATTACATTCTGTCTATGGTTCGTTCCATCCATCCATCCATCCATCCATCCATCTCTATCATTTTATGTATCATTTTCTTTATCAGAAATGTATAAACATTAAATGTAATGTTCAATCTATCAGTCTATCTATCCATCTATTGTATTTCAAAAATCCATCTATTGTATTTCTATCCATCCACCCATCCACCCATCCATCCATCCATCCATCCATATCATTCTGTCTATGGTTCATTCCACCTATCCATCCATCCATCGGCTGATAAAGTCAGATAAAATAAATCTTAAAAAGGTTTAAAAAGGTGTTTTTTTTCTATAGTATTTAGAAAAAAATCTTAGTTATGACAGAGATTTAAAATCCTGCTGTGAAGTGTGTTCTAAATGAAAATTACATAGGCAATGACCTACAGTCAATGAGAGCGCAAGATATTAGAATATCAGTTAGAATATCAGTATTTTAATAGATGTATTTACAATTATATAAAACAGAAACAAAGCACAAACATTTACTTGACCATCTGCAACAGCAGCACATTGCAAAATTATTTATTTGCAGAAAACAATCCATGCTACCAGCGTCGCCCCAACACTTTCCTCCTCCATAATCTTTTTTTCTTTTTCTCCTTTTCGCAGCAAATCAACACACAGATAATTTGGATCACAAGTTTTACAGTAAAATATTGATTAAAATATCTGAATAAAATGAAAAATCTCACACAATATTTGTTTAATGGGTTGTTAGCTTAGCAGCATGTCAAACATCTACACTGTAAAAAAATATATTGTTGGTTTAATTTTAAAACGTAAGTAACCTGGTTGCTTTAAAATTTTGAATTTATTGAAATTAAAAATTTGAGTTGATACAATAAAGGAAATTGTTTTAATAAATAGAAACTCAAAATATTATTGCATCTGAACCACATAAAAAATGTCATAAATCATGTAAATAGCACATTTTGGCATGCTTCACTACGTCTTCACAAATAAAACACAAAATCTTTTAATAATATTTGAATAAAGGTTGTCGATTCTCAAAAATGTTTTTTGTATTAATTCAAATGTTTAATTTCAATGAACTCAAAATTTTAAGGCAACCAGGTAACTTATTTTTTAAATATTTTTTTACAGTGTAGGCTAACGTGTCCTACTACAAACACTAGATTAATGTCTATGCACTTTACGTGAGGAGCGTATGTGTGGCTCGATTGATTTGTTAACCGAGTCGTTACACATTTGAAATTCAGTTTAGTTTGGATGCTGCCTTACAAGGGAGCTGCCAAAGTCGACAGTAGGTAGAAGGGCAGTTAACTAGTATTTGGAACAGAGCCTGTGGTTTTTTGGGTTGGCAGACATATATGAAAGTTTCTCAAGTTGGCAGACATATCCGAAAGACGTTTTGGCTTCATATTGTATTGACGTTATTCTGGGATATGGAGAGATTAATGTTTAATGAGGGTATTTTAAAGCTTGGTAAATACAAGAGTGTTTGTGTGGCTCTGCAGGCAGAGTAAATGTTTAAATGGTTCTGTTTAAAAGTGTTTCTAGTCTCCCGGTGTCACCGACTGCCCCCCTGTCAGCAAACACTTAAAGCGGTGACGTTCGCAGGCCCTGACGGACCGAGGCCGCGGTGGTCCATGACAGAATGGTGCCTCTACGCCAGATGTTTTGTGCATGTGCTCGCGTGTCAGGTGTTGAGGGACATTGAGAGTTTGCATTGGACTTTATTTCTCTTTCTGCACGCCACCGATACGAAGCGGCTTCTGCCACCGCGGTAAGACTTTCCAAACTTGAATAGACTTCCGTGGCATGGAGATCTGGCTCTTACTTCTTTAGAGAATATCACACGAGTGGAGAAATCCAGCTGGAGTCTCTTATTGTGTTCTTGGAATGAGGTTTTTAAACAGACGTGTGGCATTGAATGCCTCGGCTAATTACGCACAATTTGAAAGCTGGAATGCTCTTCTTGAACGTGACACAAATTTGTGGTGGTTTATCATGAATGAATCTGCGTTTTATGTGGTTATGGGGATAGATCACCCAAATCCTGTCATCGTTTACGCACCCTCATGTTGTTCCAAATCTTTATGACTTTCTCTCTCCACACAAAAGCAGATGTTTTGGAGAATATTCGTGTTATCTTCCATACAATGAAAATAATAAGGACTGGTTCAAGTACCAAAAATGTCAAATAAATAAATATTAAAAATAATATATATTAATAGAAAATATAATTTAGCCTGACGTTGTCATACTCAATTCTAGTCCAAATATGAGTCTGATGCTCCATTGGGCTGTGATTATGGGGCGTGTTTCTACCAAACCAGGGAAGAAAATGCCTCTGCACTCAAATGGATAGATCTGCAACAAATCAGAGCACCAGAGTAAGTTGTGCGACGCATAGTAGTAGTGGGAAGTTTGGATGATTTTATGGACTCGGATCTTTGAACCTTGTGCACTATGCAGTATGTTAGTTAAAGGTAGTGTATGTAAGATTGTGGCCAAAACTAGTACTGCAATCACTAACCCTGATGCAGAAACACTACTGACTTTGCGAGGAGGGCGGAGCTTCAGGCCAAAACACAACATGTCAACATCAGTTGAGGGCTGCAACAACAACTTTTAAATTACAATTTCCTGGCCGGACTACTGCTGTCAGTGATATAAGTATTTGAAATTAACATGATTTCTTAAAGCTACACTGTGTGATATTTTCCTCCATCTAGCGGTGTAAAGGTATATGACCATCCAGTGAATATTAGTTTCTGTTCCTCTCAATTACAGTTTCGTTTTAACTCCTACGGTTGTCGATTTAGTCCAAGATTAACATGGCAACCTCCCTCTTCACATTCGACACGGTGCCAACGAGTGTTAAAACGCGAAAGGCGAAGCTTGATTTAACGGGTATGTCCCTCTTTGGCTAATGTACTTTCAAGATGGAGGAGCAACATGGCGACCGGCATCTGAACCCCTCACCCGTATGTATTTTCAATGGCATATTATAAACTTACGTGAATCCTTTATTACTTGAAAAAAGTAAATATACATTAATGAGCACATATATTTTTGAAAGAACTAAGTGTTTTTAGCTAAGAATAAACTAAAAAAGTTACACAGTGTAGCTTTAATATCTAGTCACATATCAGGGCCATTTTATGTTTAATTTAAATAAATTTCTTACATACAGTTCCTTTAACCTCACCTCCAATCAGAGTTCTTTATTTTGTCACTTCACATTTAATCACGTCTGTTCCCCGGAAAGATTAGTAACGTTACACCTCTCCTGTCTTCAGGTTTGAGTCGTGCATTCCGTCATCAGTGTCTGATCTGGACCGTGACAGCCCCATATGCAATGCATGCAGTCCTGAAAACAGAATTGATTAGTTCACCTCTCAAGTCTTCAGGTTTGAGTCATTCTTTCTCACAACCCCATAGACTGGCTGCAGAAGATCCTGTACAGAACCGATGGCATGTAGCGCATGCCCGGTCAATACAAAATTAACAAATCGCTTTCTGAGACAACTCGTTGTTCCCGAGTCATATTAAAGATTAGTTCAAGGAATTGATAATGAACGACACATCACAAACACATAGTTGTCAACAGATCTCAACTGCACGTTGAAGAAGTAGAAGAAGATGAGTGTAAACAATCTTTGGTGGTGTTGTAAAAAGAATTGAAGGATACATGGAAAACAATCATCATTTTTGAGAGAAATAGTAAAGGTGAATGCATATACAATGCAAATAGCCTTTTAAGTCGAGTTCACTTTCATGTCTTCTTGCGCGTGAACAGACAAATTCACACAAAATTATGTTGAAATGTTTATATAGGCAGTCAGTTTTGTCTTAAGTGATGTCTCTCTGCTGCCGTATTTGTCCTCAATGTTAATCTAATGACAAAATACAAAGAGAAAAACTCTCTGCTCTTGACTGGTTGAGCCCTGCCTGAGTAGCTCTAAATATTCACTGGGCTATTAAATTAAATATTCCACTGCAGGAACTTTCCCCAGGAGCTAGGGACTTTGGGGTGGTACCCTGTGTGTGTTTCTGGGTCTAAATAAAGTTCCGGCTAAAAAGTAAAGTTTCCCCCTCAAAAAGTCCCTGCTAATGAGGTAGTTTTTCAAAGTTCAGGAACTTTTGGGGGTGGGTCTTGGACGATGAACATGCTGATTGGTTGAGTTCATGCTGCATTTTATTTCAACCACCGTTTTAAAAGTCTGTTGTGCTGCATGCACAATACGACAATGACGAGGTTCAGATCCAGGCTTTATCGCTTTATTATGTAGACTCGGAGGACGAAATCCAGCGGGAACTGCATGTAAAGACGTCCTATGTCACCAGACTCACTGTTCATGGTACTTTAGACCACGATGGAAACGCAGACACCAAAAGGTCTGGGGGGAAATAAGTTCCTGGGACGAATTGTTCTGGTTAATTTCAGTAGAAACAAAGCTTAACAGTAACTCCTCTGTAAGTAACAAGCATAATTACGCATGAAAATAACTTAAAGGGTTATTTCAGCGATTAGCATATGGCTTTGTATCAGTAGAAACCCTGGAGTATATTCAAATGATCGTGCTTTCCCCCCTCATATCCCCCTGAGATGAGAGATTTATGCATTTTATTTCGGGAAAAATTACTCCGGTGACGCAAATATCGTCGATTTGCGTCATCGGTAAAATGTTTGGCCAGACGCTAAAGACTACAGCCAGCAGAGGGAGCCATTTCCGCATGTTTTCAACTCACACATGGGGGATGGGGTCGCACTCACAGCTCAGCTCGGCTCAGGCATTCATGGAAACGGTGCGGCCAGCGGAGCAAACTGAGTATTTTATCTTCTCAAGTTAATTCCTATGAAAGTTAATCTTCCAAAGGCATGAACTGAAAACGCGCCAGACTGCACACGCGCTGAGAACGACTGCCGCGAGCGTGGACGCGTTTACCTCAGCTCTCATCACGAGAGCTCATTCAGCTCATCACGATGCGTGTAATCTGACTCCTGCTGCGTTTGTGTGACACTTCCTCAGCGGCTAAATCACAATATATTGAACAGACACTTTCAGTTTTTAATTGTAGTGTCTGTTCTCTAACTGAACTGATTTTATGAAGATGAACGCGGTGGTGGGAAAGTAAAAGTGATTCAGTAGCAGTGGCTTTGGGAGTGGCCTCACAGGGCAGCGAAGCATTCTGGGAATTGTAGTCTTTCATCCCCATGAGACAAAAATACATTTTCTGTCTTTTCTCAGTCTAGAAAGCACCAAATTAAACAAACAATTTCACATTTCTACTACATCAATGACCCAGTTTAAATACAGATTCATCTTCCCAGTGCTGAAGTACCCCTTTAAGGAAATGTATCGACAAGTACTAAAAATAAAAGTATCGGTAAATAAAGCAGACAAAATCAAAGAAGGTTCACTAATGAGTGAAGATTATGAGCACAGTCACTGTTCAGACCTTATGTGCCAGTGTCTTTATCACTCTGCCAACATCTCTAGAGTAATCAAAAAGCAAATAGCCTTTAAAGCCCTGTATGGGCATCAAGAAATTTGCCAGTAGCAGCTTCCCAGCAGGCAAAATACAAGTCTTTGGTGTTTGGACACAGAGACAAGAATCAGTCTCACAGTTTTTTTCTTTTCACAAACAAACCGCACAATCGCTGCTGTCCACAGATGGTGAGACTCTGTGCCATGGCATCTGCTCTAATAAAGACCATGTTTAAAAGCATTTCTCCTCTAAAGGCTGAAAAGAATCGCCCAGCAGACATCATTTGCTTATTCAGCTACAGAACCGCATGTTCAGATCAGGGGAGCTTCATTTGGAGTGGTTTATGTTTAAATGCATGTAAAAATCGTTTTATAATGCAAGGCGGGACTGACTTTATCTGTTGTAAATTGATTGGATTGTGAAAAGCAAGTGTTACTGGTTACTGACAGGTGAGTGAAGGGAGGGATTGAAAAGTCATTTCAGAGAAGGAGAAAGTTTTTGATTAAAGATTACCCAGACAAAGACAATCCATTGAGACCGTAAAGTAAAACTGACTGTAAAGTGTCTCCTTCCTAGGTCAAAGAGAAGGAAGTCGAAACTCTTTTAGAGGATTCAGAGATGCATCAGAACTTATATAGTCATTTTATTAGAAGATGAAGAAGAGGAAGACCGCTCCTCAGAGAAAAACAGAAAGAGAGAGGCAGACAGACGTGGATTCATTTCGTCTTTGGCTGAAACAGTGCTGTTCTACAGCCTCCCAGCACCTGCCTAGAGATGGATTTGGCAGAGCATTACAACAGACAACAATCAGCCCAGTTACACTGCATTGATACAGCGCTCGGCATGAGTGTTTGCTGCCGGCTGCTCTGTGGGACTCCCCGAGAAATGTCCAGGTCATGTTTTACTCCATAATCGAAAGGGGGAACAAAGAAATTACATTTTGCATAAAGATGTCTCTTTGCAATGTGACATTTTCATGATAAGTACATGTCCCTCCAAATGCTCATTACCAATGCCCAGTACAATGAAAAAAAAATACATTACACATACAGTTGCATTATCATTATTATATTATCATTAAAATTTTACTGTGCTTGCGTGGGCTGTCAAATTGATTAATCGTGAATTTGACATAAAAGTTTGTTTATATAATATACAGTATGTGTGTTTATATTATATTTTATATATATCATATAAATACACACCTTATACAAACACAATCTTTTATGTTAATGCGATTAATCACGATTAATCATGATCAATCGATTTGACCACACTTATATATACACTTGTATACATGCTTGCATATGTATATATAAATAGATAATAATATATACATGCATTTAAAGGGATACTTCACCGCTTTTTCATATTAAAATGTTATTCCCTTAACTAAAACGAGTTGATGCATACCTCTCTCGTCTGAATACGTGCACTTAATCTCTCTGACGCGCGTGATGATCTGATAGCATTTAGCTTTGCCCACTAAGTCCAGTTCATTCACTATGGTACCAAACAGAGATCAAGTTAGAAGCGACCAAACACCTCCACGTTTCCCCTATTTACAGTTACACGAATAGTTGAACGATCAAGTATGATGACAAAATAAAACGTGGCGCTTTTCTAAGCGGATTAAAAAGGAGAACTATAATGTATGGCGGAATAGCCATAATGTGTGTCGGCGCAGTAAAAAGTCCCGGCTGAAACATCCTCCCTCACATCTCCCCCTCCCTTTTTACTGCCGGGACATTTTACTGCGCCGAGTCGAAGTACTCTCAGAAGTGCTAATCCGCCATACATTATAGTTCTCCTTTTTAATCCGCTTAGAAAAGCGTCACGTTTTATTTGATGTCACCATACTTGATCAACTTTTCGTGTAACTGTATTTAAATAGGGGAAACGGGGAGGTGTTTGGTCGCTTCTAACTTGATCTCTGTTTGGTACCATAGTGAATGAACTGGGCTTAGTGGACTAAGCTAAATGCTATCAGATCGTCACCGTGCGTCAGAGAGATTAAGTGCACGCACTGAGACGAGTCTTAGTTAAGGGAATAACATAGTTTAACATGAAAAAGCGGTGACGTATCCCTTTAATAGACATGTGCAATTAATATAGCATATTTTAGTATAATATAGTATGACTTTTTTATCATTATTGCCTGGGTACTTGTTCAAGTCAGTTTCTGAGAGATTCACCCTTGTGTTGCCTCTGTTAAGAACTCTTTACCCTTGATAAACTTGTGTAACAACCATAACAAAAACCAGTGGTGGTGTTTCAGACAACCTGTAAGAGTTTTCATTGCTGGTTCTTTATTTTACTTGAGCTTAGTGTGTTAACAAAACCTGTTTTTCATCATGTTAATTAAATCATCCATTGGTTTACTTTATGATTTGTGGATATACCATTACCCTCTTACATTATTTACTCTCATGTCTCATATGGCTGTGGTCTTTATTAGAAATCGTACCATAACATCTCTCCCCCTTTCTGAGCTCCTTTACATTCTCTTAACCAGATCCAGTGCTTCTCGTAATAATAACTTTAAAGAAACATAAGACCTTTTTCCCTAACCCGCAGACAATTCCCGGCTTGTTCCCAGTGAATCACGACAGCAAATATAGCAGCTTATGAGACGTGATCTACGTGTGTGACTGTCCATGCCCGTACCTACGGATTTCCTCCCAGAGGGCAGTTGAAAAAAAACTCTTTCTGTTCGTCATCAAAGCTCCCCTACAACAGAGTTTAGCTGCGTCAAAATAACTTCCAGATGCCGGCTGCACAGGGGAACTCCTTGATCAAACCGCGATATTTACGTGTGCACAAATGCAGATGCACTGTTTACTCTCAGATTGTTAGAGATTACGCTGACTAAGCATCGTTTCACAGGTGAACGTGTGGGGTTTGCTTTTTAAAGATGCATTTCTGATGCTTGATTTACTTAGTTCAATAAAATGTGGTTTTCAAGAGTCAAATGAGAATGAACTGATCAGCTGATTCCATTTTAGTGTTTACAAGAAAAGATCAAAATCTTTGGGCCTCAGTGTTTATTCGGTACCAACACACCATATAAAAGCTCTTTGCGAAAGAAAAGGACAGACTTTTCTTACTTGTTTCATTGGGCCCTATCATACACCCGGCGCAATATCACTTTCACGTCCTGCACCACGTTGTTTAAATTGCAAATGACCCTCACACCCATCTGTTCGCCTATGGGCGTACTGGTCTGAAAACGAGGTGTGTTCAGGCGCATTGTTGGCGTGTTGCGCAGTATTTTTTTATGTTATTTAAAGGGTGTTAATAATATGTGTGACAGATTGAAAATGAACATGTGCATTTAAAAAATGCATAAGTCTGTTATACTGTACTATATATGCATATTTCTATATATAATTGCTATTTTGAATATGTAAAAAAGTTTATGTAAGGGATAATGTACACCCAGCCGGTTGTTATCGCAGAATAAACCCCGACAGAGTGATCAGGACCCCGACGCGAAGCAGAGGGGTCTTGCATCACTCTGAAGGGGTTTATTCTGTGATAACAACCGGCTGGGTGTACATTATCCCGCTTATTACACGGCTACAAGTCTCAAATAAATAATTATTAGACACAAAATATTGTCTCGAGATTAAATATTTTATTAGTTCTTACGCAAAGCTTCCGCGAAGGAAAACAGTTCCAACCTGCTTTAAGCCTTTATCTATTGCTGAAGATTTGCCATATGCCCTTGCTAAATGTTGAAAATGAATGCTGAAAGGGTTAGTTCACCCAAAAATGAAACCAAGCCTATGATTTACTCACCCTCAAGTTATCGTAGGTGTATATGACATTTTTCTTTCAGACAAATACAATCGGAGTTATATTTAAAAAGTCCAGGCTAACGTTAATCCCAGCAGTTGTTGTAGTTGTGTTTGAAGTACATAAAAAATGCAGCTGTCCGTCAAATAACGTGCTCCACACGACTCCGATGCGTTAATAGAGCCTTCTGATTCGAATCGATGCGTTTGTGTAAGAAAAATATCTATATTAAAAACGTTATAAAGGAAACCTGCCTTGAAGTCTTCCATTGTAACCCACGACTGTTTAAGCCACAAGATGGCGCCAGCGTTATGCACAGAAGTAGTACCGGTCAAAATAACTCGTAGTACCCGTATGAGCGGGTGTTATCTGGAAATATCGTACCGCTGGAATGCGCGATTGACCAATCAGAATCAAGTATTTCACATTTCACATGTATTTGATGGTCATTCTTAGTTATCTGTTATCAGTTCGTTGGTATGATAAGTTGGACGATCGATTGCTCTGGTCTGCGCGAACACTAGGGGGAGAAGAAGATTAAACAGAAAACTCGCACTCGCTGTTTCTCCACTGCAAGCTTTATGTAGAATGAATTTTGTAACAATTAACATTAAAGTTTTTTTCTTCAAACCTCATTGTCATATTTCTTGACATACATTGAACACTTTGTACCATACACATTTAATTAAGTGAATACATATCTGTAAATAAGCTTTTCGAATACCAAAAAGCTAAGCATGTATACAAAAATACAATAAAACATTTTTAAGGCATTTTACAATTACCTGAGAATCAATTATTTTAAATCTTTCACTTTTTAGACATAGATGCATATTAACTATATGGAAAATCAGCCATAAGCATGTAAATGTACCATTTCAACTAGTTATTTTATCTGAAAGTACATCTGAAATTCTCAATTCGTTTTTCACACTCAATATATTCACCTTTGTTCAGCACATCAACAAATATAACCAAAATACTGAACATATTCGAGACTCGCGCCATTACATAGGCCTAACGCCATTATCAGCGAGCTCAAAATGGATCCCTGAGCTCGTACATCTCTAAATTAACCGTTTTAACATTTCCAAACACATAATCAATATAATACTCGCATCTGGATACTCTTAAACATATTATACACATCACTTCAATGTATTTTGACTAATTATGATAATTTATACCTGAAAAGGGGAGAAGAAGATTAAACAGAAAACTTGCACTTGCTGTTTCTCCACTGCAAACTTTATGTAGAATGGAGAAATCCCGCGAGTTCTCCCCCTAGTGTTCGCGCAGACCAGAGCAATCGATCGTCCAACTTATCATACCAACGAACTGATAACAGATAACTAAGAATGAGCATCAGATACATATTAACATTTTATAAACTTTTTTACATATTCAAAATAGCAATTATATATAGAAATATGCATATATAGTACAGTATAACAGACTTATGCATTTTTTAAATGCACATGTTCATTTTCAATCTGTCACACATGGGGGCTCGTCCGGGATATAGGCGGATGCAAAATGCATGTACACTCTGCTTATTACACACACGGTGCGCAGTAGCACACAAACATTTTTAAATATTAAAATTAAAAGGATTCCTTCTGGTGAAGCGTTCAGTTTTACCACTTGCAAATTTTGCCATAGGGAATCCGCCATGGCAAGAGAGTAAATGGCTTTTAAAGGGAATGAGAGATGAGACTCTGGTTTATTTCACGTTAGTCCCAAAACACAGCCATGATAGGGACAACCCTTCTAGACCATGTGTCAGGTGCTCCGACCAATTTTTCTATCATTAAACTACACTGTAAAACATAAAACATGTAAATGTACTGGTAATTTTGTGCCCTAGATTTATGGACTTGTTTTTACAGTGTAGCAAAAGTGGATTCGGAAACGCCCTAAGTGCACTCAGATCGTAAAAATAGGGTCCATATTGTTTTTGAGGACAAATTATCATATATTTGCGAGCGGGATCAGGTTATTACTTTAAAGTTGGCATGAAACAGAAGTTTCAATAGTCTTTTTTTTCCCATTATTGAGTGAAACACTTAAAGGGTTAGTTCACCCAAAAATGAAATTGATGAAATACATTTTGGTCCAAAAATAACAAAAACGTAACTTTATTCAGCATTGTCTTCTCAAATAAAGATTCAAACGGTTATGAATCAGCGTATTGTTTCATGATTCGGCTCGCTAATGTCACGTGATTTCAGCAGTTTGACACACGATCCGAATCATGAATCAATACGCTGATTCACAACCGTTTTAATCTTTGAGGTTTGAAAACAAACAAGGAAGAGAAGACAATGCTGAATAAAGTCGTAGTTTTTGTTATTTTTGGACCAAAATGTATTTTCGATGCTTCAAGAGATTCTAATGAACTAACTGATGTCACATATGGACTACTTTGATGATGTTTTTATTCCTTTTCTGGACATGGTCAGCATAGTGTGCATAGATTGGATACGCTGTCGGACTAAATATAAAATATCTTAAACTGTGTCCCAAGGATGAACGGAGGTCTTACAGGTTTGGAACGACATTAGGGGGAGTCATTAATGACATCAATTTCATTTTTGGGTGAACTAACCCTTTAAGAAACAAGAAAAAATGTAGGACAGGACTTGATTTTGTCCATCAGGAATTGATTGGAAGGTTGTGGTTTGCTATTGGTTGATCTCGTGAGTGACATGTTGCCCCGCCCTCACGCCTGTAAACACATCATCAGAGAGAGAGGAGATAAGACGTTGCGATAATTATAGATTATGAGTGTCTTTATTTTTTTTTATTATTCAAACAAAACAACAATGTATAATTAAATACTGTTATATTTGTCCATTTTGATATCATGGTAACTAGCTCAATCAGTGTTTTTAATTTTCACGTCAACCAAATGGCCTGCAAGATTTGTACTTGGTCAAGCAGGCATCCTAAATGGATTTATTTGAAGCAACAGAATGTGGCATCTGTTTTTGAAGCGTTTTTAAAGACTTCTGCTCCGTTCTGTTGCGTCAATCCCTGTGGACCTCACCTGAAACTTGCTTCCTTTTTGCCAGACATCTCTTTAATTGCACATCTCAGAAGCCGGTATGTGAGTCCTGAACTCCACTTGTGGCAAGATGAGACCTCAAATGCGACTCTACAGGGATCATGAACCTGAAACGCAGTCTGTTTTACAATATAAGGCCCTGTTACTTGTACACTGAAAGTCTGATTCCACTAGTGAAAAAGCTTCTTTGTTGCGTTTACGATTAGTAGCCTAGAAATAGATCAGAATCTGAAATATTTCTTCATTAAATATTCATTGTTTTATCATATGCATGTGACGAACATTTATGATCCCTCTGTATGGGGCTGTAACATGACTGCATTGTTGTGAACTTTTACATTGTCATACATTTTAGACAACATTTTTTTAAATATTATTTCAATGTTTTATGTTCATTTTTCCCCTGAACATTTTTATTTTTTATTTTTCCTGATTGTTATTATGGTGGGTTTTATGGAGCAGCTCTTACTATTTCACCAGGATACTAAAAGGTTTCTGGAATCTCCTCAGCATGAACCGTTAAAACGGCGTCTTATTCACCTGATTCCTGTAGCTGCATTATGAGAGGACACTGCTGGATGCAAACCTGTTTCTAATAAGGAAGGGTTAGTTTCCAGGGACAGTCTCTTTAAGAGTGTGTGAATGCTTTACGTGGAAGCTGTAAACTTTTAATCAACTCCATTTCCCCCACGTTGAGGCTTATTAAAGCTCATAGATATTGGTATGTTTGAGACAAAACAGTATGTGTATATATATATATATACATAAACACACACACACACACACACACACACACACACACCATATTGCCAAAAGTATTGGGACACCCCTTCAAATCATTGAATCCAATCACTTTCATGGCCACGTTTATAAATCAAGCACCTAGGCATGCAGACGCTTCTACAAACATTTGTGAAAGAATGGGTCGCTCTCAGGAGTTCAGTGAATTCATGGTATCGTGATAGGTTGCCACCTGTGCAGCAAGTCCATTCGTGAAATTTCCTCACTACTAAATATTCCACGGTCAACTGTTAGTGGTATTATAACAAAGTGGAAGTAACTGTGTACAACAACAACTGGGCAGGCCATGTAAAATCACAGAGCAGGGTCAGTACATGCTGAGGTGCGCAGAAGTCACCAACTTTCTGTAGTCAATAGCTACAGACCTCCAAACTTCGTGTGGCCTTCAGATTAGTTCAAGAACAGTGTGTAGAGAGCTTCATGGAATGGGTTTCCATGGCCGAGCTGCTGCATCCAAGCCTTACATCACCAAGTGCAATGCAAAGCGTCGGATGCTGTGATGTAAAGCACACCGCCACTGGACTCTAGAGCAGTGGAGACGTGTTCTATGGAGTGACGAATCACGCTTCTCTGCCTGGAAATCCGATGGACGAGTCTGGCTTTGGCGGTTGCCAGGAGAACGGTACTTGCTTGACTGCATTGTGCCAAGTGTCGAGTTTGGTGGAGGGGGGATTATGGTATGGGTTTGTTTTTTATGGGTTGGCTTGGCCCCTTAGTTCCAGTGAAAGGAACTCTTAATGCTTCAGCATACCAAGACATTTTGGACAATTTCATGCACCTAACTTTGTGGGAACAGTTTGGGGATGTCCCGTTCCTGTTCCAACATGACTGCGCACCAGTGCACAAAGCAAGGTCCATAAAGACATGAACGAGTTTGGTGTGGAGTAACTTGACTGGCCTACACAGAGTCCGGACCTCAACCCGACAGAACACCTTTGGGATGAATTAGAGCGGAGACTGTGAGCCAGGCCTTCTCGTCCAACATCAGTGCCTGACCTCACAAATGTGCTTCTAGAAGAATGGTCAAACATCCCCATAAACACACTCCTAAACCTTGTGGAAAGCCTTCCCAGAAGCGTTGAAGCTGCTAAAGCCGCAAAGGGTAGAACAACTCTATATTAAACCCCATGGAATGAGAATGGGATGTCATTAAAGTTCATGTGCATGTAAAGTTAGGCGTCCCAAAACTTTTGGCAATATAGTGTTTTGTTTTTCAGACTTTGCATGATCTAAAAACCTATAATGTCACATGAAGAACCAAAAGATCTCCAATGAACCCTTAAAGAACCTTTATTTTCAAGAGTTTACATTCATCTTGTCCATGTAACTTTTTCGCTAGATGTGATGTAATCCAACTAACTTTCTCTTGTGTGTGTATATATTTTTTAATTCCAGCCATGTTGTCCATGTGTTTTCTAGTGCACCACAGGACAAGCTTTGCTTAAAAGGCTACATGATCCCTGGCACATCCTGAAATTAACAGGCTTACGGGACTATAAATCTCATTTATTTTCCCTCCTTGTGACCTGATTTCTTCTAGTGCTTTGAAAAGCTCTGCATAGTCCTTATAGACAGGATCCTGTGGGAGTTTCTACAGCTTAACCTTTATTTCTTGTTTTAATGCTGAAGAAGCAGTTTTAATTTAGTCGCAATATAGTAATGAAAGTGAGAAAGCGAGTTACCAAAACATGAGCTAGTCCTGCAGTGACTTTGGGACATAAATGTCACCTTGTACATCAGTCGGATCACTTTGAGAGTGACAGGTACATGATCAGTGACCTTCCAACTCTTATTAGCGTCTAGTAAATGTATGACTCTAAAAACACATGGTATGTTCCTGTTTCTAAATGATGAAACAGGCTGAACTGTACAGCTTTTAGACTTGACCCCGTTTTAAGGAGGCTGTGGCTGAATCATGTTTGACTGGGTCACTGTAATCAGGCAGCAGTAAGACTTTACTCCAACGTCATGACTTATACCAGCTTCTGCTATGCATTTAACCTTCACCTTCTGTTGACGGTTGTTCCTTCACTTTGTAATTTTAGAGAGAAGCCGACGGAAGAAGCCAAAGCCGAAACGTCAAACGTCCAAATGAAACCAGCAGCCGCTGCGGCGAACCTTGATCCAGACGACCTGTTCGATGATATATGAGCCTCTTTGGGGTCTAATGAGCACCATTCAGGACAAGCATGACTTTTGTACTGTTTTTAAACTATAGGACTAATACAATTATGCATTTTAAAGTAGTTTTTTTTACAGTGAATTGGCTCTACATTATGGATCTGTATTACAAAAAAAAAACAAATGTGGGGAAAACAAATATATATCAAAATTCTGTCTTTTTGGAGTTTATATCACAATTCTGGCGGAAAAGGTCTCGCTTGTGAGAAAAAAAGTCAAAATTTATTGTGAAATCCAAATTGTGAGCTATAAATTTGCCGTATTGTAAGAGAAAAAGCCTAATTGACCTTTTTTTATGGTGAGTTTATATCCCAAACTTTTTTGTGACGTTTTTTCGCGCAATCTCAATTTTGTCTCACAATTCAGAATTTTTTCTTGTAATTCCAATCTTAAGTCTCACATTGGTGAAAATAAAGTCAGAATCGTGAGTTATAAACTGGCAATCGTGTGAAAAAGGAGATTATATCGGGTATGTGACTATTAAACAATAAAAGTTTAAAAAAGAACACTACTTTTTAACAACGAGAAGTGATTGAAGAGGACAATATTGTACATTTTAACGGTAAGGTGTGATAAATATGATAAATGTGAATAAAGATTTGTTTTTCTCATTTCCTAAGTTGTAGTCTTCCTTTTGAAATGCATTTATCTCCAACTCTACACTTTACACTTGCATGCATTGTTGCATTAGTTATGCTTCATCATTGGTATTATTATGGACATCTCGGCTGAAGAAAAGACATCTTAAACCAGCCTCAGCTGAACTTTTTGTCTTCAGGCTGTTCTGTTGGCTGGTTTTGATTGAGGTTTTGGGCACATTTTAATTTCGATCAGCTGGATAGACCATCTTAAACCAGCTAAGACTAGCAAACCAGTTTAGACTGGTTTAAGATGGGGGTTTTTCAGCTGGGATGAATGATTTATGCTTGCTGAAGTGATGTATGCTCTTAATTTTTACCTTGTGAGCCCGCCGTCTGGTCAGTGTATTTTCATTCACAGTAAGAATCGGTGATGCCACAACATTGCACGGCTTCTGGCTGTGAAACCAACAAGATTAAAATTCCCAAAGAAATGGGATAACCTTTACCTTTCTGGTGAGAATGTGTTGGTTTGTGTTTTATATTTATCTCAATATTTTTTATATACTGTGGTAATATATTGTTTTTATACGGTTTCATGTCTTGTTGTATTGTGTTACCAAAATCATCTACTGAAAGTCATCAAAGTCAATTGCAGATATAGATATATCAGGCATAACATTATGACCAGGTGACGTGAATAACACTGATTATCTCTTCATCAGGGCACCTGTTAGTGAGTGGGATATATTAGGCCGCAAGTGAACATTTTGTCCTCAAAGTTGAGGTGTTAGAAGGAGGAAAAATAGGCAAGCGTAAGGATTTCAGCGAGTTTGACAAGGCCCAAATTGTGATGGCTAGACGACTGGGTCAGAGCATCTCCAAAACTACAGCTCTTGTGGGGTGTTCCCGGTCTGCAGTGGTCAGTATCGATCAAAAGTGATCCAAGGAAGGAACAGTGGTGAACCGGCGATAGGGTCATGGGCGGCCAAGGCTCATTGATGCACGTGGGGAGCGAAGGCTGACCCGTGTGGTCCTGTAGATGGCCGGGTGCATGTCTGTGGCTTACCTGGGGAACACATGGCACCAGGATGCACTATGGGAAGAAGGCGAGCTGGCTGAGGCAGTGTGATGCTTTGGGCAATGTTCTGCTGGGAAACCTTGGGTCCTGCCATCCATGTGGAGGTTACTTTGAATCGTACCACCTACCTAAGCATTTTTGCAGACCATGTCCACTCTTTCAAGGAAACGGTATTCCCTGGTGGCTGTGGCCTCTTTCAGTAGGAGAATGCGGCCTGCCACGAAGCAAAAATGGTTCAGGAATGGTTTGAGGAGCACAACAGCAAATATATATAAGGTGTGTGTGTGTGTGTGTGTGTGTGTGTGTGTGTGTGTGTGTGTGTGTGTGTGTGTGTGTGTGTGTGTGTGTGTGTGTGTGTGTGTGTGTGTGTGTGTGTGAATCAGAACACATTAATAACTGCTTACACACGCCAAGGAAACCACTGACAACACCCTATCATCAAGAACTTTTATTACATGTGTAGTTTTTGTGACCTATTATTGGAGAGACTTAATGAGATAATTGTACTTGAAGATGTGTTTATCACAGGAAAATATTGCCTATAGTGTATAAATGTTGTAGGCCTACAACGACTCCTTACATGCAATACTGTTTAAATGCCAGTAAGATTTGTTTAATATGTTTTTTTATTCTGCATTAAAGGGTTAGTTCACCCAAAAATGAAATTGATGTCATTAATGACTCCCCCTAATGTCGTTCCTCACCCGTAAGACCTCCGTTCATCTTCAGAACACAGTTTAAGATATTTTAGGTTTAGTCTGAGAGCGTATGCAAGTGTATGCACACTACTGTCCACGTCCAGAAAGGGAATAAAAACATCATCAAAGTAGTCCATATGCGACATCAGTTAGTTCATTAGAATCTCTTGAAGCATCGAAAATACATCTTGGTCCAAAAATATCAAAAACTACGACTTTATTCAGCATTGTCTTCTCTTCCGCGTTTGTGTTCAATCCTCAAATAAAGATTCAAACGGTTGTGAATCAGTGAATCGATCAATGATTGTGATTTCAGCAGTTTGGCATGCGATCCGAATCACTGATCGATTCACTGATTCAGAACCGTTTGAATCTTTATTTGAGGATTAAACACCAACAGGGAAGAGAAGACAATGCTTAATAAAGTCGTAGTTTTTGATATATTTAGACCAAAATGTATTTTTGATGCTTCAAGAGATTCTAATGAACTAATATGGACTACTTTGATTATGTTTTTATTCCCTTTCTGAACATATATTTTAAACTGTGTTCTGAAGATGAACGGAGGTCTTACGAGTGTGGAACGACATTAGGGTGAGTCATTAATGACATCAATTTCATTTTTGAGTGAACTAACCCTTTAAATTGATCACATGTCAGGAAAGACTTGTTTTTACAAAACAATTCTATTTCAAATTAATATTGTTCTTTTGAACTTTGTATCATGAAAAAAGGGTTCATCATTTCCACAAAAATATGAAGCAGCACAACCATTTACAACGCTTAATATAATTTTAAAAAAAATCTTGAGAAGCAAATTATCACATTAGAATGATTTCTGAAGGATAATGTGACAATAAAGACTGGAGTAATGATGCTAAAAAAAATAAGCGGATTTCACAAGAAGATATATAAAGATTTATTTTAAGTTTTAATAATGTCACAATATTCATGTTTTACTATATTTCTGAATAAATAAATTAGCAAATCCTACCAACCCCAAACATTTGAATGCTAATGTATGGACTTTTTACCAATAATCTTGATGTTGATTTTTAATCTCACTCATAGCAATCGCGAAATCGAGTGTCTGCTGCGGGTTATTTCTAGCGGAGGTAACGGTACCTTCTCTCCCCCGTGTGGAAAGCTCAGGCAAGCTCTTAGAAGTGGAGTTGAGCAGTTCACATCAGCTTACAAGGGTAATTTAGTCACTTTCACACCCCTTAATAACCCAGTAACTCCATCAACACTTCAGCATGTCTGATTACCAGTGCTTTGTCTGACCCGCAGATGCGCTTTTACGCACGACTCCGCGTAATACAGAGAACTGCTTGATTGTTAGGAGTGTGAGTGTTCTGTGCGTATAATATGTAGAATTAATGTTGATCTTTTTTTTTTAATTAGCGAAGAATGTCACAATCTTAACTGTTCGTTTAGGAGCAGATGGACATGCTTTGGACTTTGCGCGGAATCTCCAAGATTGTGCGCGATGCGTTAATACAATTAAAGAGAAGTGAAACACATATTTAATTCGTTTTTTATTATTAATATCCCAGGTTACACGTTCAGACTAGCCTAATTGGGTTTTTTAAAATCCCGTTTTCGCCAACAGTAAGAGCGCAGAACATCTCTGTTCCTCTTCAGACGGAGGATGGATCAGATTCGTTTTGGGTGTTTCTCTTCTCTTTACTCTCTGCCCCTCCTCTGGAAACTGACGAAATCATGGGTGGACATGGAATTTGAACTTGCTGCCGGCTCATGTCTCCAGTCTTTTTGTGGGCACCAGCGGAAGAAAGAGCACTGACGTCTGCGGCTCTCTGTCGGGGCATCAGAAATATTTGCGCTTTTTGCGAAGGACCGAATTTGGAGACTCAGGAATAGTCAAGAGTGTCTACTGGAAAAAACTAAGTAAGTGTTTTTGTTCAAATTATTATTAACAATGCATATACTTGATGAATATTATTGCAAATGTACAAGTATTGTCAATTCATTTGCATCTTAATTTGACCATATTCTCATCTCTGCTCACTTTTGTTTCATATTCGAGAATATTTACCTCAGTCCTCTTTGTTTCTCATTTGATTGCTTGTCAGAGCTTGTCTGTCACCCTGAAGCTTTGTTCTTCTCTGAGGAGGTCCACTTATTATCTCATCATTATCATTATAATGCCAGTTCTGTTTTACGGCGGATAACTGTGTTTGTGTGATATCAGTGTTGCTGGTGTTCAGATAAGCTTTTGGATTCCGTTTGCTCTGGTGTGATTGATCTGTCTTCATCGAGTCTGGCTTCAGCGCGCGCGCGGACTGAAGATGTTCAAGGCGGTGTTAATTGTTCGAGAGCGATGTGTGAAGATGCTTTAGATGTCGCTCTCTAGTGTTTGATAATGTACTATAGGGCGTGTGACTGCCATGGGTTTTTGACACCGCAGCTGTCATAGGATGATCCTTATATCTCTGAGGTAAACTAGAGGCTATTGAGATGGAGCTACGAATATAGCTTTCATAAACGCGTTTTCTTTTTGACTGCAAAGCCATATTGAATTGATAAAGTGAGACAAGAAAGCAAACAGAGGGTGGGTGTTTAGTTGGACCTGGAACAAATACATGGATGGACATGAAGCAGAAACAGTTTGACACGTTAATCTAGCTGCAAATGAAACTCATGACTAATTCCTTTTATCAAATGAACAGCTTTATTTATTTCCAGATTTGAGATGTTATTGGACGTTAAGCACATCCTCTGGTTGGTCTGTGCCTGCAGCGCTCTAACCAAAGATGGTGAGTTTATGAGTGTTTTTTTTAAAGGCACTCTTACTTCTTCTTCCGCATGATTATTACAAATATTTTTTTATTTTTTTATATTTATTTTTTTACATTCAATTAGACTCTCTAAACCTTTAAAATAGATAAAGGAGGCACTGTTATTAAAATTCTGGCCAATACTGATAAGCCTATAATCATTTTAATGTAATGGTTGATATCAATACATGGAAAATATTTAAATGTGATAGGCCTATTACTGTTATGTGTAAAAAAAAAAAAAAAAAAAAAAACTTTTATATAAATAAAACATTTTTTATATATTTTAAATGAAAAAAAAAGATAAATAAATACTATACAATTCATATTATTATAATAAATAATGTTATATATTATATAAAATACTATATTTATTCAATAATGTGACGACTATTTCATATCGTACATTATAATGTTGTAATGGCATTTTTTTAAATTTTAAATTTTTAAATTTTAAATTAAAAAATAATTGCATATATATATATATATATATATATATATATATATATATATATATATATATATATATATATATTATTTATTAAAATAGTTATATTAATTATATTTGTCATTATTAATAATTATATTAATATTTAACTATTAAAATATAATTATATTGTTACTATTCTGTATGCTATATTTAATAAATAATTTGAAAATTTTTCATATTCTATTATATATTTTAATGAAATATCCACTTATATAAACAACAATAATATTTTAATAGCACTGACTATATATATATATATATATATATATATATATATATATATATATATATATATATATATATATATATATATATATATATATATATATATATATATATATATATATATATATATATATATACATATATATATATAGTCAGTGCTATTAAAATATTAGTGTTTTTAAAGATTATGTTAAGTGAGCATTAGATAAGAAACCTAAAATTCCACTTAGGGCAAATGAACCAATGTGATATATAAAACATCTGTAATGTCAGCCATTAACAGATATGATGACGTATCTGCGTCTCTAATTGTAAACCAATCTCCAATTGCTCAACACTTCCTGTGTGTTATGTGCTAAATGACTTCTTCCTGTCTGCTGCAGTGTAGTATCATTGATACTCTATTATTGTTTTTATTAATATTTTAAATTAGATTTAATTATATTATATGTATTATATTATCCGTCTATATATTTTTGATTAAGTTTTCGTTTATTTAGTTTTAGTTACTTTACTATTTCAACTTAAACTAAACAAAAATGAAAAATTATTACATTTTTTCAGGTAAAACTTAATTAATGTTAATAATCCTGGTCTCATAATGATATATGAGCGATAAACTGCAGCATTTGTGGTTCATGAAACTATTACATGTTTAAAGCTTGAATGATTCTTCTCATAATTAAGGTGAAAATATTCTGTTCTAGTCTGGTTTTAAAGTGCGTGTTTGTAAAAGCTTCCAGAGGATGAGATGATGTGTCTTCTCCTGGGTTCCTCTCCTCCATCTGCTTCTTGTTTCAGACACGGGCCGTAGGTTGAAGGTGGAGAGGAGTCCTCCGGTCCGAGGGTCCCTGGCGGAGCAGGCGGTCTTGCCCTGCCATTTCTCCATCCTCCCGCCCCCGACTGGCACCTCCATCACCTCCACCGCCTCTGCTGCGGCCATGGCCTCCAGCACCCAGCAGGACTATCTCCGCTTCAAGTGGACTAAACTCGAGGGCGATGAGGAAACCATAGTGATGGTGGCCCAGAATGGGGTCATCAAGATTGGCCAGGCGTTTAAAGACAGGGTGTCGGTGCCTAGCCAACCCGAGAGCCACGGTGATGCGTCTCTGACCATAATGAGGCTCAGGGCCAGTGACGCGGGCGTCTACCGCTGCGAGGTGATGCACGGCATTGAGGACACTCAAGATACGGTCTCCCTGGACGTCAGTGGTCAGTGATTCTTCATGCAAATTTTGAAATGATGTTCCTGGTCATATTCCAATCGTATCGCTAATAACTTATTTTTTCCGTTTGACGTCATCAAGACCTCTTAAAGGGATAGTTCACTCAAAAATGAAATTGATGTCATTAATGATATCACCCGTAAGACCTCCGTTCATCTTCAGAACACAGTTTAAGATATTTTATATTTAGTCCGAGAGAGTATCCAAGTCTATGCACACTATACTGTCCATGTCCAGAAAGGGAATAAAAACATCATCAAAGTAGTCAATATGAGACATCAGTTAGTTCATTAGAATCTCTTGAAGCATCGAAAATACATTTTGGTCCCCAAATAACAAAAACTACGACTTTATTCAGCATTGTCTTCTCTTCCACGTTTGTTTTCAATCCTCAAATAAAGATTTGAACCGTTGTGAATCAGCGTATTGATTCATGATTCGCGTGTCAAACTGCTGAAATCACGTGACATTGACGATCCGAATCATGAATCAATCAATGATTCATAACCGTCTGAATCTTTATTTGAGGATTGAAAAAAGGTAATGATGATGCTTCAAGAGATTCTTCTGAACTAACTGATGTCACATATGCACTACTTTGATGATGTTTTTATTCCCTTTCTGGACATGGACAGTATAGTGTGCATAGACTTGGATACGCTCTCGGACTAAATATAAAATATCTTAAACTGTGTTCTGAAGATGAACGGAGGTCTTACGGGTGTGGAACGACATATAGGGTTATTTTTGGGTGAACTAACTCTTTAAGGACTATTGATTCATATGTTGTTTAATGTGATGACAGTGTTATTTATTTTGTGCATCTGCTTACATATGCTATGTTGATCAGGAGATTCTGTACTCTTTCAAAAGATGTGTCATAGCGCAGTATAACCCCTACAGTATAACAGTGAAAACACAGAAAGTTCCGTCAATGGCAGGCAAGCATCGTCTCCAAAAATACCGGAAAATTCTGTCGATTGCGGGGAAAGAGTTTAAAAATTTAAATTTTTAGTATATGTACTGCCTAGACAGCACAAATTTTTAAATGTGACCACAACTGCGTTAAAATTAGCTTTTTCGCTATGGGTGTGTGTAATGTGCATTGTAGAACAAATTGCCAAAGTATCGTCATCGTCATCGTTATGTTTATCATAATGTCATATTTCGTTAAAATGACTTTCAGTAAAATGGTATTTCTTTAACTTCGTTCATCTTGCATAATTTCCACTGGCAAACCCGTTCAGCAATGGCTCTCAGATGGTGCTGCACTTTTTTACTCTTGTAAGCACATGTGATGATGTAATTAGTCATCGAAAGCCAAAATGGAACAGCGTTCCTGTCAGGAGACAAGGAGAGAAAGATTATTTTGTTTTAGAGTCTGGAAAAATCGCTTTCAGAGTCTGGATTTACCTCGAATCTTGACAAGGCCCTATTGTCTTTCTAAATAAGAGAAATGAAGGGTGAATGATTTGGGTTTAAGAAATGCAAGAAAATGCTTTTTTTTGCTGAATGACGACAACAAATGTCTGAAAAATCACTCAGTTCATAGTTAAAGCTACAATTGTTGCAAAAATGAGACCTTTGTAAAGATGTAAAACTATAACACTCTGCTTTGTAGAAGGAGTGAGATAGATATTAAAGGTACAGTAAAAGATTTCTCAGAACACTGTTGGTTTTTCAATTTGAGACCCAAACAAACACGCCACTCCTTTCACTGCTCCGCCCCCAAAATAACGAACACGCTATGCAACAGCTGTGGAATCAACTGCAATTCAACAACAACAATAGCATTCGAAGGCATAACTTGGATCTGTGAAACATTACAGAAACAATGTTACTCAAGCATCGAGCAGAAACGAAGCATCCTCTGTATCTGTTTTTCAGGCCTTCCCATTAGGTGTCTCCAGCACTGGAAAGCTTCTCCAGTATTAACGCTGGTCCTAAAGCTCTTGCTTGACACTTCTTCTTCTAATTATACTCCTCTGAGCTTTTCCTCTTTGGTATTATCTCACTTTCTACAGTCTTTCTACAAATGTCCCACTTGCTCACTCTCTATCCTCCCCTGTCATGAGTGGACACACCCCTTATTGCTGATTGGCTCCATGATGCTCAGTCGATCGGTACGATTCACTTCGTTTTTTCTTTACACAACCAGGACTATGTACAAACTTTTTTTTTCCAGCACATGAAACAAACATCAATTTTGCTAAATTGTTTGTTTTGGTGTTGATTTTAATTTTTAACATCATTTCTCTGAATGTTCTGGTTTTGATACAAGCCAATTCGACAGAATCTGTAACATAAATCACAACATAGAAATTCATTCTCTGGAATCAAACCCATGACCTTGGAATTGCTAGCGCCATACTCTACTCTTTAAAAGTGTATGAAAATATGGACTGTTTTGAATGTATATCTACACTTAAAGGGACAGTTCACCCAGAAGTTAAAATACTGTCATTAATTACTCACCCTCATGTCGTTCCAAACCTGTAAGACTTTTGTTCATCTTTAGAACACAACTAAAAATCGTTTTGATTAAATTTGAGAGCAACTACCACTTTGACCCTTCAAAAAGTTCATATAGAGATTGAAAAACTAATCCATATGAATTTAGCAGTTTAGTTCAAATTTTATGAAGAGACGGGTTTAATGAACAGATTTAAATTAGGCTACTATTGACATGGAAACTACAATTTGAGAAATTTTATGAAACTCAAACGTGATGTGCAACACGAGAGTGAACCTCATTGGTTCTTGAGGAAGCTCAAACGTGACGCGTAACACGAGAACGAACCTCATTGGTTCTTGAGGAAGCTCAAACATGATGCGTAACACGAGAACGAACCTCATTGGTTCTTGAGGTAGCTCAAACGTGCTGCGTAACAAGAATGAACCCCATTGGTTCTTGCTGAAGCTCAAATGTGCTGCGTAACACGAATGAACCTCATTGGTTCTTGAGGAAAGCTCAAACATGATGCGTAACAAGAATGAACCTCATTGGTTCTTGAGGAAGCTCAAACATGATGCGTAACAAGAATGAACCTCATTGGTTCTTGAGGAAGCTCAAACATGATGCGTAACAAGAATGAACCTCATTGGTTCTTGAGGCTGCCCAAACGTGATGCGTAACACGAGAATGAACCTCATTGGCTCTCACACGTTAAGAACATGCTTGAAATTTTCATGTTTATATGTATAAGCCTAAATTCAATCTGTTCATCATATAAAACGATCGAGTCTTCAGAAATTTTAGACTAAACCGCTCGATTCATATGGATTAGTTTTATGATCTCTTTATGAACTTTTTGAAGCGTCAAAGAGGTAGGTGCATAGCTGTCAACAAAGGGAGATCTTAATTTGTGTTTCAAAGATGAACGAAAGTCTTTCTAGTTTGGAACAACATGAGGGTGAGTAACAGAATTTTCATTTTTGGGTGAACTAAACTTTATTCATCCAAGAACCTAACTTGTATTAAACCTGGAAAATTCCTTTAACAGACGTGAAAGAAAGCAGGCTAGAGATCTTCTTAGGTGACAAACAACTCTTAATTTGTTTACCCATTATGATGCCCAGTTGTCTGCAGTTAAACATGAGCACATCTGGCTCAGGTGAGACGGTGGTATTGGAGTGTTTTGTAGGCCCGTAGAGAGCTGTGTGCCTTCCTGCCAAATACACTCAATGCCCTCTGTAGAGGCTCGGGCAGCGCTGATTGCCACTCAAAGGTAGCGCTTGCCCAAAACACAACACAATGCCATCCCTCTGAGGAAAGAGCATTCAGGTCCTGGCCTGCTCAGCCAGCAGTTTTGCTAATGTACCCAAAAAAGACTAGAAAAGCCCATATAAGGACAAATTACAGAGTCCGACTGTATGGCCTGTTCTGAGAGCCGGATTAGGCATTTGCTAAAGCAGCTATCACTAGTAATGTTGCTTATGTGTTGAAGTATTAAACTTCAACATGAAACTTAGCATGTTAAATTCAAATTGTGTGTTTTTTTTTTAAAGTCCCCCTGTAGTCAATAATTGTATCCCTTAAAACTCCCCTTTGATCACCAAAATTGTTTTTTTTTAAAGTTTTTTTAAAAGTTTTTTTTTAGTTTCTCTTTTTTGTGGTTTTAATTTTTAATTTGTGTTCTTTAGGTTTTAACAGAGTTTTAAAATCCTCTTCAAAAGCTGAAAAAGGAAAAGTCTAAGCGAACAAATCCCTGTTATATAGGAAAAATAGGCCCGTTCACACCAAGGATGATAACTATAACGGCATAGTTCAAAAAGTCATTCTAAATATTAAAAAATAGCGTCCACACCACAACTATAATAACACAGAGAGAATCAATCTCATTGGAATCATTTTCAGAATGTTTTTTTCCCCTCTAATGAACAATAAAAACATAGGCAGTGAAACAGAAATCATCCCGCAATAAAATACAAAAAATGTATTTCAATTAATCATAAAATGGCCCTGATATGTCACTAGACATTAAGAAATCATGTTAATTTCAAATACTTATATCACTGCCAGCAGTAGTCCGGCCAGGATATTGTCATTTAAATGTTGTTGCAGCCCTCAACTGATGTTGATGTTGACATGTTGTGTTTTGGCCTGAAGCTCCGCCCTCCAGCTTTCAACCAATCATGAAGTCAGTAGTGTTTCAGCATCCGGGTTGCCAGCTCTGCTCTAGTTAGCACAGCTGCAGCTACAAACGTTCCTGCTGGATCCTGCAGTCTATCTGGCAACCTCGAGTCAGGGGGAGGGGGAGAGGGGTGACACCGCTCTACAGTCATTTGAAAGTAATTGCAGGACCAGTTTTGGCCACAGCCATACACTTCCTTTAAAAACCAATCGCATTTAAAGCGGCAGACAGTAAATTGCACCGTGCGCTTATAATAAACAGAATGATATTGTGTGTTTGCATTAATGCTAATATCGTTACCATTATAGCTATTTTTATAGTTATCGTTCTTGGTGTGAACGGCCCTTTTTATTTTATTTATTTTATTCATACACATTCATATCCCTCTTTGGCCATTGCGTTGCATCATGCACTGTTCAGAGTTACATTTAGGGATTCTGGACAGCAAATATAGTGAGTGATAGTGATATGGACGGCTTCGGTGCTGAATGCTAAGAGTGATTTGCTATTCAGATCATGTTCAGTATTTGACACGGTAGGTTCCTAAAAAGCAGAACAATCAAAGGACTTTTGCCAGACAACGGCTTCTTGTTGTGGCTGAAACTTCCAGGGTTCAGTACAAAGGCGGCTCTCTTCGAATCCATTGCTTCCCATTTGATCACATTTGTTGTTAGATGAAGTCAATGCATAACGCTGACCATATTACCAATCTGATCAAATCACTGAGCAAATCACTTTTTGAAAGTAACTTCATAACGGTTGCATCGATTACATCGTTACGCCAGTAGGTGGCAACAAGTGACTGTTAAAAATGTATTCCATTGTAATGTATGTTCCATTGCAAAAATGCATTCCATCCAATCAAAAGATTAGGTAAAAAATTATTAACCCAGAAAAAAACAAGTGACGTGAGTCATTGAATTATTTATTCATTCAAATTAATTAAACACTTTTAATTAAACTGCAGCAATTTCATCAGATCCTCTAGTAAATAATGTTATTTTATTTATTTGCCTGTTTGGAATCGTGGGAGAATCACAATCTTTAAAGGGTACATAATACACCGTTTCTGTCAGTCTCATGTTAATCTTGAGTACCTACGGAGTAGCATCGCATCCTTCATATCTCAGAGTCTTTAGTTTTATCATATTTATAAAAGACAGATACGCTGTACCGGTTCTTTCCGAAAACAGCTAAACTCGTGCAGGCGTGCAGTGGGCGGAGCTAAAGTCTCATGGGAACACACACACACACACACACACACACACACGCGAAATACATCATGCCATTATCCCTGGATAACTTTCGATTCACTATACGTTCGTGTTGTTGACATTACATGCACTTACACACCAATTGCACACAACAAAAAACAGACATTTGATGCAGTTTCACTCACCGACTGTGGTTTCAACTCATGACCGGGAACAAACAAACACACTTGCAGAAACTCCATTGCTGCTCTGGAAAAATAAACTGCATCCACTGTTTTACTTAATGATGGGTTATTTGGGAAGCCAAACAAGGTGATCTTTCCCTCACAACCAGAAACAAACACACTTCTTTAGTGACATTGTTTATTTCCTGGTCTAAAAACAAAATGGCAGCGCTGCCAGCGGCTTCTGTAACCCGAACGAAGCTCGTTGTTGACACTCTTGCCAAACTTCTGGTTGACGTGCGCACGTGTTCTTTTGGACGAAATGCCCAAGCAATTCTGGCCTTTACGACCTAAAAAAGGGCCGTACTTAAAAAAACCGTTCTGAAACATATTTGAATCCTGAAGGAGAGTATTTTACACAGAAATACTCTGTCATACATCCAACTTTAAATTTTGGCCATGTTTAGCATTAGAATCCTTTTGCATAGGTCACATATATTAGTGTATCACACACACACACACACACACACACACACACACACACACACACACACACACACACACACACACACACACACACACACACACACAAATTGGCTAGTTATGTTCTTGCTTTTGGTTCATGAACTTGATTTCAGTTTTTTTTTTTCACAGGTGTTGTGTTTCATTACCGCGCCAACAGCAGTCGCTACAGTTTAGATTTCGAACAAGCCAAGCAGGTCTGCGCTGATGTGGATGCAAGCGTCGCCACCGCCGAGCAGCTTTATTCTGCCTTCGTGGACGGATTCGACCAGTGCGACGCCGGATGGCTGGCAGACCAAACCGTCAGGTGAGCTCTAGACTCCAAACAAATCTATCAGATCATGTCATCTACATTTGAATGTCGCCGATACGACGACCACATCTGGGGTTGTTCTCCACAGATATCCGATAACAAGGCCACGGGATGGTTGCCATGGCGATATGCTACTAAAGCCAGGAGTGAGGACATACGGATTCAGAAATTCCTCCGAAAAGTATGATGTCTACTGCTATGTAGGAAAACTTCAGGGTAAGTTTAGAAATCAGCTACTGAGGGAACAGATTTCTCATACTCCAACAGCGCTCCTCATTTGAAGAGAGAGACTCATGCTGTGTTCACGTCTTGTCGGAATTACTATAATTGTGAGATGACAGCATGTGTTCACACAAATTACTTGTTTCTATGGCAACGCTCATAACACCTCAATAAAAAAAATCCTTATTGCAGGAATGAGAATTTGGAAGGAAAATGTCTGATTAGATGGAAAATATAATTTTCAAAAAAATTCACAAATATCCACAAATATTAAATTTAGTTTTTGTTTAATCAATCGATATAGATAAACAAATACAATATCCATGCGTGTATTTAATGGTGATGGGCAAAATATTAATCACATCATGCATTTTCTCCCATATTCTGTTTCAAAAGAAAAATAGTGAGGGGGAAAAAACTTCTTGTATTATCTAAATAATATCATTATTCAGTCATTTTGTCTTACAATAAAAAAGGAAATGGTCCTTTTTTTCAGAAAATAGATCCATGTGCAACTTTATTGGTGGTGACAGCAAAATACTTAATAACATCATTAATTTAATTTACTTTTATTACCATTAATTTACTTTTATTATATTACCATATTGCATAAATACTTTTGTTATTAATTAAAGAATACCAATACTTTTTTTTTTTTTTTCATTGTAGAAATTAGAATTTAGAAGGCAAATGTTTTTTAATTTAATTAAATTTATTTTAATCTATGCGTGCCTTTAATAGTGATGAGAGCAAAAACTTAATAACATTAATTAACTTTCATATTCTCTTGAAAAATATTGCAAGATAAAGAATGTGCACAGACACATCAAATGATAAAATGTGTTGTTTGGTTCCTTTTAGAAAATTATTCACAGCTCATTTCAAGTCAGAAAATTAGCATGCCAGCATTAGCATCTTGCTAAGCAAAACTTAATACTTTAATAAGCACACAAATACATTTAATGCACAAATTTTGGATAAAATAGTCAACTTTTAAATAAATAAACTATTTTATATCAGTTCTTTTCTGTTGCGAATAATACATTACATGTCCATTTCGTACCAGTGCGTTCTGGGATTGCCTTATTTGTTAAAGAAAGGCTTTTGGAACATCCAATGTTGCCTTAGATTTTAGCCAGATCGATCTTAATTTTGCTGTGTTTGGGTTAGCGTGTGTCGGTGTATATGTCTACAGTATGATGCCTAAGAAGGCAGCTTACGAAGGTTTGAAACTGAGGCTGTGTAATATGTTTAAAGTGAATGTGTTATTGTGTGTGTCTGACCTCAGGTGAGGTGTTCTTCGCTGCTGTGGATGTTAAGATGACTCTAGATGAGGCCAGGGCGGCGTGCGAAAGACAGGACGCGGTTTTAGCTTCTCCAGGTCAACTGCATGCAGCCTGGAGGAACGGCATGGACCGCTGCGACTACGGCTGGCTGTCTGACGGCAGCGCCCGCTACCCCATCTCTGTACCCAGAGCTCAGTGCGGCAATGGACAGCTGGGTGTGAGGACTAAGTACCGCTACTTCAACCAGACGGGATTTCCTTTACCGAGCGAGAAGATGGGCGCTTTCTGTTTCAAAGGTAGGTCTTCATAAAATGCTCAGGGGGAAACAGATGCTAAAACTTACAGGGTGAATCTCACGGAAACATGCCATCTCAAAATCTTAAGAAATAAAAACCCAAGAAATTACTCATTCACATTTATTGAAAATTGCACATTTTAAAGAAAACACATTCTTTCGAAGGCTTGATTGTGCTTGTGGGGTGCACTTCGTGTTTATGCTTTGTTTTGTCCCTCCTTGTAAAAACGGTCTGATGGTTTCCGGGTTCTATGAAGCCGGTCCCTCAAAAATACGCAATGGGCTCAGATTGGTTAGCTGGCCCAGCTGTGTTCTGATTCGCTAACCGCCTAGTGCACTTGTTTCTAAAACCCCTTACCTTTACCGGCTGTAAAGACTGTGGATCTATACTAGTGATCGCTACTGAATGGCACTTTTTGTATTTTTAGAGCGATTATAGCCAAATATCTGTCGCAAGAACTATTAACCCAAAACGAACACTAAACATTGGCTTTACTATAGTAGCCAAATCAAACACAGAACCATGTTTAGCATGCCTGTAGATAAACAAGCATAGATAAACAATACATAAAAGCTCTAATCGAAGAATAATTTAAACTAATTCCAAATTCACTGTTGAGATTTAAAAAAGTTTGTAACGTTAGGTGTTTGTCGGATAACGTTAAGTATGAATGAGCGTTTAACAAACTGGTCTGCAGAGCCACACAGCGTTGTCATTTGTTTACCTTGCTACAACATACAATTAACAATACAAACTATTACCGGAAAACACATAGACGAAAAATAAATCATACTTACAGGTTGTTGCCCATAAACAGCAATCTTTTTTAAGTTGGAACTGCTCCATCTTTCAGGACAAGCTGTTGTGCGAATCCTGCATTGAACTCAAGAAGATTTCCTCCGTAAAATGTGCATCACAGAGAGCGAGATTGAAATTTTAATTGATCCCTAACTCCCCCGTCCCTAAGGCTGAGCAAAGTGGACCTACAATTCGGATGAAAATAACAGCATTTCTTCGGCGTTGTGGCAACAACACTCCAGCCTACTTTACCACAACAACTCTTCTCCACAGGAATCAAAAATGACCTCGTCCCCCTTATTTAATATTCTCGGAGGAGGGGTTATCTCTGTCTCTTTCATTCATTCTGCTCCATGGTTTACCCCAGAACTTCGTCAACTTAAAACTAAAGGTCGTAGGTTAGAGCGTCTGTATGCCAAATCTGGTCTCACTGTACATAAACAAATGCTTTCTGAACATGTCCAACTTTATAAGGATGCACTGTCTAAAGCTAAATCTGATTATTACTCTATTTTAATTGGAGCCAGAGAAACAAATTCAAGATCTCTTTTTTCTGTGGTAAAAAATATCTTACGACCACCGGATTCTCTGCCATTAGACATGTATTCTACCACACTATGTGACAATTTTATGACTTTTTTTGAGTCTAAGATTAAAAATATTCACCAACAAATACTTGCTAGTAACATAGGTTATAACTAGTGCTGCTCAGTTTTTCAAGTGTCCCCACACTCTGGTCTCTCTTCTTTTTTATTACCAACCGATGCGGAGATACTGCGTCTTATCCGGGAATCCAAGCCTACTACCTGTTGGCTTGATCCTCTGCCAACTCACTTAGTCAAAGCCTGTTTACCATCTTTATCTACATTAATTTCTAAAATTATCCATTGTTCACTTGCTTCTGGCTATGTACCCTCCTATTTCAAATCTGCTATTATTACTCCAATCCTTAAGAAACCAGGGCCTAGATAATTACCGTCCGATTTCTAATTTGCCATTCATCTCTAAAATTCTGGAAAAATGTGTTGCAACACAGGTAAATGATCATCTGTCCAAAAATAACCTGTTTGAGCAGTTTCAATCTGGCTTTCGTCCGCACCACAGTACAGAGACAGCTCTTGTCAAAATCACTAATGACTTGTTGTTGGCAGCTGACTCTGGTTTATTAACCATTCTTGTCCTTCTCGACCTGAGTGCGGCCTTCGACACCATCTCGCACAAAATACTCCTTGACAGGTTAGTTTCTATTGGGATCACTGGCACACCCCTGTCCTGGTTTATATCATATCTCTCTGGCCGTACTCAGTTTGTCCAATTAAAGCACTTCCGATCAAGATCATCGACAGTCACTACTGGTGTTCCTCAGGGCTCTGTTTTGGGTCCACTTTTATTCATTATCTATCTACTTCCACTTGGTCATATTTTCAGGAAATATGGCATTCACTTTCACTGCTATGCCGATGACACCCAGCTATACTTATCTTCCAAAACCTCTGACTTTTTTCCACCACCTCTCTTGTCCCGTTGTTTGGCTGAAATTAAAGACTGGCTCTCAGCTAACTTCCTTAAGCTTAATAGTAGCAAAACCGAGGTCCTACTTGTAGGGACAAAATCCACATTGACAAACTCTGACTATATACCTGTGGATATTGATCAACATCTCATTTATCCCTCTTCACAGGTTAAGAGTTTGGGTGTAATTCTGGATAGCACACTTTCATTTGAAGCCCATATTAATAATATTACACGTACCGCTTATTTTCATCTGCGTAATATTAATCGCCTTCGTCTATCCCTTTCAATGAACAACACTGCAATTCTCATTAATGCACTAGTTACCTCACGTATTGATTACTGCAACGCTCTTCTTACTGGTCTTCCTTCCAAACTTCTCCATAAACTTCAGTTGGTTCAGAACTCTGCGGCTCGTGTTCTTACTAGAACTCCTTCTACCATGCACATTTCACCAACTCTCCAGCAACTTCACTGGCTTCCAGTGAAATATAGAATTGACTTCAAAATCCTGCTTCTCACATTCAAGGCACTTCACAGTCTAGCTCCTCCCTATCTTACTGATCTTCTTCATATTTACACTCCTTCACGCACTTTACGATCCTCACTATCACTCTCTCTTGTCTTACCACGTATACGCTTAAAGACCATGGGAGCTAGAACTTTTAGCCATGCGGCCCCTCGCTTGTGGAACTCTCTCCCTCTCGATATCCGTAATATTGACAGTCTGCATACTTTTAAATCTCGTCTTAAGACCTACCTTTTTACACAGGCTTTTTTATGATTTACTACTTATTTTTCTGTCTCTATGATGCATGTGTGTTTTAAGTGTGTTGATTTATGTATTTATATTGTTATTGCTGTTTTTCCCTGTAAAGTGACCTTGGGTGTTGTGAAAGGCGCTGTTAAATAAAATGCATTATTATTATTATTATTATGTAAATATTGGGGTTAGTGATGTCAGCTACCCCGGAGGAAAAGGCTGTAGTTCCCTACCGGCCGTTTGCTGTAGTCTTTAGGGTTGCCAACTCTCACGCATCTGGCGTGAGACTCACGCTTTCAGGCTCTGTCTCACGCTCTCACTCCGCCCAACTCAATCTCACGCCAAATTGCCAAACCTGCTTTTGATATTAAACAAATCTATAAGCTTTAATTTTTTTAAATGTGTTTTAATGAAATTCAAACAATAAATAGCGTTTTGGCGCTAATGTGGCATAATGTTAAAGCCAGAGGCGTTGAAAAGCGGAGTTGCTCATGCTCTCGTCTCCCTGCGGTGCGCGCTGGTCACGTGGCCCATGAGCGCTCAATACTTCTAGCGCTGTGCCAATGCATTTAAATGGCTTAAGCGGATACACAACAGTTTCACCATATAGATGTTTGCAGCAAGTTTTAGTAAACAGTACAGCATAGTGTTAGTGTTTATTGATTATTAAGTCAGCCATATTTACAGGATCGTTTTATTATGGAGAGTGATAGAGATGCAACATTGTTAACATTAATGTTATTCTTGTATTTAGCCCTCAGGTTTTCCTTACTAATTGGTCACACTCATACTCATTAAATTATATTTATTGAATATTTTGAGGAGATATTTTGGTACTAAATACTATTTGTGCAACAATTATTGTCAATAAATGACCACTTAAAATATTTTCCTTTTAATATTTGTATATATTTCTTCTAATATTTATATTACAATATGTTTAGTAATTAATGTTAAAATAGAGAATTCCAATTCAAAGAGGACAAATACAGTCATTTTGTGAAAAAAAAAAAAAAAGTTTATTTGTAATGCCATTAGGTGCCTTATGGCTCTTTAATAAATATACATGTATCTAATCTAGTAGCTCAAAAAAGTATTGCAGTCTTTGCATTCTAATAAATATTTAGATATGATGATCAAACACTAGATTTCTTTAAATGTGAAATTTCAAAACTTGAATAACTTGTATCCTAATCTTTTTAATGAATAATGATACTTATATAATCACTCACAAGTGAATATTAAGGAATGGCACATATAATTTGACCCAAGAAATGTTTAAACTAGTGCTAAAACAAACATATTTTTTCTTATTATGTATAGTATATATACTAGATATAAGCTGATACTGAATCAAGATCAAAAGCATTAAGCACACAAGACTTTTTTTTGGCCAGGCAATTTTTACCTTAATGTATAAATACTTTTATTATATTTACAGTATATTACTGTATATTACTATTACTATTATTTTATGTTTTTGAAAGAAGTCTGTTATGCATACCAAGCCTGTATTTTTTTTTTAATCAAAAGAAAAAAGAAAAAAAAGCAGTAGTACTGTGAAATATTATTGCAATTTAAAAATAAGGGTTTTCTATTTTAATATACTTTAAAATATAATTTATATTTGTGATGCAAATCTGAATTTTAATCACATCCTTCAGAAATCATTTTAATAGGCTGATTTATTAAATATATAATTAAACATCTTTGACAAGTTTGGTGAGATTCACACAACTATTGTTTTGTAGATAGGGAGGCGTCTGTTTTACTGTGATATCATAACAGCTGTGACTCGGAGCGGACCTTTCCTCTCTCTCTGCTAGCTGGGTGGAAGCAGAATAATTTGTTCTCCCCAGGGTGTCTTCACATTTCATCTGCGAAACGTCTGTCCTAAGTCTAGCTCAAATATGTGCCTTAAAACGGCAAACTAACTGACCTGTTTTCAGGTCAGTTCCGCTGCCCAGGATGACTATGACCTTTGAACCCTGTAACTGTCCTGCTGGGGGTTGTTTAAACTCGCAACCTCGGTCGTCACTTGAGAGGGAAAATGGAAACAGGCCACACACAAAACAGAGCTTAAAATGCATTTAATCCAATTTTACATCGGGTATCTCCTTTTCACCCCCTACCCTCAGGGATTTTGTGGCTTTCCTGTTAGCTGTGGTTTGTTTCATGTAACCAGTCTTGAAGCACTTCTCTTAAATGGGCTTCTACCGCAGAGTACCGCAAAACAAACAAAAGAACTCTGGGTAAGCCGTGGAGGGCAAGAATGCCCCACTATAATATATAAACAAGCGCTAGTGGGGGATGTGGCTTCATCCTGTGCTGTTTCAAGATCACTGCTGTTTTATAAAGGAAAAAGATGCCTGATGTTTTACATCAGAGGCGCTGCAGAGAAAAGAGGACACATCCCTAACGTCTAACAGCTGGCTGTGTGTCCACACACTGAGATGGAGACAAAGAAGCAGTGAGATGTTGTACTGTCATAGCCTTGTCATGAAGTAGGTGGCTTCGCCCAAACATGAATATTTGTGAATGCTCATAGTATTCAGGTATTGTATGCTCTGCCTGGCCTGGTTGTGACGTGTGTAGGCTTACAGAAAGATGGAGACGGACTGACAGAGGAAGAGACTGAAGTAGGAGAGATGGGCGTGGGCCTTTGTCCATACATAACCCTGCATAACTCTAGCATTATGCCGCTGGTGTAAAATCAGACTCAAAACAACATAAATTATCAAACTCAGTAAATGCTGAAAGAAAAACTATTGGTTGTTATTATTGAAAACAAGTGTTTGGTCTCATTAATCAGAACATATTGTCAGTGAAATGCCTCTGAGAACATGCAATGGATAAAAAGTCAGTTGAGCGTCAAGTATATTTGCAAAATATTGTTTGTTCAATAAGTTGTACTTGAATAAAGTCCTAATTCAAGTCTAAACATATCATTTTGTAGAGTTTAACATTAAAATGGTAGGATTTTTTAAATGTTTTTGCAAGAAGTTCAGTAGTACAGTAAAACCGTAGGCTGGGTAAAACCTGATTTGCCGGCGATTTGATTTCGCCCTACAGCTCAGTCTGGAAACCTGTACATTTATTTCTACTGCTTCTTTTCCGCGCTATTGGCGGGGTTAACACGATGACAGATAGAGAAGCGATGAACCTGTTGATCACGCCTCTTGTGGTCTGATTGGTTGAAGGACTATCCAATTGTTTAGCGAGTCATTTGAATAATGCTCGTTGATCACTCCCCAGACCAATGTTCAGTCTTAAATTGAGCTTGGTCTGGTGATAGCCAGACAAGTCTAATCCATAATATTGTGAAATATTATTACAATTTCAAATAACTGCTTTCTATTTTAACATATATAGAAATATAATTTATTTCTGCACTGCAAAACTGAATTTTCAGCATCATTACTCCAGTCTTCTTTGTCACATGATCAGTCTAATATGCTGATTAGATTCTTAAGAAACTATTATTATGATCAATTTTGAAACTGTGATACATTTTTTCAGGATTCTTTGATGAATAGAGAATTTTTTGTTGTTGTAACATTGTAATTGTCTTTACTGTCACTTTTGATCCATTTAATGCGTCCTTGCTAAATTAGTGTTAATTTAGCATTAATACTAAAGTATTAATTTCTTTTTAAAAAATGTAACCATAGCGTATGTCTCTCTCACATCCTCATTATTATTAGTCATAACTATAGCAACTATCCTGATTCAGATCCATAAGGACTTTATGACACATTCTCAAATCATGCTGGATAACATTGATTGTTGGGTTTCGTCCATGCTCAAATGCTGCTGTAATTAAACAAAAGGAGACACACTATTAATACATTCTGAAATCTGTATATATTTTTAAATTCAGGAAAACAGAGCCATTTTCGCTTGTACTTTCAGATCACTCTATTGCCCTGCATACAGCCAGATGGACGACTGCCACACAGGTTGTCATGAATGGGTTTGCCTCGCTGTTGAAACCTCTTGCTAAGCATGAACCTTTTTACGATCTGAGTCAAACCTTTGGAGGCCCGCCAACATGTCATGAGCACAGCAGTTATATGTGTATGAACAGACAGGAGTGAACGTTATAGTGTAGTGAACTTGGCCACGTTTATAATTTGTATATTGGTCCGTGGAAGTGTGTCAGAGTTAGCATGCACGTAGACAGCATCAGTGTCATGGTTTGATTTATCATTTGTGAGAAGCGAGACCACTTTGGCACTTAAATTATAAAACATTTCAAGTACAGTAATTCAAGACTATTTACCTTCTGGTCAGAGTCAAAATAAGTGGTTAGGAAATATGCAGCATAGCCAAAGATATGCTGAAAGAAAAGCTAGAATTTCAAAATAAATATAAACTGTCAAGTTCTAACCTGCCATAGCAAGTCATTTCCCCAAAATAACTCTTTACCAGACAAAACTATTTGATGCTTAGACGATTCTGCTGTTGTTGGTGTTTATGGATTTTTTTTTATTGTACATGCTTAGTCAGTGTTAATAGACTGATTTAATATGTACAGACAAATATACTATAAAAAAAATCCTGTTGTAGCACTTTCAACATTTATCTGTTAGTGTGGGCAGTCAGCTGTGGTCAATAAATAGTGTGAGCATGGCTAGCTAAACAATGAAAGATGGGCAAGTGTTTGGAAAATTGGTTTTGAAACAAGAACAAGTTTTGGTGCCACTGCAGACTTCACTTTTAGAGGTATTTTCAAAATGATTGATCAAAATGACATCTTTCCTCTTCTCTCTGTTCTCAGGATGGGATCCCACAACTGTACCCACAGCTGGATCCACAACATCTCCAATTCTCTCGGACAACATTGCAGTCTCTTCCCTTAATGACACGTCTTCTACACCAGCCCACAGCACCACAGAAGAATCGCCATCTATGTTTTCTGCAAGCATGGATCCACGAGAAAGACCCACTCCTAAAGCATATCCTTCTGCTAAAACCACAGTTGTTGTACCTGCTGCTAAAACCACAGTTGTTGTACCTGCTGCTAAAACCACAGTTGTCGTACCAACTGAAGCCAAGACAACTTTAGATATGGCAACCCCAACCACATTTAATGACTATGAAGACAAGGACAGCTCCTTGGTGCAAATGGAACCCCCTGGTGCAGATGGAACTTACATTCCTTCTCAGCTTTTCTCAGCCCCAACGCCAACTGAAATGACCCATTATTCAGATTCCTTTTTCTCTATTAAGCTACCCCCCCAGGCCACCCCAGCGAACGGACTTCCTGTGATGGATACTCAGCATGAGGAAAACAGTGGTGCTGAGGGTAGCAGCAGTGGCGACACGGATACTCCCGAGAGTGTGATTCCTACTTCGCCTGTGTTTGTTATGACCGTCCAAGGAGACCCAGACAAGCCAAAAATTGTGTACAAAGAGAACGAAACCACAGCAAACACAACTAAAGAAGGTTCGGGAGTTGCAGAGACCACCGTGTTAAGCCCACATTTAAGTGAAGGTGATGTCCACAGCCTGCAGACTGAACCCAAGGACGTCAACGTTTCACCTGACATCAATATGCTTATAGTTAACGTTGAGCACCACAATCAGTCAGGTAGGTCAGATGGAACTTTTAAGATGGCTCTTCATAAAATTTTGTCAATGCAAAAAAAAAAGAAAAAAAAGAAAATCATATTGAAGCTAATTTTACCAGAGAAGAAATAGTAATTGAATACATTGACTTCCAGTTCACATAAACCAAATTTGCTTGTCCTTTCATATTTTGGTGCAGCAACATTTTTTCTGTGATTGTTGCTAGTCCAAAACAGCATGTTGTAAATGGCTGACTGGGTTTAGGAAACACTGAGATACAAAATGAATGTAGATCTTGGCTAAAGAGTGGACACGTTTGGCTCTGTCGCAACGCCTACTGCTGTCTCGCAAACAACAGATCTGGACTTGACCCATTGATTTTATGCAGTTGCTTAAATAGTTGGCTTGTGCTAAATCTTTACCTCATCCACAAGTATAAAATATTGGTGCTGCCTACATGCATAAATGGTTAAAAGTGAAACAGTTGCCTTCCCATGACCTTAACTGACTTCCAGTGTTGCTGGAAAGAGTGATGAGGTTGATTAAACATCTGTAAATGGACTGCAGCCAGTGTTCCTGTCTTGTAGGTCCTGTGGGTCGACATTAATCAGTCGAGCCATTTATACCATTTGAGACTGGTAAAGGGACATCTACTCTAGTAAAACATCAGAGAGAAAGAGAGAGGTGTCACGTATGAGAAAAAGTAGCTCTCAAAGCCACAGACAAATGCCTCTTGGGTCAAATGGCAAATCCCCTTAAAACATCAGTCAGCAAAGTAATCACTGCTAGCTAATTACTTTCCCTTACCTTGCCCAGCCTACAGATCAGGTTACCATGAATGGTTTTTAGAATGTCCATCAAAGGAAAGGTATATTTTGTTATGTATGCTATTGAGGTCTTTCAGGATGTAATAAAATATCTGGCTATATTTCACACAGCATAAGCGTAATGTACCAGTAGCTGAAATCACTTTGTTTAATTTTGAACAAGAAAAGGGCCTTGTGATTTTGCAATATAGTGACTTTAGGGTCTCACAGGGACATATCCCTGAATTTAATTTATAGGTAGTTCACTCTACAGTATTTAAATGGAGCCATTACTTATGTAGGAACAATAAGTCATATCTTTACCGCCAAAATCCTAATTGACCTGAGCATTTTATTTGCCTCAAGTGAGACCTGTAAATGGACTATACATGCAGTACAGTTTCGAAGATGTCTGTAAAGTAACTTGGTAAAATAAAGTGGAAACTGAATATGGAAGCAGACTTTACTGTAGATCATCATGAGATGATCTAGGGGTGGTTGTGGCATAATGGTCAGATTCTGTAACTGTCATAAGCCAGTAAGAGCTGTGCGTGTAAACCTCCCTCCTTGTTAGAGCGCCCACCTCCCACGCTTGTGTCCACGGTTCAAATCCCGTTCTGAGCGAGTTGAGTAGAGAACAAATTCAGAGTATGGGTTGCCATCCTTGGCCTTCACATCACTTCACTTAAACAAAAGTATCGAGTACAGAATTAACTAACTTTGTGTTATTTTGTTGTTGTTGTTGTATTTGTTTTGCAGTTGATGATGTTCTGAAATTCCTTGGGCACTCTAACCTCCTTACTGATGAAAGTGAGCAACCTTTGGGCAGTGGAGACCTTAATGTATATCCCTCAGCTTCCGTTACCATCACCCCAGAACTGAGTTTCATTAATGGAAAGCATGAGTTGACTCTGAAACCCGACCAAACTCAGGAGGCTAGGGGAGACCAGTTTGACACTGCTATCCCACCAACGGAAAAAATCATTCCTGATGATGAGCTAGAGATACTGACGGAGGAGGAGGAAGGCACCACCTCTTCCCCTGAGACAAATGAATCTGGCTCAACGACGAGAACCCCAATTGAGCCTCATTTCACTACAAAGAACTCGGGAAGTTTAACCACGACAGAGTTCCCCACGTTTGCAACTAAATCTCCAAGCCAGGAGGTGACCTCACAAGCCATATCATTTAGCATGTCAAAGTTTGAAGAAGGTTCGGGGATGCGCCCAACAGATGATGAAGAAGAACTGACAACATTTGAAGGTTCTGCAGATGACACACTGCCAACAACGCCATCTAACGACCCGGATGTGGTGTCTACTGATGAGACTGAAATAGCAGAAACTACGCGGGCATTTGGGGTGGATTGCTCCACCAAAGGACCATTTGTTACAACAGAATCCAGCAATATAAAAGGAGAAATTAAGCCAGAATCAGACGATTTTGAGGGCTCCACCTCCGCTGAAGAAGAAGAAAGCTCGGGACAAGATATATATTCAACAGAAGAACAAAAACATCCAACAACGTCATCTCCATCTTTCACTGTTACATCTCACAGCTCTTTAAGTTCCTTAACAAGTATTCATCCCAACAAGCCAAGGCAACCTGCTAGTTTGGTTTTGCCCAGTACTGAGCCTACGATTCAGGTGGTCTCAACTTTTCAAACAGAGGCAATCTCAGAGGAAAGCACTTCTTTTATTAAACATTCTGAGAAGGACCAAAACAGAAGTACAACGGAGCGTCCTTTGCTGGTCCCTGAGATTGAAAAAGGTGTTAACGCTATCTTCACCATCTCTGAGGACATCAGCTCTGGTGCTCAGCCAACTGATGCATTCTCAAATCAACCTTTCACTACAACTATTGTTCCTTCCCTTCTCATTCAACAAACTGAAGAAATGAGGGTTGGTACTCCTGATGAATTGGCTAAAGTGTTTGAAGGTTCTGCAGAAGACACAACATCATTGACTTTTACTAGTGTCCAAACTCAAACAAAATTCACAAACCAAAGTTCAGAAACCACTACTCTGCCCACTGATGGTCTTAGAGCACCAATGGCTTCTTCTCAAGGAACTGTTCTAATCCAGAAATCATCTTCAGAAGACACAACCACCTCAGTGCAGACATCAGAGACTTCAGAGGAGACAACACAAGAAATATCAAATTCTACTTCTGGATTCTCAACAGAGAAGCCTATCGCTTCACCTACTCCAGTTTCCAGTCGTCCTTCCACCCGTGTTGGTACAGACTTAAATGCTCAAGAGCCAGTTCAGGTCAAGGATAGAAGCACTTCATCTGCTACAGAAGACATTCTCACCACCACCGAAGCCATAAGTACTGTGGCATTTGAAGTGAGTGCCCTTGATTATGAAGATGTGGCAGGCCCCTCAATTGTTGAAGTACAACCACCATCCAGGGAAGAGTTCACCACAAGAAAACCAGAGATCTGGCCAGAATCCAGCTACACTGTTGAGAGCCATGTGGTGGATTTGCAAGGTCCAGTTTCACATAATATATATTTTTGTAACTCATAAAGTTTCTTATATTGTATAGTGGTAATTAGGTCATTTCTAAAATCCCTATTTTGAGTTTTACAAATGCTTTTATTACTTGAATTGCTTCATTGTTCATTTGTCCTGTGGATTTGTCAATCCACTAATAGACGTTACTTTATTATTTCAGGTCTCACACTTTGCTCCATCAGTGTGTGTGAAAATGGTGGAAAATGCTATTCTAATGGAAAAAGAAACATTTGTGTCTGCTCGCCTGGATTCAGCGGGGAACATTGTGAAAATGGTTTGAAGCCTTTTGGTTTCATTCACTTTTAATGGACTTTTTTAGAGTTTCTGTAAGAAAAGTAATATATTTCATATCCTAATTCTTGCAGACATTGATGAATGCCAGTCGAACCCTTGTCGCAATGGAGCTACATGCATTGACGGGTTTAACTCTTTCAGCTGTGTCTGTCTGCCCAGCTATTCAGGAGCCCTCTGTGAGCAAGGTATGCAAACATAATGCTATACAATTGTTTTAATTAGGATAATATATTAAGGGCCAGATTTACTAACAGCTTGTGTCAGTGAAAACCCTCTTTATTGACTGCTAGGTTTCCAATAAGTGGAATACTTCTATAACTCGTTTTATATTTGTAAAATCTGGTGAATGGAACATGTTATAATTTATGGGGCTATTTTCTAAATAGTGAATAGTGTCTGTTTAATAATTCCACTGAAGCAAATTGTATATGGTGGTCAGTCCAAACTGTTAGTAATGGGCAAACCAAACCACACAGTTCAACACATCTGGCAGGCTTGATCCTCCAAAGGGTCTGCGGTATGGTGTCCAGAGGGATGAAAGCAGATTTGTGCCAACAATAGGGTTCAGAGAAAAGGTCAGACAGTCAGCGACAGTACTACCTTGCCCTTTATGACCACCACACTTCTCACAAATGAGCAATTTGCTGAACCTTTCCAGAGCCAACTGCCTTACTTGGCGCTATCCCAGACACATTAGAGTGGCTACGTAATTTTCCTTTGGTCGCCTCGCCCTTGTCATGCTTGTCCACCACAAAAGCATGACTTGGTAGTACAAAATATTCAGAAGAAAATAGTATAGGAGAGGATTTTTTGTATCTACAGGGATTAAATTGGTTTGAGATTGACATGTCAGGCTATGATATTATTAGCATCTACACTACCCTTTCGGCTTCTGTTCGCATTGATTGTTGAATCGTGTTTGTTGGGTCTAAGAAATTACATACTGTAATCTGGTGATTGTGCACGATCATCGGCGCCTATCGGTGAATTGTTAATAACATTTTATTACACGGCTCTGTGAAATACTTGATTCTGATTGGTCAATCATGCATTCCAGCGGTATGTTATTCTCAAAATACAGCCTTCTGGGGCGGCAGTGGCTTAGTGGCTCATGTAGGTTGTCTACAAACCAGAAGGTTGGTGGTTCAATCCCCGGTTCCACCTGACCAAGTGTCGAAGTGTCCATGAGCCAGACACCTAACCCCAGCTGCTCCCGACGAGCTGGATGGCGCCTTACATGGCTGAAATCGCCGTCGGTGTATGAATGGGTGAATGTGAGGCAAAAATGTAAAGCGCTTTGGATAAAAGCGCTATATAAATGCAGTCCATTTTAGTCCATAGTCCATTTCAAAAGTTGAATGAGCTTAACGTGTTACTCCGCTGTCATCGACTGTCTGGTGCCATCGTGTGACTGAAACACTTAATCACCACGGTTTACAATGGAAGAAGATTTCAAGGGGTTTTACTCCTGATTTACTCACCCTCGAGTCATCTTAGGTGTATTTTTCTTTCGGACGAATAAAATCTGAGTTATATTTAAAAAGTCCTGGCTAATCCAAGCCTTTTTGTTGATGCAGCCATTTACGTGGATAATAACCGGTAACTTTATTAAACTATACGGAGGAAAAATGCACACACATCACTCAGTATTCTCTGTTGAACCGGAACTCACTTTATTTTGCATATATCCATTTATGGAAAACAGGTCACATTCACGTGACATGAACTGTATGAGGGAATATCTATTACAAACGTTAACACTTTTAATTGGCAGTAGATGTAGCTCGGTTTTTGAAGTCCACAAAAAATGCATCTGTCCGTCAAATAACGTGCTCCACACGGCTACGGGGAGTTAATAAAGGCATTTCGTCCGATCGCTGTCCATATTGAATTTATGGGAAAAGTGTTGAAAGTGCCTCTGTTGTTAAAAGGCTGTGCGTATCTTGAATTGCAAGAAGGCACTTTCAACGCTTTTTCCACGGAAGGTGACCGGCCGTAGCTTTAAGCTTTAAATATGGACATTTTTCTTACACAAACGCAGCAATTCGCTTCAGAAGTCTTTATTAACACCCCGTAGCCGTGTGGAGCACGTTATTTGATGGACAGATGCTTTTTTTATGGATTTCAAAAAACAGAGCTACAACTACTGCCAAAGCTTGGATTAGCCAGGACTTTTTAAATATAACTCCGATTTTATTAGTCTGCAAGAAGAATTTTATGTACACCTAGGATAACTTGAAAGTGAGTAAATCATGGGCTAATTTTAATTTATGGGTGAACTATCCCTTTCAGCATTCATTTCAACATATATGGTTAAAAATATATATTTTCAGCAATAGATAAAGGTTTAAAGCAGTTTGGAACTGTTTTTCTTCACGGAAACTTTGCATAAGAGCTAATCAAATATTTAAACACAAGACAATATTTTGTGTCTAATTTACTTGAAACACGTCAAGTAAATTCACTCCGTCCTCAAATATCCTGATCACTCTGTTGAGGTTTATGTAATAGGTTTATGGGATAATGTACACCCAGCCGTTATCGCGTAATAAACCTTGACAGAGTGATCAGGACCCCAACAGGAAGCGGAGGCTTATTACGCAAAGCTTCCACGAAGAAAAACAGTTCCATACTGATTTAAGCCTTTATCTTAATTAGTTTATAACTTATTAGTTTTTACCATATGCTAAATGTTGAAAATGAATGCTGAAAGGGTTAGTTCACCCAAAAATTAAACCAAGCCTATGATTTACTCACTCTCAAGTCATCATAGGTGTATATCTTCATAGGTGTATAGGCAGTAGTTATAGCTGTTTTTGAAGTCCATAAAAAATGCAGCTGTCCGTCAAATAACGTGCTCAACACGGCTCCGTGGGGTTAATAGAGTCCTTCTGATTCGAAACGATGCGTTTGTGTAAGAAAAATACCCATATTTAAAACGTTATAAAGAAAACCTGCCTTGAAGTCTTCCATTGTAATCAAGATGGCGCCAGCGTTAAGCATAGAAGTAGTACCGGTCAAGATAACTCGTAGTACCCGGATGAGCGGTGTGTTATTCAGTTTTTGCGGTTGTTATCTGGGAATAATGCACGGTTGATCAATCAGAATCAAGTATTTCATAGAGCCGTGTAATAATCTGCGATAACACCCGGCTTGGTGTCCATTATCCCTTACATATTGTATGTATAAATTAACTACAACAAGATGCTTTAAAGTATTTCAAATGATTGTTGTGTTATTGATCTAACTATTGTTAGTATAATAGAGCCTCACCATATGTGAAACCAGGTCTTCATGTTGTCTTTAAACCATCACAAAAGACTTGAAACGGGAAGTATATCTGTAGGTGCCAAGTCCACTGTTATGCTGATCATTTAGCCTGGCCATTGGCTTGACATTGTTCTGATTAGGGGTTTTGATATGCTTGAAATAAAGATAAAATGTATTAAGTAGTGGTACAAATCACATGTACATACAGAGAGTGTCTTGTTGGCATGCAGTGAGAGCCTTGCTTCACAGTAAGTTCCCATTACTCATCAAAATGTTCAGTAAAGCACATCAAATATGAGAACATCCTTTTGGACTGTCTGTTGTGGTTTTTACTATGACAAACAACTCATAGAAAAAAAAAATATTGAATCTCTTTTTCACATGGCTGTGGACAGTGTTTAATGTTTGAGGATGATAAAGTCAAGCCATTCTTCTCTGATGACATGAAGTAGGGTTGGGACAAGGGTTTCTTTGCCCTTTTTGCTGTTCCCTCACTTAAAGGTGAGACCCCTTAGGATTCTGGGAATGCGATTGCTATTTGCATATGGGTCTGTACTGCAAAAGCAGCTGGAATCAATTAATAAATCGCTGTTTGTCCAAGAGGCTCATGGAGACCACTTTGAAGCTACAGTATAGAAACCCCCAAACACCTGCCTAAGTCTTGTGTAGGGCTTTCCCTTTAGCTTTACACTATGAAAATAATCAGTTGACTTATAAATGAGAGCATGGCTTAACTTTGAAGAGAGCTATTAGCCTTCTCAGGACTTGACATTTACGCTCACTTGCACAGGCTTGGCGGTCACATTGGGCGTTGGTCCCCCAATGGATTGGTTCCAGCTTCATACAAAATATTGCTGCCATTAGTCAGCAGAGCTAATCTTCTCCATGCATACACATCACCTCTGAGGACATCTGTTTTCTCAGGCTTTTTAGCCAAAGATCAGGGCAGATCATAAAAAGTCTTTAAGAAAAAAAAAAAGACACTTTCACAATAATTTCTAATACAGTTCTGGTTTATCAGTGAAGCTGAATTTGGACCTTTGTTGACAGTTGAAAACAATTCATTCGTAGCTGCTGCATTGAACTTTGTGATTTTGCGATAAATGCAATATTTTAGCCAAAATTTAAACTAGCCTGAGACATGATTTTGGAGGGAAAAAAAGAGTCCTTGCTGTGACACTCCATTCTTTTCTGACAAAGAGCCAAAGTTGAACACAACTACTACTTTGATGATTCAAAAAGTTCATAAAGAGGTCTTAAAACTAATCCATATGAATTGAACGGTTTAGTCCAAATTTTCTGAAGAGACTCAGAAGAGATTTAATTTAGTCTTATATTGAAATATAAAGATTGATCAGCGAACATAAACAGAAGCTCAACCGAACCTGCTTGATACAGCAGAACAAATCTCTTAGCTGAAACGTGCTGCGTAACACGAGAAAGAACCTCATTGGTTCTTGAGGAAGCTCAAACGTGCTGCATAACACGAGAATGAACCTCATTGGTTCTTGCTGAAGCTCAAACGTGCTGCGTAACACGAGAATGAACCTCATTGGTTCTCAAACGTGCTGCGTAACACGAGAATTAACCTCATTGGTTCTTGCTGAAGCTCAAACGTGCTGCGTAACACGAGAATGAACCTCATTGGTTCTCAAACGTGCTGCGTAACACGAGAAAGAACCTCATTGGTTCTTGAGGAAGCTCAAACGTGCTGCATAACACGAGAATGAACCTCATTGGTTCTTGCTGAAGCTCAAACGTGCTGCGTAACACGAGAATGAACCTCATTGGTTCTCAAACGTGCTGTGTAACACGAGAAAGAACCTCATTGGTTCTTGCTGAAGCTCAAATGTGCTGCGTAACACGAGAATGAACCTCATTGGTTCTTGCTGAAGCTCAAACGTACTGCGTAACACGAGAATGAACCTCATTGGTTCTTGCTGAAGCTCAAACGTGCTGCGTAACAGGAGAATGAACCTCATTGGTTCTTGCAGAAGCTCAAACGTGCTGCTTAACACGAGAACGAACCTCATTGGTTCTTGCTGAAGCTCAAACGTGCTGCGTAACAGGAGAATGAACCTCATTGGTTCTTGCTGAAGCTCAAACGTGCTGCTTAACACGAGAACGAACCTCATTGGTTCTTGCTGAAGCTCAAATGTGCTGCGTAACACGAGAACGAACCTCATTGGTTCTTATTGAAGCTCAAATGTGCTGCGTAACACGAGAATGAACCTCATTGGTTCTTATAGAAGCTCAAACGTGCTGCGTAACACGAGAATGAACCTCATTGGTTCTTGAGGAAGCTCAAACGTGCTGCGTAACACAAGAATGAACCTCATTGGTTCTTATTGAAGCTCAAACGTGCTGCGTAACACGAGAATGAACCTCATTGGTTCTTGCTGAAGCTCAAACATACTGCGTAACACGAGAATGAATGAGAATGTAATGTTAAAAATTACATTATAGTAACAAAGTCATATTTTATTATCAGGGGTCTCTGGACATTCCAAATGAATAGCGCATAAGGGTTAAAACAACTGAAACTGGAGGGATGATATACATGTTCAAGTAAATTGGAGATTTGTATATTATTGTACCAATTATAATACATTTACTTATATACAGTACATGCACTATGCTAAGGCAGCAGTTTTGCTAATCTAGTGGACATTCATGGCAAAAGACGAAGTGGGCTTGTAATGGTGTGTAATCAGTTAAAGAAAACAGCACTATGGGCCGTGCGTCTGAGATGATTTACTTGGCCTCATTTACTAATGTTTTCTTTCCAGCCTCATTAGATGTCATTGTTTGCATTTAGCTTTCACACTGAGCGCTGCGGTCATTAGGGGGTTTCAGTCCAAGTCAAATGTTGATGATCTTCATTGTATGGCATAGAATAAAAAGTGCTTTGCACTAGGTTAACCCAGTTGATGGCAGAACTCAAAACAGATGCAGTTCTGTCTGTATTCTGCACCATAACCATACATGATCTGAAAGACAGGCTTGTTCATGGCTAACGCTAAAGAAAACGGCTATCATGCGATGTCTTTCTTTGATAAACCATGGGCACTATGATGCTTGCTGTAGCTGCGTAATGAATCACAAAAGCATCTGCAATTTGAATAGGGGTGCATTGATTTAGATAATATTATGGAAGCTATCCAATATTTATTGAATGTTTTATAAAAATTTTGGTTTCTTTTCCCATTTCTCATGATTCAATGTCTGTCATTCAAACTTTCAGATACAGAGGTTTGTGATTTCGGCTGGCACAAGTTTCAGAGCCACTGCTATAAGTACTTCACTCACCGACGGACATGGGAAGCAGCTGAAAGAGAGTGTCGTCTACAGGGCGGTCACCTCACCAGCGTCCTGTCCCATGAGGAGCAGCTCTTTGTAAATCGTAAGTCATTTTTCATGAACTTTGTCCTATTAAATTTACAAATGGTATTTGCCAAAGCAGACATCAGTATTGCCTTGATAGTTAAGGCTTGAACAAAGCCTTTACTCTTTTACTTCCTAACTTTTAGTATTGTACATTGAGATTTACAATGATGATGATGTATTTTTGTAGGCCAACCCGGAAGTTAGCATCACCCTGATTCCCTCAACAAAAACCCAATAGGATTTTTCCCAATAGAAGTTTTGGATTATTGCAGAAAATAAGCTCAAAATTCATCATGATTATCTTCTCAACATTTTTGAACCCTAAATACAATCGGCAGAAGTCAAAAGCTAAAGCTAAACATAGGCTATAAACAGACTACACCACAGTCACATGACTTCACAAGAAAAAGCTTTTAATGTATTTTATAGCCATGTTCGGACAGGACTAGATTTCAAGGTGGACATTAGAGAAATTCATGTTTCACAGAATTTTGTCTGAATCTGCCAAGTCAGTGTTTTTCTCACACAACCTCAGTAAAAATTCCAGGGAAAATTACCTACTGAGAAATTTAATCCTGTCCGAGTGTGAATGTCTGTTATTGCTGATGTTGTATTATGTGTATATGATACTCATTAAACCAGGCAACATTTTCCAGTCTTCAACTGTCCAATTTTGGTGAACTTGTGCAAATTGAAGCCTCTATTTCCTATTTGTACTGGAGATGAGTGGTACCCGGTGGGGTCTTCTGCTGTTGTAGCCCATCCGTCTCAAGGTTGTGTGTGTTGTGGCTTCACAAATGCTTTGCTGCATACCTCGGTTGTAACGAGTGGTTATTTCAGTCAAAGTTGCTCTTCTATCAGCTTGAATCAGTCGGCCCATTCTCCTCTGACCTCTAGCATCCTGGACTCCAGGACTGCTGCATCCGGGATGTTTTTCCCTTTTCACACCATTCTTTGTAAAGCCTAGAAATTGTTGTGCGTGAAAATCCCAGTAACTGAGCAGATTGTGAAATACTCAGACTGGCCCGTCTGGCACCAATAACCATGCCACGCTCGAAATTGCTAAAATCACCTTTCTTTCCCATTCTGACATTCAGTTTGGAGTTCAGGAGATTGTCTTGACCAGGACCACACCCCTAAATGCATTGAAGCAACGGCCATATGATTGGTTGATTAGATAATTGTATTAATGAGAAATTGAACAGGTGTTCCTAATAATCCTTTAGGTGAGTGTATATGCACATATATGTCTATCTATGTGGTGTTTTTGATATGCTTTTAGACAAAAAAGCAAAGACAGGCTCAAAACTGTGGTTTGAAATCACTGCTGGTGATTGACCTTGTCACGTCAATTTGTGGGCAGGCTTTAGCATATCCTTAACTGCTGTGAAGCAGGGGAGTCTCCAAAGAAGCCAAGGCATATTTTTTTGCTGATATGAAAAATCATGTACTTTTAGAAATATAGCAGGTGATTAATAGGGTTGGGCATCGAGAACCGGTTCCAACTTGGAACCGTTTAAAAAATAACGATTCCATTGGAATCGTTTAGAAAATTTATTTTCGGTTCCGATCTTCGGTTCCAAGCGCGCAAGGTTTGGTTTCCATGGCCACCTGATTTCCGGTGCTTGCGCGCCCGCTTGTTCATTGAAGCCCGGTAAGCGGCTCTGAAGTGTGGATTTATTTCACTTTTAAAAGCCTGGGTCAGCACAGTGCGTCAAAAATATCGATACTGAAATATCTGAAAAGATACGATAGCCTGCTCAGCCTACACAATCCATCCCAGCTGCTCTCCTCTCCTCTCCTCTCCTCTCTGACCGACAGCGAGTTGACGCGCAGCCGCATATTCTCATTCAGCCGGTTAACCTCTGAGCACGGCGGACGCGCGTTCTGCTGGACTTTTCCTTACGACTGCGTGTTAGTGTTAGTGTGTGTGATCGGTCTGAATTTCGCGCGGGATTGCACATAATTCTACGAATCCCCGCAGATTTCAAGCTCACATCTGAAGCGCACACACACACATAGCCTACCGTAATAAAGCCCCCTCTGACATACAAGTGCAAATATTCGCTTCTTTTTCCAGCTTATTATTGGTCAAATACACTCAAACTAATTCTCATTGCACACTTTGAACAGTATGTAAACACAGTCTGAAACAAGCAGTTCTTAAAGGGACAGCAGTCATTTGTTATTCAAAGTCAAACTACAAAAAGACAAACGATCACACTGCTCTTGACCGATCAACTTTTCTAACTTTAATGGTTTTATATGAAACTATTTAATTTTTTGCAAAAACATTATCCAATGTTATTTTAAATTTATTTAGCCACTTTGCGTTTTTTTATTCAGTTTCTTACCTGAATGTTAGACCTACCTGAAAAAATAAAGCAGTCTATTTCATTTATATCTTTTATTCTATTGTATTTATTGCTATTTTTTGTAATATGTATCTTTGTTTATTCAATTTACCATTCAAAATCAAGCTTACTTGTGCTGTGTGTAAACTATTGCAACACAATTACCCCGTTGTAAAAAATACATTGAGTTAACAAATATTTGTGAGATAATTTTAATAGTAATTGATCAATGTTTATATATGAGAAAAAGCTTAAAAGCTTTATCATATAAAGTGATCTCTTCAGAAGAAATGTTTGATTGCCTAGACTTTCAAAAGACAGACAAAAAAAAATTATATAAAAAATATCAAATTGACAGTATATGCAGCGTTTTTCCCCCGTTGTATTGAAAATAGCATTGAATATCGGTGACATGTTTTGACTCCACCCCTCAAAGAATCGGAATCGAGAATCGAAAAGAACCGGAATCGAAAGTAAGAATCGGAATCGGAATCAGAATCGTTCAAATCAAAACGATGCCCAACCCTAGTGATTAATATATATATATATATATATGATTATTATGTAAATCACGATATTATGATTAACTATATGTCTTTCTCCACTCACGACTCAACATTTTAGCAACTGTATAGTGATGGTTTTGGCAAACACCCACAGCAGCCTAACATTGTGGTGGCAAGTTTTGACAGACACATTTTCATCAAATAAAAAAAAAATCTACTTCTGTAAGTTTTATATGTGACCAAAAAAAAAAAGCACAAAACAGATACTCAGAACAAATGAATTCTAGCAATGATTAAACAAAGCATATGTCATATTAAAAGTGCCTGACCACGCTGTTGACTCTAAACTAAACAATCTTCATCTTGGCTGCTCTGGGCACAGAAACGATGTGTTTGTCATTTGATGTGTGGTTTGGGTTAACTGATTTCCTGCTATTTTCACTTCAGCCAGGTATTCTGTTAAAGATGTCAAACAAGTTTTCAAAGGTCCTCACACAAAAAGATTTATAGATATTTTCTATATGGATTCTCTAAAATTACACATTCAGTTAAATTTAAATATATACATATTTTCTAATTTCCCAGTTTAATATGTAGAGAGAGCTATAAGTGGATTGATTATCCCAAAAAGTATAAGCATGTGGTGCTATCAAAACATTGCTCTGTTTGTTTGAGTTTCCCGACCAGCCTGACTCAGCAGTTTGAAGCGGGAACTGTCCATTTTTCCCACCAAAAGCTGCAGAATGGAATAGACATGTATAAAACTGCACTGTGCACCGCATCTTAATTCTTCTATAGTCATATGATAGTTTGTATTGACTTGGCAGAGATATAGATTAAATTCTGTGTAATTGTCTTGTAGGTTTGGGCCATGACTATCAGTGGATCGGGCTGAATGATAAAATGTTTGACAATGATTTCCGCTGGACTGATGGACACCCTATGGTAAGATGGGATTCATTATTTTGATCCAAACAATGTCTGTTTATTAGATGCACGTCTGTGTTCCAGGTGACCAGGATTGTAGAGAGATGAGTCATTCTTGTTTTGTTTTCGTTTTTTTGGGGGGGACAATGATTAAAAGTGTCATGAACTGGCTTTTTATTTTTTTTTACTGCTGTCTAAGGTCAACATATGACGCCTGCGTGGTTTTTACATTTAAAAACATCATAATGAATAAATAATAGGCTATTTTCCACCCTGGTTTTGAGGCTCACTCCTGCAAGCTCGGATTTTATGGGCGTGCCGCACTGAAGACTTGGAAGTAAACGCCCACAGCTAGGATCGGAGAAGATTTGCATATTTAATGAGCTTCGGCTCCCCCGCGAACACGCGTGAGGGACTGTTTTGAAAGTTGGTGGGAAAACGGTAACAGGAATGATTCTCTCACAGGGCTCGCAAAACGACTTTCTCAAACAAACACAATGATTTATCTCATCCGTCCGCGTTTGATTGGAATGCTATTTTTTATTACTTTGCTCTCCCGATTGGTGGATATAAGCGTGAACCGTGCAACACACACACACACACACACACACACACACACACACACACACACACACACACCAAGTACGTTGCAGAGAGCATGATCAAAACTTACGCAAATTGTAATGGGTTATACACCATGGAATATATATATATATATATATATATATATATATATATATATATATATATATATATATATATATATATTAGGGGTGACCCCGAATAGTCGAAGATTCGATGCATCGATATGCGGAGCCTGATTCGACCACCGATCTCACGGTCGAATCTTCGCTAGTGTTATGAAACGAGGATCATACCATTTTGGCAATATGGGGGTGCTCAATATTTTAAAGACCTGTCACGGCGCTGAGCTGAGCTGAGCATTGGTTTGCGACCCCTTTAAGGGCGCTGAGCTTCGCACCGCGCCTTTAAAATTAGAACACGTTCAATGAGTGGACACACACCGGCGGCAGCATTCAGCGCCTGTCCGCGGCCACTCAGGAAGTTGTTTAAAATCCTGCTGCACCTTTCGTGCAGCTCATCTGTCAGTCAATACAAAATTGAGCTCGCGTGTATATAATGTGCACGTCAAGTGGCGGTGTGAGTGAGATCCTGAAGCATGCGGGGCTGAGCTTCGCGTATGTCTTCACCCCCTTTAGGCACAATCGGCTGAAGAACGTGCTTGTAAACTCACTCAAAGTGTTCTTTTCCTCTCTAGGCAGGTATTTTTTTAGGTTTATTTATCAAAATGTTCTTTTATATATTTGTGTGAGGTTCTGTATTTCGATCGCGGCTTTAACATGTTATGAGAAAACGGTTTATTATGTTTATCCACCACATTACCTTTTAGGCTATTTAAACCTAAATAAGAAAGCCATTGTCAGTTCGTCAGTTGGCTGGCAGTTTTGGTCGCTTTATTAAAAGTTGTTGCTGTGTGCAGTGTGTAAAGGAAAATAAAAATAGTTTTACCCTTCTGCTGACAGTGTCGTGACCCTCCCAACCCATTCACACACACAGATTCGACAATCAGTCGACCATAGAGAGATTCGACAATTCTGATTCGATTGTCTAAATCCTTAGTCGAGGACAGCCCTAATATATATATATATATATATATATATATATATATATATATATATATATATATATATATATATATATATATATATATATATATATATATATATATATATATATATATATTCGACACGATCATTTAAATATACTCCAGGGTTTCTACTGATACAAAGCCATATGCTAATTGCTGAAGTAACCCTTTATTGATTTAAAAATGCTATAGGTTTTAAAAATGTTGAATTTATGCAGTTAATGTGTCATGTTGGAAATTAAAGTGCACATTGCATTGTAGGATACAGTATTCTACATGCAGTAGTGTGCTTTGGTGGTATACTTCATAACTTCTGATTGTGTTATAGCCATGGATAAATAACTGGAAGAATATCAAAGTAAAACTTTTTGTTTATGTTTATGGCAATAATTGCTGCACTCTTACATTAAAAATACTGCTTTTTATTTTATATTTAGTAGTATGCTATTGTGAATGAAAGTCATTACAACATTAAAGGCTATACAGAACAACCTTTTTGTGTGGTTCAGGTAAACCCTATGTTATTGGGACAAAATGCCCTGATAAAGATGGGATAATCCTTATCTGTGTGGGGACATTTTTTGGTTCCCATGAGGACAATAGCTTATAAATCATACTAAGTGATGTTGTTTGAAAATGTAAAAATGCAGAAAGTTTTAGGGATTGTGGATAAAATATACAGTGGATAAAATATACAGTTTATACAGTAAAAATCCTTGAAAAAAAAATGAAAATGTGTTTGTGTATACATGTATTTATATTCATATCCAACAATTATACATATTATTATGAACAATGATGATTTTACTTACAATCTACAGCATACATCTTTTTTTAATTTATTTGATGCATTTTCTGCCTTTATACGTATGAAATGGGGCTTATGTGTTTGTTCAAACCATGCAAATTGAGTGCAGCAGTACATTTTGTTTGAATAACGTACCCATTTTATCAAGGAAAGTCCCATGTAATCCTTCCAGATGTGTATAAAATTCAGTCTATTTTGATTCTAAGTGATCTTTGCACCCTCATGTGGGCACATGCAGTAGTGCACAAATAGAATAACACACTCTACTCGTGTTCTTGTGCACTAGCAATTTGAGAACTGGAGAGAGGGGCAGCCGGATAACTTCTTCTCCACGGGCGAGGACTGCGTGGTGATGATCTGGCATGAGGACGGCCAGTGGAATGATGTGCCGTGCAATTATCACCTGACCTTCACCTGTAAGAAGGGCACAGGTGAGACCTCCTCCTTATCCTCGTCTGGTCTGCAGTGTTGCTTTCAGTGAGTTCTTTGTCTTTGACCTTCTTTTTTCCTCCGTCCCAGTGTCCTGCGGTCAGCCGCCTGTCATAAAAGACGCCCATATCTATGGCAGCATGAAGCCGCGCTATGAGATCAACTCTCTGGTCAGGTATCACTGCAAGGACGGCTTCATCCAAAGACACGTTCCAACTATCAGATGCCAAGAAGATGGCTTCTGGGACAAGCCCAAAATCGCATGCTTGAATCGTAAGTCGTGCTCTCTGAATAAATTGTTGCTACGTTTAATTCAATTAAATAAGTATTATTTAAATATTATTAAAGTATTTTAAAGATTTTTGTTTTTATATTTTCAGTTTTAATTAGTATTTAAATGGGTAGTTCCGTGGTTTATTTCTAGGCTAGGTTGTGTTTATAGGGTGCAGTATAACATGTCTACTTCTTTTCTTTTTTAAACGCTGTATTTTTCTTATATTTGACCTTTATTCCACACCGCTGTCTCCACTGTCCTTTGAACGGCTCGTTTGCTTCCTGCTTCTATGAAGCCCATCCCTCTGAAAAACGCAATGGTCTTAGATTGGTTAGATGGCCAAATGTAGTTTCCTGTATTTTTATTGGCTGAAGTGCCAAGCACAGGTTGTCCGGAAACGCCACACCCCTTACCATTACGGGCAGAAGTCACATCTGCGGTGACTAGCGAGGGTTTATGATGTCACAAACCCAGAAGAAGCTCGTTGTAGTCCAAACCGGCCGTTTTTGTAGGCAATAAACTGCCATAACTATAAAAGACAATATCTCCGTTTGCATTGAACTTTCAGCGCTGTACACTCTAAAAAATGTTAGGTTGTTTTAACCCAATGTTGGGTCAACTATGGACTAACCCAGCAATTGGTTTGTTTTAACACAGCGATTGGGTTGTTTTAATCCTGCAGTTGGGTTAAATATTTGCAGACAACCCAATTGCTGGGTTAAAACAACCCAACTGCTGGGTTAGTCCATATTTGACCCAACATTGGGTTGTTTTTTAACATTGGAGTGTAACTTTGCAGATACTGTTTATGCTCAAGCAGCAACATTACACACTAACTAAAGTTAAAAAAGTGAAATTGCATGCAACCACCCCTTTAAGTATTTTTTTTGTCATTTTGTAATGTGTGCTTTTCTCATTTGTATTTTATTTTTATTTGTATTTTAGTTTTAAAGCACTAGTACACTTAATTTATTAAGGTTACTAGTATTTAAACTTCATCGAGATGTATATATGTGTGTGCGTGTGTGTGTGTTTGTGTGTGTGTGTGTGCGTGTATATATGTATATATATATATATATATATATATATATATATATATATATATATGATTATATTTAGATATTAAATGTCATTCTCACAATGGCAGTAAATTATTCATTGGTCATTCATTCAGGTCAGAAAAAATAGTCAGATTATATTACCTTAAATGTGTAATGTAATGGATTATTTAACTAACTACAATTGTAGTCATGTAGCTTGGAATCAGTAACTGACTACAATAAATAAATAAAAAACATACCCAGTACTATATTTTTCATCTAATTTTTTATATAAAACTTTTAATGGAAATAATCACATTTTATTACATTTATTTCAATTAAGGGAAATAATTTTGTAATGATTTTTGAAAATTAATTTAGTACTCATTCAATATTGGGGGCTGATTTAGACATAGAAAGTGCATTCCAGGTCTTCTGAAGTCATACAATAGAGGTGAAAAAAGTAATCATTCCGAAATAGAAAAAAAGAGTCAAATGGGTTTGGAAATGAAGGCAAGTAAATCCTATTTTGGTAAACTATCCTAACATATTTTTGCCTTTTAATCTGCAGCATCTACATACCAGAAGACGTATGCACACAAATATCAAAACAATAACTATTACAACAACAGTAAGAGACGCTACAGGGAGTCGACGCAGTACCGCCATCGCTGGTCAAAAACAACTGATGACTCCATACACTGATCTCCATCCAGAGCTACAGATTCTTCACATCCACAGAGAAGGTCTTCAGTCTGAAGCGGCAAAGCCAAACTATGTGCCTGATGAATGTTTTAGAGCTGAAAGTGAATTACCCTGACGGACTGCAAAAAACACCATCACCCACCCACTGAGAGTGTGCTTTATCTTTGACTATGCAATAGTGTACATCACATATTGTAATAATGTCTTAATGTTTTGACAGGGGTAGGGGGTTTCTGGTTGAAATGTATATAGTAGAGATAATGAACAAGTAAAAGCAGCTGTGAATGGTGACTTAACCTTTGCTTACGAAGAACTGAATTTCCTTTTTTCTCTGGCTCAGTAAAAGAGCACTATGGTACGAGCAGAGTATAAACAGAACAATTACAGTACGCATGTACAAAGAGTAAAAGAACAATAGGCATTATATTGTTTCACAAGGGGGGTTCAAAAGGGATGTCACTGGCTGGAAGACAAACAATGCTGAAAGGACTGCAACTCATGACTGGAAAACAAATCTTCATCGTCATCTTCCTCGGCAGCATCCTCTCTAGTTGTGAGGATTACTCTGATAACACCAAACTATTGTACACTCTCATAATCATATTCACATATGGCATCAAAATATATATTTTAGGTGTTTTTTTATATGTGGGTTTGTAATATAACCATTTTTACTTTTTTAAATGAATGTCATGGTAAAATATGAAAATATGAATACTGTATGTGTGGTTGAATGAACTAGCAATTTTGTCAAACATTGTTACAAATGTTACATGAAGCCATAGAAGTTTAATTTATTGCTGAAAATACATAGGCCTATAACAATGAATGAACTGTGAGATTTTAAATAATAAAGCGCTATTAGTATATTATGAACACGTTTAAACCGTGTGTTTTATTACATTTCATAAAAAGCCCGAGTTAATTGTGATAGAAAGCGTTCGTGGATGATGTTGACCAAAAGAGGGCGACGTGACAGTAACGGAGATTTTCCGGCGCCATTATGAAGTTGACACGTGACAGGAATGAACGTACACCTCTGTTTTGACGACTTTCTAGTCGACGCCTAACTTGGTTACATTGACAAGGTAAGAACGTGGGTGGTTAAACATTAACACTATTCAATGTGCTTTTGAGAGCTTATAAATATGCAAAGCTTCTGGAGCAAATGTATTGAGACCACAAAAGGCTATAGGTTTTAGTTTTATTGATATCTGCCCTGGAAAAATACACAGTGACCAACTATCTATCCATAATTTTTGTGTGTGTGTGGCGTTACTTCATGTATGTTAGCCTTAGGCCATCTTACTGTAGTGCTGTAGTCAGTAATGTTTATGATACCATTGTTGTCAAATTTCGCAGGTTCTAATAATATGATTAAAATGTAACAGCTTACAAGTTTTGAGATGCCAACCTCCTCCCTGCCATAATGTTCTTGGACTTTTAAAGGGTTAGTTCACCCAAAAATGATATTTCTTTCATTAATGACTCACCCCAATGTCATTCCACACCCGTGAGATTTCTGTTCATCCTCGGAACACAGTTTAAGATATTTTAGGTTTAGTCTGAGGCCTTTCTATCCTTTGAATGTAAGTGTATGCCCACTTGCTGTCCACGTCCAGAAGGTAATGAAAACATCATCAAAGTAGTCCATGTGTGACATCAGTTGGTTAGTTAGACTCTTTTGAAGTGTCGACAATACATTTTGGTCCAAAAATAACAAAAAATACGACTTTATTCAGCATTGTCTTCTCTTCCGCGTTTGTTTTCAAACCTCAAATAAAGATTCAAATGGTCGCGAATCAGCAGATTGTTTCGTGATTCGTATCGCCAATGTCATGTGATTTCAGCAGTTTGCCAGTTTGACACACGATCCGAATCTTGAATCATGACCGTTTGAATCTTTATTTAAGGAACACGGAAGAAAAGACAATGCTGAATAAAGTCGTATTTCTTGTTATTTTTGGACCAAAATGTATTGTCAACGCTTCAAAAGAGTCTAACTAACTAACTGATGTCACATATGGACTACTTTGATGATGTTTTCATTACCTTCTGGACGTGGACAGCAAGTGGGCATACACTTACATTCAAAGGACAGAAAGGCCTCGGACTAAACCTAAAATATCTTAAACTGTGTTCCGAGGATGAACGGAGGTCTTACGCTGTGGAACAATACTGGGGTGAGTCATTAATGAAAGAAATTTAATTTTTGGGTAAACTAACCCTTTAATTCTTTTGAATATTTCTTCCAGCTGTGTGACTAAACTTATGTGAGAACTGGCAATACAAATATAAAGAATTATTTGCAATTTCTTGGTTATTTTGGCAGAGTGAGACATCCAAACCAAATATGTATTTGACTGATTGTTTATTTTTTGGGTCAATGTTTTTCTTCTTTTTCACATTGATACAGTCAAATTATCCATTTAATTATACCTTATGTACACAAAACAAGGTTGGAAAATTAACGCTGCCCATGAAGACATGTCTAAGCATCCATTTCTAAAATTGTCTTAAAGGGATACTTCACCACTTTTTCATATTAAACGATGTTATTCCCTTAACTAAAACGAGGTGATACATACCTCTCTCGTCTCAGTGCGTGCACTTAATCTCTCTGACGCGCGGTGACGATCTGATAGCATTTAGCTTAGCCCACTAAGTCCAGTTCATTCACTATGGTACCAAACAGAGATCAAGTTAGAACCGACCAAACACCTCCATGTTTTCCCTATTTAAATAGTTACACGAATAGTTGAACGATCAAGTATGATGACAAACTAAAACGAGGCGCTTTTCTAAGCAGATTAAAAAGGAGAACTATAATGTATAGCGGAATAGCACTTCTGACTCGGCGCAGTAAAAAGTCCCGGCTGAAAAATCCTCCCTCACATCTTACCCTCACTCTCTCATTTCTGTCAATAGGGGGAGGGGGAGATGTGAGGGAGGATGTTTCAGTGATTCACTGCGAGTCAGAGCGAATAAGTGCACGGACTCAAACGAGAGAGGTATGTATCAACTCGTTTAGTTAAGGTAATAAGAGTTTAATATGAAAAAGCAGTGAAGTATCCCTTTAAGTCTTGTAAACAAGGCACATGTACAGTTGCCATAGTCAAAACAAAATGAATAATGAATGTGAATACATATGCAATTATTTTGAAAGCATCAATATGTATAAGTCTTTTTTACTTTTCTTTTATTTTGTGGAGCTGGAAATTTAGTGTAGCAGCTAAAACTCATGATCTTCAGTTCTAAACTGGCTGTGTTGACCTTAATAGTAATGATAACAAGAATAAAACATCAAGTAGTTTTTGTCTTAGCTTGGCAGTCTGTTTTTATGGTTTGTTTCCAAATGCCTTGGCTTGACATGTTTTTCTGAAGGTCTACTGCTTCATAGACAAGTAAAGGCTGAATGCAGCATGCTAACTATGCACTTTTTTGTTGTGCCATTATTTTTTGCATTGTCGTTGAGTAAACCTTTACCTGCAAGGTCTGTTTTTTCTACAATAGAAGGTACATTTCATTGTGCTGTTTTTCTTTTACTAAGTAACACAACATGGTCATTAACACTGTCATCTTTTTGACCACCTCAGTCTTGCTATTTGTAAACGGTAACATGCATAGACTAAAACTACTCATCACATTGGCTAGAAACTGGGCCGTGTGCTTTCTTTCACACAACTTCCTCTAGCAAACTAATTTGTTTTAACATTTGGCACCATTGCTATAGGTTTTCTACGGTTTCATTAATTGATCACATCAGGTTGGAAATAGGACAGAACAGAAATACTAAAAACAATCAATTTACTTTTGAAACACAATTGGTTTGTTATGATGTCTGTGGTATGAACACTTTCTTCAACGTCCTGGACACTAAAACCGTTTGACAGTGATGAGGTCAATACAGTGGAGCTCTTACATTGTGACATAGGGGAGACATCTTAGAAACACATTATTTCAAGAAAAAGATAATTAACATACATTTATAAACACTCTACTTGTATATTTCAATAGTTAAAAAAATCACAGAACAATGTTTTGTTTCTTAATGCGACATATGACTCAACATGGTTTGGTCCACACATACAATGTTTTGAACTAAATTTAAAAAGGTATGTTTTTAGGAAATTGAAATTTAGCACCCTGTAAGGATGGCAAAAGGAAAAATTGCGCTCATTGTGCCATAAATGTACTGAATGGTGTTTAGCACTTTAGTTGAATTTGTTTTCCTATCAACAGAAAATATATTTTCCATCATGCTATTTATATGGGATATGATGTTCTTGAATGACAAACTAAGTGCCCAAAGGTATCAGTACAAAGTATTTAAGCTTTTCAGTCATTCACTTCTAGAACATCCCTCAGGCTACTGCATGCTAAATGGAAGAGCACAGTGTGAATTTCTACTGCAATCTTGCCAAATATCTCTTCCTTCAGCACTGCTGTAAATGATCGTTCAGAAAACACGCAGCTATATGTTCTGTGGCATCCTATGAATACTATTCCTGTCCTGTTGCCATTTAGAAGTCTTGATTTTGAGAGAAGAAGGCACCGAAGGTGCCTAATCCTTCAGAATCTTTCCTTCAACATCAGTTATTTACTTTATCTTCAAATCCTTCTGTATTACAGTATCTAGAGACTTTGTCACAGTTTTAATGCACTCGAACTAACACCTTACATTATTACTCTTAGTTCTTGAGTTATATGGTTTGTACACTCAGTTGTCGCTCTTGTAGCAGTAGACGCCGTAGAGTTTGTGCTTCTTGTCTGGGAATCCAGAGAAGCGTACGGCGGCCTCTGTGGGACTGCAGCGCCTGCGTGGTTTAGAAATTGGGTACCGTACGCTACCGTCTGCCAGCCAGCCTGCGTCGCAGCGGTCGTAGCCCAGCAGCTTCCATGCTGCGTACATTTGCCCGACTTTGGCAATCTGAGCGCCATCCTTTTGACATGCCTGCACTGCTTCATTATACGTAAGCTTGGAAGGGTGTATCAAATAATAGAAACGTCCTGGAGAAAAGAAAAGGGAAGTGTTAATTCTCAATTTGCATTAAAGATTCTTTGTATTGATAAACATTATACATTATGTATCAGATCAATTGCTTTACAGATGTATTTTATCAAACCGTTGGAAAGGACCAACCTTTGTAGTTAGAGGTGAAACAGAAGACATCATATCTTTCTTTTTGCTTGTCACGCATCCCATAATTTCTCACACCGGGAATGGTGTTTTTGCCTCCACATGGCTCTCTGGGTTTGGTGATGGGGTATTGCACCGATCCGTCACTGAGCCACCCTGCATTGCACCAATCCAACCCATCTCTCCAGGCATCGTACAGCTGGTCAAAAGATGCAACGATGGCATCCTGGTCTCGGCAAGCTTTCTCAGCATCAGGGAAGTTCAGGTTGTAACGACCCAGTCGAGGAAAATACGGAAACACAATGCCTGTAGAAAGCCGAAGACCAGAAAAGGTATGAAATTGCATTATTTCGTAATAAAAGTCCTTAAAAATGCTCCCTGTGTGAAATCAAATTCCTGATTGCTATATCTGTTTTTTCAAACGCACCATCTTAATTTTGATTTATTGCATGCAACTGAAGTGATGCCAAGAATGCAGACAGCAGGGACCAAATGAATGTCCCATTATTTGGCCCTGATAGCTCTTGTGTCAGGATCTTGTCGATGGTCCAGATTTAAAAGTTGTTCTAGTCTGCATTATAAGACTATTGAATAGCGTTTACCTTGCACACAGTGTGAAGAGAGTCAGCACAATGCTATCTCATATCTAATTGGCTTGAGGAATAGCCAAGAATGTTGCATTAACTGTGTATAGTATTGTGTAATATTCCATAAAATCCAGCCCAGTGTCACAATGGTATTATCGCTGTAGCACCACCAAAATGTGGCCATTTCAGAGAAGAGCCTTGAGAGGTTATTGTGTTTAAAAGATTTAGAAAATATACACAATGTAGAATGAAAACATTCTTGCATTAACAACCAAATGACAACTATCAATTTTTATTAATTTTTTAAAAATATGGTTTTAGGGAATATTATTGTTTGGTGCTGGTCTACATGGTAGACCTGCTAGCCATGTTGTTCACCAGCAAAACTTAACTGGTGAAATAGTTTGACCCAGGAAATCTTCCATGTAAATCTGTTGTTAAAACATGATAGTGACACCTCCACATCAGCATCTAAAAGATCCCATCATCTTTTCAAGGTGAGACTTAAAAAAATCTACCTGAAAGATGTTTTCTTGAGATTGTGTAGGAAAAACCAGCAAGATAACATGAATCTATGCTTTACCTTGCAGGTCAAGGGATACAACTGCTGTATCGTCCTCCAAGCCATCGATGACTTCACACTTGTATTTCCCATAATCCTCCAGAGTTATTTCATTGATAACCAGTGAGGCATCATTCTCGCTGGCAGCCTGTAGATGCACACGGCCATGGAATTGACCATAGCTCTTTTTGTGGAAGCCCATAGCTACGAAAACATCAATTTCCTTAAGATAGTCTGAAGTCAGTTTAGTCCATTTAATCCTCAGTTTGGGATTTGGGACAGACGAGGGATCCCGGTTGAACTTGCATGGCAGTGTGGCGTTGCCTCCACGTTGTGAGATTACTTTGGGTTGTGCTGTGTCAACTGAGAGCCGGGGGCCATTTTCTAAAAATCAAAGAAAGAAATATTCATTAAAAAAGGTAAAGAAATAGACACAATAATAGCCATAGCTCTAATTTGTTTTGTTGGTTAGTGTCCAATAACTTAAGGCGTTTCACAAAGATGATATTGCGAATCTATCATTGCTACAGGCTGCTGTGGTTATGCAAATACATGAATCATTATGTTTGCTACATTTCTTAGGAATGAAACTCCCCTACATGTTTTTGACAGAAACTGTGCGTGCTCTTCCAATTAAGACACTCCAGCAACCATTTCAGTGCACATATAACTGTCGGACAGTTTCTTAAATCCATAATCCCAAAACTAAATTATTGCACTTTTGTATCTATTTATAGTTTAGAGGAGGGTTACACTGTATGGTAAGATTGACAAATCTTGTTCTTATAATGGTTGTAAAGGGGCAAAATACATATTTGTGACTTTTTGAAGACATGATTGGAGAATGTGTTGTCCAAGGTAAAACAAATGTCTTAATTTATAAATAAATGATAAATTGATTTGTATGTGAAAATAAAACTCTCCCATACCAGACTGATCTCATGAAATGGCGTATGTATGACACGCCAATTCGTATGCCATTTTCGCTTTTTAGCGTGTTTATCAACGCAGTTTCATTCTAACGTTATCCCCCTACACTGCCCCTACCCCTAAACCTACCCATCACACACACACAGCCCCTAAACCTACCCATCACACACACAGCCCCTAAACCTACCCATCACACACACAGCCCCTAAACCTACCCATCACGAGAAACATTCTGCATTTTTACATTTTCAAAAAAACCTAATTTAGTATGTTTATGAATCTGTTTACCTTGTGGACACACACATATATTCAGACACATTTTGAACGCATAACTCAAACGCTTCCCTAAACCTACCCGTTTGTGTATTATAAAAAACAGGATAACAGGCAGATACGACTGCAGGCACAATTTATTCAGAAAGTACAAATATTCCAAGTGTTGAATGATTGATTTGTGTGAAGAAAATCCCCAAAAGTGATTCGAACGATGAGTCCATCCGCCAAAGATTAATAATAAATTTCAAATATTGCCGCCGGAAGAAACGTCACGTCAGCATTGGCTGTCGTGTGTCTCATGACCAATTGCGTCATTACGTCACCTTTGATAAGCGCTTTGGGTGTCTAGAAAAGCGCTATATAAATGTAATGAATTATTATTATTATTGATTGTAAAATGCCATTGGCTCACGTAGGTCTCGTGACCGATCGCGTCATTCTAAACTTGTCGTGACATGTGTATCATTTGAATCAGAAATATGAACGAGTGCGTGCGTTCTGTTCACAAAGGGGCGTGACCATCATTTCAACTAAAACATTAAAATCAACGCTGTTCTTCACATGAAGATATCATATGGCTTCAGAAGACTTGGAATGCAACATGAGTTAATACTTTTATACTGCTTTTATGACCGTTTTTGCAATAAATACATGTGACTGTACATTTATTTGCCTGTTACATGTTTTATATTGTTGAGAGTGGGTAGGTTTAGGGTAGGAGTGGAGTTAGTTGCTCCAAAATATAAAATTAGGCTATAAATATTAATTCTGTGAGATCAGGTTGGCGGAATCACACGGCGTAGACATACACGCGGATATGATGGTTTGTTTAGGCGTAAACATACACGCGGAATCACACGGTGTAGACATACACGCGGATATGATGGTTTGTTTAGGCGTAGACATACACGTGGAATCACACGGCGTAAACATACACGCGGATAGCTCAAAATGCGTACAGATAACACGCCACTTGGCTTTGTTGCCCATACTCTTCCTAATGGACAGGGGGGTCAGATACGGATCTGAGTTAGACCTGGATTGTCATAAACAAGTTCCCAGCAACACCTTGCTTGATCTGTTGAAAACCTGTAATCCGGTCAGTAAAGACAACCTGCAGCTAAACTGCAGATTAATTCAGCTTCTGCTAGGGCAATGCTTTTTCTGTCAAAATGTCAACTAAACATTGAATTCAGGCACTGCCCCAGTGTCCTAACAAGGTGCAATGCAACAAGTTTTCATCTTTAACCCTCGGTTTCACAGACAAGGTTTAAGCTTGTCACAGACTAAATTGCATGTTTGAGCAGTTTTAACTGAAAGCAACTTACACAGACTTATCTTAAAATAAGACAGTGTCATTGTTTTTTTCTCAAGATACACATCAGTAATGTTTTTTTCCAAGGCACGTTAATAAAAGCTACCTAAACGTCCTAATTGAACTAAAACCTAATCCTGGCTTAATCTAAGCCCTGTCTGTAAAAACGTGCCACAAATGTTGAAAGTTAAGTGTCACAGGATTTCAGATTTATAAAACAATTGTGATTTCACTAGTGGCTACTTTGCATGATTCAAAACAGAAATTTAACCCAAGCTACCAAGTCTTATTGCGCATTTGATGTGGCTTTTTAGGTCAAAACAGTTTAGCATTACATTGATAGTGATCTCTTCTTGTTGCATCTTTTCTTGGTTAGGACACATGGTGTTTTTATACTTAATTAATACTTTATATATTGTTCTTCACACAAACTAATCATGTTTTCTTGTGTTTTTTTTCTTTCTTTCCTGACATATGCAGTCAGGAAAGCTGATACTTATAATTTCTCAGCGTGAGTAAAAATGGAGCTTATCAATTATTTAACACTTGTAGTAAGTAATTCCAACCACTTTGCGTCTTGTGATGGTAGCCAGAGGGGTTTGAATCACCTAAGTCAACACCGAATGAGATAATTACCGTGAGTGTCCCTGTTAAGAAATGCTGGAGGGGGAAGACCATTTACGGGATAGGCAGTACAACCCCCTCTCTATCTCACTCTCTTTCTACAATTTACTTTCACAAACAAACACACCATTTACTGTCTCTTACCTGAGATGTATATGGTCCTGTAGTGTTCCAGGTCACTGTATGCCTCATCAAAGTTGTCTGCTCGACTCTCGGAGAGGACCAAGAGGAAGAGAAGTAGGAAGGTCATCTTGATTTGTAGCACCAGGGGGGTTGGGGGTTACTTTACTACATAGAGACCACAAGAAAAAGGACTGTCAGACAGTATGCATTTTACAAAACTATTTATCTGCTGTATATCCCAACTAGTTTCATATTATAAAAGAAAAAACATTAAGTTATATTATTAGGCTTTATGGAGTTTGTGAGAGAGTTCAGTTTTTTGTGACTTGCACCAGATCGCATGCACGTTTCCATCTGCAGTAACTCCCCAGTGCAGTGCTGTCACGCAGACCCAAGTGCACACAGTGTCCTTTTCACCACATCACTCAGAAAGCAACTCACACAAATAGGACAGCTACAGAAATAAATGACTAGGACCATTAAACCTTTCACGCATACATAAATCCCAATTAACACCAGAGCAATCCGGCAGCAAGTGCTGCAGGACTGCCTCCTATACCCTTCACCTTAAGAGGCACTGAAGTGTGAGAAAAGTGCAGTCAAGATGCTCACTACGGCACAAACTAGCACAAAACTTTGCAGGCACACTTCAACAGCACAGATCATCTCCCTACAGACACCAAGCTCAGAAAGGACTTACCATCTTACGGAGCGTGTGCTCCTGGCCACCAGCGCATGTGAGGACGGCTACACAAAAGATCAGGGTTAGAAAGTGTGTAGACTCTTCTCTCTCTCTCTCTGCAGTCACTCTGATTGATTCGTTTTTTCTTCATTCATTTCAGAGTGCTGACGCACTGAGGTAGTTCCTCTCTACTGCAGTCAGCAGAACTGCTCTGCAGAGTAGCCAACCCCCCCAAACCCAGCCTGCAAACAGTCATTACGCATACCAGGAAGCCACCGCTGATAACACTGAGGACTTGCAGATGCAGTGCCCTCTCCTGTGACAGATAAGTTACCTCAGTACAGTGAGCTTGCTCAACTGTGACGAGGTAAATCATATGGGTTCAATGTAGAAGGATACCAAGTCCTCTACTGCCAAAAAAAAAAGACAAAATACAATGCAAAGGAGCTCTAGGCATGGTTTCAATAAAGCAATACCTTGAATTAGGCTGGGGCTTGGAGGACGCCACATGGGTCTGCTGTGCTAAATTCCCCTACGAGGCCATTTTATGGCACAACTATTACGGTTAAAAGAATTTGTTCCCGCCCAAATGACCCTAAGGCCTTTTTAGTGTAATTACTGTCAAACATGCCCTGTTTTGCAGGCTGCTGGTTAACCAAACACAGACCGTTAACTCTTATCCACACTAACTGTGCTGTTGACACAGAATACTGTTACCAACCACATTCTTTTGTGACAATCCATTGTATAAAGTGAGGTCAAGCACAGGGAAAACAATCCATGTCTTGAGTTTTTGAATGTGGGTAAACGTCCTAAACGCATAGACTGCAGTTGATCAGCAAACAGCAATAGTTTAGAAACAGTGCCAGACCACCAGCTAATTCACATAAGCATCACAAGAATCTTAGTCTTGCACAACTTGAGAACTTTTCTTCTGGGAAGAGGCAGCAAGTCTGCAATTGGGAGAAAAAGTCCCTCCTTGTTGAAATCACTTGCTGCCAGAAAGAGACTGTCCAGTTTAAACAGTGACTCAATACGCTGATGCTTAACTTTGTACTCCTCTTGTTTTTATATGTTTGAGCCAGGTTGCCGTTACCACCTTGACATTAAATCTTGCTCTTTGAAATAAGCATTGCCAGCTTCATTTGTTGTTTAACATCAATACTGGTTTTTCAGTTATCATGCTAAAGGTCTTGCAAAATCTTGAAAGCTTGGGGCAGTGGAATATGAGCAGATAACCATGGCATCATCTGTGAAGAAAATAACTTGTCAGCAATCGGAGGTCTGGGACAGGTCCTGATTAAACATACTTGTTTAACTTGAGCACAGATTGTCCCAGATTGTTTCTGTAGAACTTTCCAATCCTCATTTGGAAATCTCTTTTGTAAGACCCAAACCCTTCTTTTGTTATATTTTTTACCGAATGATGTAAAGTGTTTAGTTAACTGGGCTTTTTAGCACATGACTATTAGTGTCATTTGAAAGTGATGTTTGATAGCAATGGCTCTGAAATGAACTTTCCTGGTGTATATAGTACTTTTTAATGCATTGGGTCTGGCTCATAAAAAAACAAAGTTCAAAAGATAAGAAAAGGTTTGTGTTTTTGAATAGAGCTAAATATTTACAGTTTTTACTTAGAACTTTTGTTAGAAAAGTCTTTTGTTAGTACAAGAAAATATATTGCTAGACACATCTAGGCTTGGAGACTAAACACACAAGTAGACCGTACAGAAAGTTTGACTACACAATGGTCATTGGAAATTGTCAATTGGAATTGGAGTATAGACAATTTGGAGGGCATTTCAGTATGTCACTCCTCAACATCTGTGGTTTCTGAGCAGCTGTAAAACTCAGGGAGATTATGGATTCTTTTTAGCCAGAACCTCATTCCCCTTTGACCCCAATCCCTAATGTGCCAAAACATAATCCCTTAAGTGGTTGATTTGAGTAGTCTTTGCCGATCACTTTGCATTACTATGAGGGCTATTACTTTCCTCATTTGGAATAGTGGTTGTGTATTTTCACATTCATTTATTGAGTGCCAGCTAATCAACCCGATTTCAAGCAATGTGATTTTTCAGAAAGCCTCGCAAAGTATAAATTTATACTTAAACCATTTGGCTATTAACCAAAGTTAAAGTTAAATGCAGTTTGTCAAAGAAATGCAATACTTTTTACTAGTAATGGACTAGTAATTATAGCAATATTTAAGCCAGACTGATTAATCAGTACATATTTGGCCATTTTAATTCAGATGTTACCTAAATTACAGCACAGAGATGTCCTTTAGCAATACTAATAACACCTGATAACAGAAGAGATAGGGATAGAGAGTATGCTCTAATTTCAGTTTTATGTTAGATAAAGATTTGTTTGTTAAATGGGTTAATTATTCTTCCAAGGAAAGGCAGACATAATTGAACAGCCTAAGGCATTAAACCTGCTGAGTTCACAGTAAACCTGTACAGATGGCAATGGTGATTTTCAGGTTAATGCAAAAACAGTTCAACACAAATAGATGCAGTGTAAACCTGTGATTTCAATGACTCATGTTTAAAGCTTATGTTTGATTCTACAAAGCGCATCGTAACCCTTAATCTCCATAACATCAGTAAGAGGACTGTTTTCACCCTTCAAACGAGTCGCTGTCTTTGAAGGCCACACAATCTCTCTGCACCAGACATTAGAGCGATGACAGTGGATGAATGGAATCCTAAAACCTCTCATTTACAGAAAATCAGGCTTATTTTTAATCTCTGCCACTCACAACATCCTGTTTAATTTACTCACCATGTCCTACCATTAAGATACATTTAGTTATAGATATCTGTCTTAAGCCTGGTTCAGACAACACAACATGTTTGTGCTACAATAGTCACTCCTAAATTTTTGTCACAGAGAAGAAAAATCAGACCAATCATCGCTTGTCACCTTTAACGTGCATGATGTCATTTAGAAGGCGGAACTAGCGTCTGACTTCCGGAAACAAGAGTGTAAACAAACAATGACTAAATAATGTTCCCACCCAAACAATGTCGAAGTGGTGTGTTAGCTTAATGCTAATTCCAATACTCACTGGGTTGCTGAAGTCCGCTAGCATTCGCCAGTATTTATCTTTTTTCACTTAAAAAAAAAAGTCTTGGTAGTTCCTCAAGGAAACATCATAGGCTACGTCTAAATGTGATTATCTGTGTATCTGATTGGAATCAGATCTGAAATTATTGATGTCCACATTGTGCATCAGAACTGTTCAGATCCGATTTGTTGTGTGTCCATGGCACTTCCCTTCTCTTTTCCAGGATATCTGCATTGGTTTCTATGGCAATGATGTTGCATTGGTAGCCATACACCAAAAACAACAACAACATGGAACAACAATATAAAAGTCACAAACCATGCAAAATCCGATCAGAGCATTCAGACTGAAACGGATATCCAGATCAGAACACCATTGCCTTCTACTTCTTATGTAAATCTTGTGCATGAAAAACACCACAGAAAAATAAGCGATTCTCAACATAACGCCAACTGTGATGCAATCGCTGGTATCATTAAAATGAACACCTGCAACATTTGCACTATGTCCAAACATGTTCATTGTCAGGTGGAACTGACGGGGCCGAATCATCTGGATCTGCAGGTAAACAAGTGTCACGCGAGGATAGTGAAAACAGCAGCTCTCATGGACACAAATGTCATGTTCCAGGCTGTGCAGGGGACGTGGAAATTTTTATACCCTTCCCACAGATAAAAAAATGGCAACAGTCATGGTTGATGTTTATTATAATCGAATAGCACAACAATTTAATTTAAAATCGTTCGTTTGCTCGGCCCATTTCAAGCAAACTTCGCTCAGTGTCTTAAACTGAAGAAAGGGGCAATTCCAACTGTATTCCTGCAAATAATAAGTAGTGATTTGCCCAATTATTGACTATTTAAACATTTTCTGATTAAATTGAAAGTTTCTTAGAGAGACAGCATTGTCTAGATGATGCAAGATGCTAGTACAGTAACAATAGGAAACACCAAGCACCATACAAACTAAATAGTATATCTAATGACAGGTTAATATTATTTTGTATTACAAAATACAACCTTAAATACCTATGTCATACTACATTAGTTTGGTTGACGTTTAGTTGCTAACATCACCTCCACCATATAAGTTAAAACGATAGTCATTTGAAAAGGCTTCTATTCATTTAGTAAAAATATATATATTTATAATTTTTAGAACTGAAGGTTTTTTCATGCTTGTATATCAGAATACATCACAGTCACTGCGTAGCCTAAATTGTGACTAACGTAATATAAACATGCAATATCGTTGACAAAAAAAGACGAGTCTAGAATGTAGTTCAAAAAATAAAAACTTGAACAAAAACCACTGGTTTTGTGGAGGGGAAAGAAGAGCGTTCGTGCTTGCGGTTGCCAGATTTCATTCATTTAAATCACCCAATCAGAGCTTTTCTGTGAAAAGAACATGTATACTATCCAGTGTTTTACCTAAACGTGCAATCTGGCAACTATATGCAATCTGGCAACTATATGCACGCAAGCTCTCTCTCGCGTACGGATGATCTGAAAACACTAATAAACAAGTAAGCTGTATTTTATCAATCTCCATTTGAGATGTTCTGCTTAAAGTGTCATTCAGTCGGTCTGTGTTCTGTCAGAACTGTCAGGACTCAAGAGTTGCTTCACTGAACAACTGAACTGTTGTGAGCTGTGAGCTGCTGAAACAAACCAATCAGAGCTCAACATTAATATTCATGACTCTTTCAAGTAAGGCAAAAACAGAGCATTACATCCTAGGGACAATTTCTAGGGTTGTAAATGGACCTGTAAAACTGTATCTGGACAATTTTTGCCATTAAATAAGCCACATACCCTCTATGTAGATATCAGAGAACAATTGAACATATTGTTTCAACTCATTCTAGGGCACCTTTTATTACAGAAGATTTTATGTTTTCAGGCAACACTAATTACATTTTCTGCTTTGCCTTGTACATTTCATTTTCCAGGCAAATCAACTCTATTTATTTCTAAACAGTACTGAAATACAGACACTTCTGGAGTTTTAGCACACAAACATGTCCAAGACTGGTCCCATTGACTGGGTAATCGGACATCGGAGCCATTACACAGGATTCGTTATCCAAAGCTCCACTCCCAAAAAACTTAAAGAGCCATGTCACAACATTTAAAATCGTTCCATGTGTTTTCTCTAGGGGTCAGGCGTGTGTTCGACCTCCACTCTCTGTAACCACTTAATAAAGTGAGTTCATTTCATGGACTCTGTTTGCAAGTCAAATCCATTTGTTACAGGTGTCATATGCCGCATTTTTGTCATGAAAGTTTATTACACATGGACATGGTTTAGCCTTATTTGCATTCTGTGAATTCTATAAATAATTGACCCAAACAAACAAAATATTCATTATTTATTCAGTCTCATATTGTTCCAAATCTGTATGATTGGAATTGGATTGTCAAAAGGGTATATGCACAGAATTATAGACAAGTTAAATAAGGTTCCCTTCTTTTTTTAAATATCCCAATTTTTCACATTATTTAGAAAACAATATGCACAGGTCAGAAAACAGTTCAGCCATTCATAATGAACAATAAAGAGACACTCTGTTCGGAATAATATAAAGAGGCGGTCTAAGATCCACATACAGTATAAAACTATTTTGTGAGGTGAGGCAAATGACTAAGATACATTTTTCTGATAAAAAAAATTGTGATAAAAAACATTTTATGATAGAGTGATAAATGCAGTGAGTTAATGCAATAGCTCACATAAACTAACAATATAATAACAATAGGTATTATTATCCTCTATTTTTAATCTTGCTGGGTAAAGATAAATAACCTAATAAAGATGCACGTTTAATGTCTAATAAAACTGGTCTTGGACGTTTCTAACACCTATTGCTGATTTTGCTTCCGATTAAACTATGTTATTCCCTTAACTAAGACGAGTTGATACATACCTCTCTCGTCTCAGTGCGTGCACTTAATCTCTCTGACGCGCGGTGACGATCTGATAGCATTTAGCTTAGCCCACTAAGTCCAGTTCATTCACTATGGTACCAAACAGAGATCAAGTTAGAAGCGACCAAACACCTCCATGTTTTCCCTATTTAAATACAGTTACACGAATAGTTGAATGATCAAGTTTGATGGCATACAATCAAACGTGTCACTTTTCTTTTCTTACGGCTTTGGATCAACATGAGGGTGAGGAATTAATGGCAGAATTTTCTTTTTTGGGGGGTGAAATAACCCTTTAAGTATTTTCTGCTTGCAGCTATATTTCTAAAACATTAACAAGTATTAGACAAAATACTTTAAGTGGAAAAGCTTACTGCATCTTTAAAGCAAAGTTCCAGTTTCATTCATGTCTCATTAATTTAATGGGGGCAGTTGTGTAAATATAACCTTTCATTCAGCTTGTACCTGTCTACTTTGTCTCTTAGTATGTTCCATGTTCGTTTAAGACAATGTACCTCCTATTCATAGACTTCAGCATGAGGAAGGGCTCTGTGCTCAGTGCATAAAGAGCCTTTGACTTGGCGGCACTACCTGGGCGTGTTAACAGGGGTGCTCATACCGACTCCAAAAATGGAATTGTAAGGCATCACTGGTGGACAGCAGATGGATTTTGTAATCGGGCAGCAGCAGGAAGCATTCTTGAAATCAACAGCCAGTTACTTAGAAGTCAAAAAAACTGAGCCTGTTACTCTTGGGTATGTATATTTATTTGAAAGCTAAATATTCCATACCACAAATAAACTGTTAGGTCAAAAATAATATATTCTCCTAGTGGCACATGGGGTGAGTTCATGCCAGTCCACCAGCCCGGCATCTCATTAGAGTTCTGTGGGTTTTGATGTCACCCTTGTACCACCTTAGCACACACAAAGAGTCCTCAGTGCTGATACATAAACTACAACCGTCTTTCTACCACATCTTCAACCGATCCACACATTGCCTCGACAAACCGTATACTCTCCCACACCCAGTCAGACCTGCTATTCACATTTCTGAAGTAATACCATAAATGAAAAATTCTGAAAAAAAGGAAAAATTACTATCTAGTTACTGTAAACAATAGGCTGGATTTGTTCCCTTTACAGGAAATGAAGCATATTGAAAAAATATAAAACTGAAATATGCAATTGTAAGCTTCCTCAACAATGGTCAGCTGACCTCAGTTCAAATAGCTTTTTTCCATCTCATGATTGAGTTTGATTGTCAACTTTAGAAATTCTACTAACTACGTATAAGTAACTTTGAAACAACATTCTAACTAACTTGAATTAATTTGCAACTACATATAACTTACTCTCATTAGAGTATTAGTAGACTGCTAGGTTAGGGTTAGTAGAATAAGCTGTCACGTACTTGAAAAGATACTGTCAGTAGAATGTCTGTTGGGGGTCCAACAAAATAGTTTTTGCAGATAATAAGCAGACAGTCTATTAATATTGTTGTATTGTAGTCCAGTCTCAAAAGGCATGTATATACATGTATATTTTAGTCCCTGTTTACACCTGGTATTAAAGGTTTGGTTGAACCAAAAATGAAAATTCTGTCATTAATTACTCACCTTCATGTCGTTCGACAACCGTAAGACCTCCGTTCATCTTCAGAACACAGATGAAGATATTTTTGTTAAAATCCGATGGCTCAGAAAGGCCACCATTGGCAACAATGTCATTTCCTCTCACAAGACCTGTAAAAGGCACTAAAGATGTTGTTACAAAGCCCATCTCACTACAGTGGCTCTACAATCATTTTATGAAGCGACTAGAATAGTTTTTGTGTGACAAAAAAAACCTAAATAACGACAGTATATAGTGACGGTCGATTTCAAAACACTGCTTTCTGATTCTTTGGAGCTTTATGAATCAGTGTATCTAATCAGCGGTTTTCGCATCGCCAAATCACGTGACTTCAGCAGTGTGACGATTTGACACGAATCCTAAATCGATACACTGATTCATAATGCTCCGAAGCTTCAGGAAGCAGTGTTTTGAAATTGGCCATCACTAAGTCGTTATAATTTAAAAAAAAAAAAATTCATCGCTTCATAAAATGATTGTTGAACCACTGTAGTGAGATGGGCTTTGTAACGCCATCTTTAGTGCCCTTTATGGGTCTTGAGAGAGGAAATGACATTGGTGTCAATGAAGGCCTTTCTGAGCCATCGGATTTCAACCAAAATATCTTCATTTGTGTTCCAAAGATGAACGGAGGTCTTACAGGTGTCGAATGACATGAGGGTAATTAATCAATTACAGAATTTTCCTTTTTGGATGAACTAACCATTTAAGATGCATCTTGGTCAATCAGATCACAAGTAAATGAGAGACACATTCCTGCTTATATCTGCTGTTTTATCTCTTTTGTCCGCTTTTGGCCACTTCTGTTCTGATTTCTTCAAGGGGAGTGTCTATGGGTGGTAAATGTATGTTCTTTTTCAGATTTTTCGATCTAATGGATGAAATAAGCTCACACAATTTATATGAACACAACTGGAAACCGGAGCTTTCGTAACTGCTCTGAGTGTGTGTTATAAATCAGGAATGGTGAGAACTTTGTGCTTGATATGTAGTTTGTCTTCAAATCAAACTTGGGTCTGTAGCTGACAAAGTTTAAATCCCGTCTGGTTAGCGCGCTTCCCATGAAATGCATTAGGTCAGAAGGTGGAGAGAGGAATTTAACCATCGTCTACACTACAAATGCAATCCAGTCAAATGTGTTTTCGACAGTCTCTGGAAGTGGTCGAAGGTGGACAAGCTCCAAATGATTTAGACCCCGTTTACACCTGTATTTAGCATCATAAAATTGTGATTGGATAAACCAAAATGCATTTTAGTATCGGGTTTAAACAGGGCCATAGGCCAGATGTCATCTGACCTTTTGAAAAGCAAAACATTAACTAGAAAGAAAGAAATTTTCCCTATTAAAACTAAGAGTTTTATAGCTTGATGCCATAGAATAAATCTTTGTGAGAGTCACATCGAGGGCTTTCATAATGTTCAAAGAGCATAGCAACTCAATACAATGTAAAATGGTTCTTCATAACAAGATGCTCTTTGGTAAAATGTACAGCAAATAGCCAAAGGAAGAACATTTTGATGTGCTGAATAGATCTCTATAGACAAAAACATTAAGAGTTGTATTCAAATCTAATTAACCACACTGGCCTAAGCATGAAATGAACAATGTTTAATGAGATAAAACAGACTTTGAAGTAATGCAAGACATTAACCTGAAGGAGACCAGGGGTGAAATGACTTGCATCACCCCAGGCCACCCTCCTCTACATCACAGCACTGTGGAGAATGAGGACAAAAGGTCACTTGGAAAATCGGCTGGTTTAATGTGCTCTGGCAACCATGTGAGGAAAGGGTCAGAGTTCAACCATTTTCATCAAACCACTAGACGTATCTTTGAGAAAACTGGTGACATGACCTTGAGATCTGCAGCCAAACAGCTTCCAGACAGATCTGATTGACTAGCTTTAGTTAAAGAACTCTAGTGTCTGCTGAAATAATGGTGTTACCACCTTAAAGACCTGAGAGACTGAAATGAAACCATGCGTTTGTATAAGCTTGTACTCTTTTAGAATGACATACATAACATAAATTCACTCACCTAAAGATTTATTAGGAACACTGCAATTATCTAATCAACCAATCACATGTCCGTTGCTTCAATGCATTTAGGGGTGTGGTCCTGGTCAAGACAATCTCCTGAACTCCAAACTGAATGTCAGAATGGGAAAGAAAGTTGATTTCAGCAATAATGAGCAAGGCATGGTTGTTGGTGCCAGACAGGCCGGTCTGAGTATTTCACAATCTGCTCAGTTACTGGGATTTTCACACACACCCATTTCTAGGGTTTACAAAGAATGGTGTGAAAAGGGAAAAACATCCAGTATGCAACAGTCCTGTGGACGAAAATGCTTTGTTGTTGCCTGGTTGGATGAGTCTCGATCTCTGTTAAGACATTCAGATGGTAGAGTCAGAATTTGGCGAAAACAGAATGAGAACATGGATCCATCATGGCTTGTTACCACTGTACAGGCTGGTGGTGGTGGTGTAATGGTGTGTGGGGGATGTTTTCTTGGCACACTTTAGGCCCCTTAGTGCCAATTGGGCATCGTTTAAATGCCATGGCCTACCTGAGCATTGTTTCTGACCATGTCCATCCCTTTATGACCACCATGAACCCATCCTCTGATGGCTACTTCCAGCTGGATAATGCACCATGTCACAAAGCTCGAATTATTCAAATTGGTTTATTGAACATGACAATGAGTTCACTGTACTAAAATGGCCCCACAGTCACCAGATCTCAACCCAATAGAGCATCTTTGGGATGTGGTGGAACGGGAGCTTTGTGCCCTGGATGTGCATCCCACAAATCTCCATCAACTGCAAGATGCTATCCTATCAATATAGGCCAACATTTATATAGCATGCTTTCAGCACCTTGTTGAATCAATGCCACGTAGAATTAAGGCAGTTCTGAAGGTGAAAGGGGGTCAAACACAGTATTAGTATGGTGTTCCTAATAATCCTTTAGGTAAATGTATATGATGCGTTTGTATATCTTCTTTTCATAAGGCTTTTTTCAGATCCAGCTTCAGGTTTATCTAAATATAACTGGGGAAAGAAAATTAGGCAAAGTGTCACCATAGTGGCACACTGAAGCTCAAGGTTTGGTTGCTCCAAACCGATAGATGGCAAACTGTCCTTCATGCAACACAGAGTGCTTCATTCATGTGTCAAATAAAGACATGCATTATTAATTTATACTTTTACACACTCTTGGCCCCTAATATTTGTTTAACCAGCTGTTCCTTCTCAGCACTTTTGCCTGTATTGAAGTGGACCCTCTGTATGTGCCTATTTTGACCCGTAAGAACATTCTGTCAATGCTTGGACTCAACAAGCAGGCTTTTTACTCGGCAGAATGTTGGTCTCTTTGGAGCCAGGCTGTCTCATAATTCATTAAGAAATAACAAGGAGAAGTTGTTTGTGTTAATTTTAATGGGAGTATTCATGAATTGACTCAACTGCTGGTAAACCACTAAACAGCTTTAGCCATGAAGATAAAACAAATTGATTTGAGGGAGATTGAGACAGAGATGTAGTCATTCATTATGAATGCAATTACAGCTCAGATTAAACCTCAAATGATAGCCAAATCATAATACTGAAAAACAATATTTTTGATCGGTAAACAATATTGAAATTCAAGTTTACATTGGCTGGTTTACTTTTTTGAAAATATATTTTATACCATTGTAAACTAAATTTACACACAAAAACATGTAATTTCCTTGGAATACTTGATTATGAATTATTATTATTTATTTATTTTGTCACGAGACAGTAAAATGCATGTTAGCACTTTAAAGGATAAATTATATTTTAATATTTAAAACGCAATAGCTTTACTGTTTTTTTTAAAAGAAAAAATAATCAAAGCGTATTCCATAGTAGGCCTAGCCTATTTCTACTTTATTTATTTATTTATTTATTTTTAATGTTTTTATCCGTCACGTCATCGGCTTGTTAGAACAACCATTTACGAGCTTTTACGATTTACCTAAAAGTTTCAATGCATTTCCAAAATAACACATGATAGGCTAAAACATGTAACAGTTTAGCACCTTATGAAGACGTTTATGCAGACGGTCACTAACATGAACTACATCTTCTACAGGTGTTTTATCCGCGTACAAAAAATAACAAAAATCCTATAAATGACTTTATAATCACAAATAAAATCGTAAAGTGACTGAACATTTGGTCTAAATGAAGAAGAGATGTGAAGCGATAGGCTCTTACCTTGTGAAGCAGAGCTGGGCGTCCTGCTGAATGATATCTGATGGGCTCCAGCATCAGAACTGCTCGTAGATTTTCACACACGTCACAGAGCAAGGCAGAAGCCGCGGGAATGCACGCGCGCGCTCACGAGAGAGAGAGAGAGGTGCTGATAGAGACGCTGTGAGTGAGTGAGTCAAACAATATTAAGTTACAGTAACCGTATCAAAGTTGTTTTCAATTAGAAGTGTGTCTATAATATCCCATTGTAGTAGGCTGTCAAACGGTATAGAATATTACATGTTTCTTGTCAGGACTTCTGAGGAGAACATGTCACCTTCATTATTCAGATTTGTTGTCAGTCCATATCACTTCCAATTTTTTTCTAGCTTCTAATTCAAATACCAGTATCTTATTTTATGCTCCACAGAAGAAAGAAATGCTGGTTTGGAAGGACATGAGGGTGAGTAAACAATGATGATAGATGATGCTTTTGAACTAGGACTTTAAGTAGGCTATATGTGTTTTACCTAGCCTATGTATATTTCCTGTATTTGTTTTTAAATGTCTAACATAAAAACAAATACATGATTAAATGTGAAATATAAAAATTGTATGAAATATGTTAAGCATCACGTGATGATGTACAGACATCAATAGTTGACATACAAAACACAACAATGGTGACACTCAACAAATAATTAACATAAACCAACATTACAAAATAAACCAACTACACAAGCTTTTTGTTACTGTAAATTGTGTTTTCCAATACTGTAAACTATTTTTTTTAAGTTCTACTTTGAAATTACTGTGAAAGTTATTCAATTGTTAAACTGGAATATACTGTAATTTCACACTAAAATGTTTAACAGTGAGCATGTTATCATCTGAAGCCACGTAAATATCCTCTCTGCGTGTTACCTGATATGGTCAAAAATGAATAAATGATTGTGTGTGTGGTGGACATAATGTTGAACTTTTCCTTTTGATAGAATTTGGAAAGCATGCAGCAATTCCAGCCTAATTTGGTAAAAACCTTAAAATATAATTTGTAATATACTCATGCTTCAAAGCACTCTTGAATATCTTCATTGCGTCAAGATGAGGTCGCAAATCTATTTTTGGCGATTTCTTTTTACAGTCTCTTAATGTTCTGGCAGCATTAGTACACTCACTTTTCCACCTAAAGACATTTTTAGCTTTAGAAGGAAACTTTTACCCAGTCAGTTTTCACATCTCAAAGCTTTCTTTCAGTAAATGTTTAAGCTGTAACTAACAAAACATAATCATCGCTCAAAGATGAATGCAGGATTATTCTGCTCTGAACACACACTACGACAGATCTAATGTAGCAGGTTGCCCAGTCTAACAGCGATGACATAGCTGTTTATCAGCTGTGTTTGAAATTTCAGTATGTATTACTTTTGGACAGACAGAAAATCTTTTATGAAGTCTATGAGCATATTCCACATATTTTTCTTATCTTTATGTACAGCATTTTCAGACTTTCATACTCTATAAAACATGCATTGTTTTTTCAAATGTACATGAATGCATAAGGTAAAGTGTATATTTAGTATATTTATGATGAAACTGCAAACTAGAAGTGGGCGTTTTCCCCCCCAAATTCACTGTGGCTTGATGCCAAAAGTCTGCTTTGGGAGACTAAATCCAACACATTGTGGTCTTATGTCATCAAGACAGCTGATTCTCTGACCAAAGGGTATAGAATATGACATTCCTTAGATGTTTCATCACTTCTGTGTAAAAAAGACAAGATGTCTTATTTTGTTGGCAAAATAGGGTAATTGTTGTTTTAGTTGAAGTTATGCTGTGCTAATTTTAAAGCATTTCTTCTGTGCCTATGCGCAGCCAAAAGTTGTCAGGGGCCTAAGAGTGCGGCAGTAAACACGAGAGAATGCAAACGCTGAGCCTGTAAAAGTTCAGTCCTCAGGGAGATGAACTGACCACTTCTCTGTGGGGTTTATTAACTCTGGCATACAACCAATTACATTATACCTCAATCCACTGTATGTTGTATCCAAAGAAATTCCAGGAAGTTTTGAAGAGGAATGTTATTGGCTGTTTTAGGCAGCTTAGATTATGGTTATTTGTAATAGTAGTGCTTGACAGAAAATACATACATAGAACTTGAGTTATTGGCAGCAACCATCCAAACCATGAACCAATAGAACAGCCTTGCTTTGAGTAAGAAGCAACTCAGAAAATGCAAAAATATAGCAGTTCCTATTAAATCTGAAGAGTTTAAAGCTCATTTACAGACACTTTGGGAATTAGGTAATCTTGATGGATTTGTTGAGTACTTTCCCGATCTGTTATAATTCTCCATTTATATAGAAGTCCTGAATATTTAAAGGGTTAGTTCACCAAAAAAAAAAAAAGTTAATTCTGTCTTCAATTACTCTCACATCATTCCAAATACAGAAGACTTCCATTCATCTTCAGAACGCAAAGAGAGAGAATTTTCTTGTGGTGCCCCCCTCAGCAGTTGTGGTGCGCGTGGTGGGAGCGCCGGCACTGATTCTCGTGTTACGCAGCACGTTTGAGCTTCTGCAAGAACCAATGAGGTTCATTCTCGTGTTACGCAGCACGTTTGAGCTTCAAAAAGAACCAATGAGGTTCATTCTCGTGTTACGCAGCACGTTTGAGCTTCAACAAGAACCAATGAGGTTCATTCTCGTGTTACACAGCACGTTTGAGAACCAATGAGGTTCATTCTCGTGTTACGCAGCACATTTGAGCTTCAGCAAGAACCAGTGAGGTTCATTCTCGTGTTACGCAGCACGTTTGAGAACCAATGAGGTTCATTCTCGTGTTACGCAGCACGTTTGAGAACCAATGAGGTTCATTCTCGTGTTACGCAGCACGTTTGAGCTTCAACAAGAACCAATGAGGTTCATTCTCGTGTTACACAGCACATTTGAGCTTCTGTAAGAACCAATGAGGTTCATTCTCGTGTTACGCAGCACGTTTAAGCTTCTGTAAAAACCAATGAGGTTCATTCTCGTGTTACGCAGCACATTTGAGCTTCAGCAAGAACCAGTGAGGTTCATTCTCGTGTTATGCAGCACGTTTGAGAACCAATGAGGTTCATTCTCGTGTTACGCAGCACGTTTGAGCTTCAACAAGAACCAATGAGGTTCATTCTCATGTTACACAGCACATTTGAGCTTCAGCAAGAACCAGTGAGGTTCATTCTCGTGTTACGCAGCACATTTGAGCTTCAGCAAGAACCAGTGAGGTTCATTCTCGTGTTACGCAGCACATTTGAGCTTCAGCAAGAACCAGTGAGGTTCATTCTCGTGTTACGCAGCACATTTGAGCTTCAGCAAGAACCAGTGAGGTTCATTCTCGTGTTACGCAGCACGTTTGAGCTTCAGCAAGAACCAATGAGGTTCATTCTCGTGTTACGCAGCACATCTGAACTTCAGCAAGAACCAGTGAGGTTCATTCTCGTGTTACGCAGCACGTTTGAGCTTCAGCAAGAACCAATGAGGTTCATTCTCGTGTTACGCAGCACATTTGAGCTTCAATAAGAACCAATGAGGTTCATTCTCGTGTTACGCAGCACATTTGAGCTTCTGCAAGAACCAATGAGGTTCATTCTCGTGTTACGCAGCACGTTTGAGCTTCTGCAAGAACCAATGAGGTTCATTCTCGTGTTACGCAGCACGTTTGAGCTTCAGCAAGAACCAGTGAGGTTCATTCTTGTGTTACGCAGCACGTTTGAGCTTCAACAAGAACCAATGAGGTTCATTCTCGTGTTACACAGCACATTTGAGCTTCAGCAAGAACCAGTGAGGTTCATTCTCGTGTTACGCAGCACGTTTGAGCTTCAACAAGAACCAATGAGGTTCATTCTCGTGTTACGCAGCACGTTTGAGCTTCAGCAAGAACCAATGAGGTTCATTCTCCTGTTACGCATCACGTTTGAGCTTCAGCAAGAACCAATGAGGTTTATTCTAGTGTTAGGCAGCACGTTTGAGCTTCAACAAGAACCAATGAGGTTCATTCTCGTGTTACGCAGCACATTTGAGAACCAATGAGGTTCATTCTCGTTACGCATCACATTTGAGCTTCTGCAAGAACCAATGAGATTTATTCTTGTGTTACGCAGCACGTTTGAGCTTCAGCAAGAATCAATCAAGTTCATTCTGTTATGCAGCAAGTTTGAGCTTCTGCATGAATAAATGAGGTTCATTCTCGTCTTACGCAGCACGTTTGATGTTTAAAAATGTCCACCCCCCATGTCCTTTTAGGAGCTCCAGTCTTTATGAACTTTATGGTGTGTAAGAGTTTTGGGTTAATTTGGGTGAATATACTTTCAATGGAGGGACTGAAATCTCAGATTTCATTCAAAATGTCTTCATTTGTGTTTTGAAGATGAACAGAAAGTTATTGGAATGGCATTAGAGTGAGTAGTTGATGACAGAATTATTATTTTGTATTAAATAAAAGATTTTAAAGAATGTTAGTAACCAGACAGTTGATGCATCAAATTGAATTCCAAAGTATTTTTTTCCTACTATGGAATTTAATGGTTACCATCAACTGTCTGGTTGACAACATTGTTTAAAATATTTTATTTTGTGTTCAAGCATGAACGTGGAACAACATGAGGGTGAGTAAATGATGACAGAATTTTCATTTTTGCCTGAGTTGTCCTCAGTAAGTAAACATCGCAACACATCTGAAAACGTCAAAGCAGATCCAATGGGGATCAACTCTGCTTCCATAAAAAGCTGAAAAGAAAACATTTCATATCCATATACACTTAAACTGCACATGCGCTGTTTTTTGGATGCATGCATGAGCCGCTGCTGTTTACAATCAGCGCACACAAAGACACCTTTCTGCAGTATACATACCTCACAGAAAGAAACACATTCCGTCCCGTTGAATGCTTTTTTCTGTTTTTCACAGAGGCACAGTGCACAGGTCTGCTCTTAGAAAGCAGGTACTGTATGTTGGCTACAAGGTCTGATTCATTTTAGAAAACCGAGCCGCTAGGAATTTCTCAGCGCAGTTCCCTGAGGTCGGCGGTTAACTTTCTTCTTCGCCTGCTGAAATTGCTGGGGGGCAAAGCACAAGGAGTTTAAGAAGCTGTCAGAGGCCTTTGTATGCTTGCAGTTTGAGATGATCTTATCATTTTCTAAATATCTCAATTATGTTAGTGGCAGAAATGTTTGAATAACAAATTCAAGAAGAAACGTTGAGGTCAAAAAATAGTCACCTAAGCTCTAATCTTGTATAAAGCTTGGCAGGCTTTTCAGCTTTCTTGGCCAAAAACTAGAGATCGACAATACAAACCCTCATGTGTGAAGTTGTCTTGTCGCAGAAAGTTGTCAATCACAGTGAGTAACATGAGTGGGGCTGCATATATAGGCGTACTGTCAAATATTTATTTTTAAATTATAATTTTTTTGTCCGTATAGACAATCAAAAACTTCTTCTGAAGAGATCACTTTATAAAGCGTTTAAGCTTTTTCTCATATATAAACAATGATCAATTACTATTAAAATTATCTCACAAATATTTGCTAACTCAATGTATTTTTTACAATGGGTAATTGTGTAGCAATAGCTTACACATGATTTTGAATGGTAAATTTAATTTAAAAAGACAAGTAAACAGTAATAAAATAAGAACAAATAAACATATTACAAACAATAACACAAATAAATACAACAGAACAAAAGATACAAATGAAATAGAATGCTTTATTTTTTTTAGGTAGGTCTAACATTCAGGTAAGAAATGGAATTTAAAAAAAATCACAAAGTAATTAAATTTAAAATAACATTGGATAATGTTCTTTGTTAAAAAATAAATAGCCTACAGATGACACCATCAAAGTTACACAAGTTGATCAGTCAAGAGCAGTGTGATCGTTTGTCTTTTTGTAGTTTGAATAACAAATAACTGCTGTCCCTTTAAGACCTAACGCACGCATGGATCCTAAACACTGTTACTCATTCTTCCTGAACTGTTTCCGACTGTATTTAAGTTAATACTCTTCCAGATGTGCACTGAGAATTTTTTTGAGTGTATTTGACCAGTAATTAGCTGCACAAAGAAGCAAATGTTTGCACTTGAATGTCAGAGGCGGCTTTATTATGGTATGTGTGCGCTTCAGATGTGAGTGCGAAATCTGCGGGGATTAGTAGAATTATGTGCAATCCTGTGCGAAATTCAGACCGATTACACACTAACTCCATCCAGCTGATGGCGTGTTCGCTGTGTTCAGAGGGTGCTGAATGAGAATATGCGTGTGCGTGTCAACTTGCTGTCGGTCAGAGAGGAGAGCGCAGCTGGTATCGATACTGTATAAACTGAGTATCGCATCGTTTCAGATATATCAGTATCTACACATATTTTTTACAACACTAGTTGCACTGTGCCGACCCAGGCTTTTTAAAAGTGAAATAAATCCACACTTTAGAGCGCCGCTTACCATTCTCCAAGGCTGCAAGAACAATCGTGCGTGGCAAGCACTTCCGGAAATCAGGTGGCCACTATGGAAACCAAAACTTGCACGTTTGGAACCGATGATTGGAATCGAAAATTAATTTTCTAAATGATTCCAATGGCATCGTTATTTTTGAAATGGTTCCAAGTTAGAGCCAGTTCTCGATGCCCAACCCTAACAAGGACAGTCCCATAACAGTAGGCTGGTTTAAGTGCCGCAGCTCCAGGGCACAATGGTCATAGAGAAAGTGAATTAAGGTCAGAGAGAATGAAAGACTGTTTTATATATTTATTGTTGGTCGTATCTGTTGATGTTGATGTACATCACCAAGTGCAATGCACAGCATTGGATGCAGTGGTATAAGGCATTACTGGAGCAGTGGAGACATTCTCTCTGGAGTGATGAATCATGTTTCTCTGTCTGGCAATCCGATTGACAAGTCTGGGTTTGGTGGTTGCCAGGAGAACAGTATTAGCCTGACTGCATTGTGCCAAGTGTAATGTTTGGTGGAGGCCGGATTATGGTGTGGGGTTGTTTTTCAGGGGTTGGGCTTGGCCGCTTAGTTCCAGTGAGAGGAACTCTTAATGCTTCAGCATACCAAGACATTTTGGACAATTTCATGCTCCAAACTTTGTGGTAACAGTTCGGAGATGGCCCCTTCTGGTTCCAACATGACTTCGCACCAGTGCACAAAGCAAGGTCCATCAAGACATGGATGAGCGAGTTTGGTGTGGAGGAACTTGACTGACCGTAACCCGATAAAATACCTTTGGGATGAATTGCGAGACTTACAGAGACTGTGAGCCAGGCCTTCTCGTCCAACATCAGTGCCTGACCTCACAAACAGAGAATGGTCAAAAATGAAAACCTAAAACCTTTTTGTGGAAAGCCTTCCCAGAAGAGTTTGTTATATCTGCAAACGGTGGGCCAACTCCATATCAAACCCTATGGATTAAGAATGGAATGTCATTAACATGAATGTGCATGTAAAGGCAGGCATCCCAAAACTTTTAGCAATATAGTACATGTTCGTATTATCCATCAGCATACTATTAGAATATTTTACTTAAACTCATTCTGGTCTGTTTGTGTTAAGGCCAATTCACACCGCACAGACAAACGGCAACAAACACGTTTGTTGGGTTTTGTCAGATCAGTGCGTTACCCCTGTCAGTGTCTGTTGGTGTTGGTAGGGGTTTGATTTCACCCAAATGGACATGTTTAAGCAGCATTTGTTGTTGTCTTCTGGGCAGTGTGAACATGACAGATATTTTTTTATAAAATTCTAAATCCAATGGACAATTGGATCGGACTTGTTTGTTCAGTACATCCCACAGATGCTCGATTGGATTGAGATCTGGGGAATTTGGAGGCCAACTCAACACCTCAAACTCGCTGTTGTGCAAACCATTCCTGAACCATTTTTGCTTTGTGGCAGGCAGCATTATCCTGCTGGAAGAGGCCACAGCCACCAGGGAATACCGTTTCCATGAGAGAGTGGACATTGTCTGCAGCAATGCTTAGGTTCTGTGCATCTACATGGATGGCAGGACCCTATGGTTACCCTACAGAACTTTGCCCAAAGCATCACACTGCCTTCGCCGGCTTGCCCTCTTCCCATAGTGCATCCTGGTGCCATGTGTTCCCCAATCAAGTGACGCACGTGCACCCGACCATCCATGTGATGTAAAAGAAAACATGATTCAGATCAGACCAACTACTTCCATTGCTCTGTGGTCCAGTGCTGATGCTCATGTGCACACTGTTGGTACTTTCAGCAGTGGACAGGGGTCAGCGTGGGCACCCTCGTCTGCGGCTATGCAGCCCCATGTGCAACAGACTGTGATGAGGTGTATTCTGACACCTTCTATCAGAACCAAGAATGAACTATTTGAGCTACAGTAGCTCGTCTGTTTGATCAGATCACACAGGTCAGCCTTCGCTCCCCACCTGCATCAATAAGCCTTGACTGCCCATGACCCTATCGCCGGTTCACCACTGTTCCTTCCTTGGATCACTTTTGATAGATACTGACCACTGCAGACCGGGAACACCCCACAAGAGCTGCAGTTTTGGAGATACTAGTGTCGTCTAGCCATCACAATTTGGCCCTTGTCAAACTCACTCAAATCCTTACGTTTGCCCATTTTTCCTGCTTCTAACACATCAACTTTGAGGACAAAATATTCACTTGCTGCCTAATATATCCCACCCACTAACAGGTGCTGTGATGAAGAGATAATCAGTGATATTCACTTCACTGGTCATAATGTAATGCCTGATCTGTGTATCTGGCAACAACAATCAATGGAATGTGGTCTTTGAACGTTTCACTTAAAGCTGCAGTCTGTAAGTTTTGCCCCTTTGTTGCCATCTTTGTTTGAAACCACTGGTTATGAACTTGCTCGCAATTAGATTTTGGATCATTTTGAACAAAAAAAAAGTTATGGACTGCAGCTTTAAAGGTGCACTATGTAGTATTTTTGCAGTAAAATATCCAAAAACCACTAGGCCAGTTTTATATATTTTGTTCAGTTGAGTACTTACAATATCCCAAATGTTTCCAACTATTTGTAAATGGTGAGAAAATTGCTATTTTGACTAAGGACCGGGACATGTCAGCATAGCGTTTGAGGGAGTCGCCTGTCAATCGCGTCATATCTGCGTTACCCTCGGTTTTATTTGGCAGAAGCGCTTTTCTCTTAGCAGTGTGAACATGTCACAGCAGCGCTGAGTGAAGGCACAGAGTAACGTCATAACATAATTTTAAACACACTTAAATGTATCTAATATGATAAACAGAGCTGCTGGCTTTACCTTATAATCATGACTGGAAAAAGCGGAAGTGCGGCGACTGTGTCCCGTCCCGTCATAATAAAAGTCCCGGTACTCGCGAGCCGTGTGTTTGTATAACAATCGCTCCAGCGGCCGTGCTCAGCTCCACAACACTCGGTCCTGCTCTACTTTACACAACAGTAACGTTAATAACCGCATCCATGAACATGATTTCTGCCCGAGTCCTATTTTCCACCGGCTGTGAGGTGAAGACCACATGTCCCAAGATACTGCGCTCACAGCGTCATCAAACTACACCTTTGTTTTGAATAGGCGACCTCCAGTGGACGGAAAGTTGCATAGTGCACCTTTAAATAATGTCCTTAAAATATTACAGTAGGAAATGTCTTAATACCACTACACAAATTATGTGTGATATTAATGTTTTAGTCATCCTTTCTCCCTACAAAATTAAAATCATGGCTGTATTTCCAGCTGCTATATGATGTGGGCTTCTTCATCTTTCAACAAAACTAGCTTGCTGCATTAGTGATGTAATTTGCATACAAGCACAACAACAATTATGAAAATTTATAATTTAAAATTGATTTTGAAAAAAAAAGTAATTACTAGCCATTTTTTTGATGGTAGCTATAATATTATTACTAGTTACCAGGGAAAGTAATATTATTAATATGACACGTTTCTAGAAACTAGTAACTGCCCAACACTAGCGCCGTTATTGTTATAGCTGTGCTGTAAACTCTCTTCTATTCTTTAATATTGAGAATGATTTTCAGAATATTTTTATTGTTATTTTCATAGTTATCGTCCTTGGTGTGAATGGGCCTTTAGGCATTTGCCTTTTTTTGCACAGGCAGTGTATTTTCAATTGTAATTTATTTCTCTGAGGCAAATCTGAATTTGCAGCATCATTACTCCAGTCTTCAGTGTCACATGATTCTTCTGAAATCATTGTAATATGCTGATTTGCAGCTCAAGAAACATTTATTATTATACATATTATTATCAATGCTGAAAACCGTTTCTTAATATTTTTGTTGAAACTGTGATACATTTTTTTAATACAAATAACAATATCACTCAAACATGGTAAAATCACTGAAAACCCAATCAAATAGTGTGTTATTTGGATGAGCCATGCAGGAAGAGTCTATCAGTGAACAACACACAGCCGTAGAGATATACAGCAGACAAACTGTCGCCCTTGTCCAGCTGTAGAGATATCTGCTGGTGTTGTAATCATTTTTGTGAATTTCTGAGGTTATTTAGACAAAGTCAGAATAAAAAAGTAAGTATAAAAAGTACACTTTTATTTTTAGCCATTTTATAGAGAACAGAATATAATGAGTAGGAATTGTTGTAAACTGCAAGGCCACAGCTCCTACCAGGTTTTTCTCTATTTTTAATTATTCAAGACTTAACTTTAATAGCACACAGCATCTTGCAGTGTGAATCAGGGTCACTCTTGTTCTGTACAATTTCACTGTTGATGATGTTGTTCCGAGACTGTTAGAAGTGGATGTAGAACACTGAACTCAGTTACATCTGCTGATTTTTCCATATGTTCACGTTAATTGGTTTCGGTAGTCAGCAGTTTTCCAGCAGACACACCCAGCAATACAGACTACACAAAAACTAGCCCAGTCAAACGGCTACGCTAACACACGCCCCAAATATCAACATTCTGCTGCTGGGTGCCATGAACAGCCTATTTGTCCGGATTTCTGTGTTGAGCTAAAGTTGGCCAAACGCATGTTAGGAAACATTCCATGGGGGTTCGAGAACCACAAGACACACGGCCAACAGGAAACTTTATAGAAGACTTTACACCTCAGAAAACTTCTGAAGCTGATATACAGGGGGCAGCTGCATAAACTAACTCTTAAAGCATGTGCATTAAAGACAGAATAAAAGACAAAATTCAGTACACAACTTATTAAAAAGCTTACTATGAGAGTTAACATTGAAAGTGATATTGAAGTACCAAATTTGTTAATAAGATATAGTCTCAGCTTAAGACATCATGTCCACGGACTGCTGGCTGAACCTCTGACGCACACATATCTGGAAATACTTCAGGAGTTTTTAAAGTCCGTTTCTGATTGGTTAAATCCTACAGGATGTCCGCGAAATGTGTGTTGCATTCTTTAACTGTAAATGTAGGTCTAATTTGATGCTAAAAAGTAAGAGCTGGACCTTAACTGTTCGTTGGTCATACTGAAGAATGTTGGTAACCAGACAGTTGACAGAAGCCATTGACTTCCATAGTATTTTTTCGTATGGAAGTCAATGGCTACCGTCAAAATGTTTGATTACCAACATTCTTCAAAATATCAACTTTTTAGTTCAACAGAAGAAAGAAACTCAACAAGGAACAACATTAGGATGAGTTAATGACAGATTTAAAATTTTGGGTGAAAAAAGTGCCCTTTAAGAAACAGTCTTAACATAATAGATTAGTGCAGGTATGATGTGACTGTAGCCCAACTGGCAGTTATCATCACACTGGTTCCCTCGAGAAAAACTCAGTAGGATTTCCTCATAGGCTTTTGGATTATCGCAAAAGGTAATTATCACAGATGAATACAACTTTTAGATTTTGAAGCCTATAAATGTAGTCGCCAGAAGTAAAAGGCTAAAGGTATGCTTCAACCCTTTTTCTCAAAACATTTTCCCAGACCGTTTGAGGTAGAAAAGTTTATGAGAGCATAATTGTGAGCATAATGTGCTGTAAAAACAACGCCTGTTTGGCGTGATGGCGTTTAATCTCATCGACAGCGTCTCTAGTCCCAATTAGCAACTTGTTAGCAACCGCCTTTTTCAAGACATGCAACATCTTCAAAAAATCAGTGGAGTAATACTGATGTATATTATATGTTGTAGAATCAAACGTGAAAGTGCCTTGAACTTGTGTTCACCACAGCCCCTTATATCAGCCATTTAACCCATTGACTTTTGGACGAGGGAACCAGAAGTGCTAAAATGTTAACTCGCTTCTGCGTTTTGGCCTACGAAGTGATGCCATACCTGCATCACTCTATGGCTATGTTTTTGCAACTGACCCCGCCCCTTTTCAGCGCTGCATTCAATGTCTTCTGTCTTCCGGTTTGTGTTTACCAAGTGGTACATGGTTCAAATATGTGTTATGATGTCCGCTTTAAACATTACAATGAGCATGATAACTTTAGTTAACTCTACAATAAGTAAATACACTTTACCAGCTAATTACTCTTCAACAGTGATGTCATAAATATACAGAGCTACCGCAAAAACTCAAGTTCAGACTCAAGTTTCTCTGGCAATTCAGTTTGAAAACCATGGCAGTTTGTAATTGAAACTTGGGTCACATTTTATATTAGGTGTTCTTAACTACTACTTGCATCAAAAATAAGTACAATGCCGTTATTGTGTCGATGTTGTATTGAAAAATACTTTTTCTGCTATAGAAGTGGGATATGGGTATGGTTAGAGACAGGTTTGGTGGGATGGGTAAGTTTAAAGGTGGGCTAAGGGGTAAGGGAAGGGTCAACAGAGGAAGGTTACACTTTATTTTAAAGTGTCATTGTTACATTGTAATATATTTAAGTACTTAAATTGTACTAAGTTCTGATTGAGGGTTCATTGCATGTAATTATGCATAGTTTACTGTTCAGTAAGTACATCATGTAAAATATATAACAATGACACTGTAAAATTGAGTGTAACCCAGAGTAATTGTAGATGTAATTAGATTAATTACAGCTGTAATATGCATGCATTTTTTAAATATAAGTACATTTTAAAATGCACATGCATGTACACAATAACTATATTGTAGTTTAAAGACATCTAATATTAAGTAGGACCGAAACTTTGTGTTTTATGTTTCATTCATTAGAGAGTCAAGGAACTGAGATCACGGATTTCCTCTTTTTACTCTTGTTTGGTCTGTTCTTTATCGGTTCTTTATCTTTAAACTAATACATGTCACACTGAATCTATTGTGTGCAGATATTGTCAGGCGGGCCATTTGAAGTGGGCCCTTTTCTTGACCTGCAGTGGGTGGAGAGACCAAATGGGCTCTTTGTTTTCACAGAAGCCTCTGTCTGTACTTCCTGTTGACACAAGATGAATGTCCATCACATCCTGTCTCCAGTGTTGGTGCCTGGTGTTTGCTGTCTGATTGACAGCTGAATGAAGCCAAGGCTATCTGCGCTAACAGAGAAATGACTGTTTCCTGCGTCTGTATGGCTCACTGTTTGCAATTGTGAGGAGATTCAACTCGGTATGACAGTTCATTTGTTCAAACCCTACATTTGGCCACGTTTGTGATATTTTTACATAGCATGCTTTGTTTTTTTCATATAAAGAAAAGTTTGTAATAGAGCTGTTGTAAACACTGCTAATGCACTGTAATGAAACTGGCATAAAACTACCACTAGATGGCAGTTGTGTTCTTTGTTGCCATTGGCATCTATTACCACTAGAGGGCGACTCTAATGCACTTTTTTCTGTCCTGCTGTCATTCTAGTAGTGCAAGTGACTCATCTATCTGTTTGCCAAAAAATCAAAATGCCCAAGTAGTTAAAATGGCCTAAAATCTTGATAGAAAAGTAGTATGATTCAAAAGTAAAACTCTTTGGTGTATAACTACATATTCATTGTAAAAGCTACATCAGCACTTTTTGATTGTTTTTAATTGATAAGCTTAACTAATAACAACTTCAGATAAAAAGACAACCTTAAAAAAAAGATTTACTTGTGATCACTTTTGTTTAATGTTATTTTAAATTTGGATTTAAAGTATTAATGATTAAATGTCCTTTGAAATATCAGTTATATGGCTTGAATGCTTGTTAAATAGTATGATGCACTCTTAAAAATAAAGGTCCTTTATTGGCATTGATGGTCCCATGAAGAACCTTTAACATCCATGGTACCTTTCAATCCTTAGTTTTTAGTCACGTGATTACCACATAGACCTGGGGGGGGGGCAAAACATGCACAGAACTGAATTACAGACCTATCAATTTTGGATCTCAAAAGAAACAAAATCTAAACCATGTGAAGTTTTGCATCCGTATACAGCACCTGCTGCAGTATCAACAGTGAGCTTAAATGCTTCACTAAAAAAACACTTAAAGTCCCTTAATGTACGAAAACAGTGATTATTAAAAGATAAAATTCAGTATAACGCAACATGCTATAAATGGTTAAGCGTTTTCTTTATAATGGTTTTCTTTGGAAAACGCTTAAAGGTAAGATTTGGATTCAAATATCCAAAAACCCCTTGTGTACTTACATTATCCCAAATGTTTCCAAGAGTGTTTATATCCAGAGAAATAAGCAATTTTAATCAGGACACAGACCGTGTCGGTGCATTGCCTATCAATGACATCATACCCGTGTTACCCTCGATTTACGGTTTTATTTTGTAGAAACCATGGAAACTCCAAAGACGCTTTAATATATTATGTGTTTTATTAGACAGGTGAGCAAATATTTGGATAGATTAATTGACAGAAAACGAATCATTGTGCAACAAGTGTCTCATAATAGCTACTGAGCAAATGCACGTAGCATTATAACATAATTTTCAACAAATCGAGGCATTATCAACCTACGCCTTTGTATTGAATACGCGACCTCAGTGGTGAAAAATTACACATTGTGGCTTTAAAGAGAAACTGTGCGTTGTGTTTATATGCTGGGTTTATCTGCTTGTGTGTACATAGTATGCATCATCAATGAGGTGAATGCTGAATTAGATTTTTTAATATCACTCTCTCACAAACCTGGTAAAAATGGAAGGTAATGGAGGAAAGCCTTGTTTTTAGCCTCCAAGTGGGCGTTCCTTTAAGGATGTGACATCACGTGAAAACTGTAAGATTCTTTATTGTGGAAAAGGATTCTTTAGATTATTGAATTGTTCCTCATACTATGAAAAAGTTGTTTTTTTAAGAACTGCTTTTTGAATTCTGAATTTTTTCTATGCCTTTGAAACCTCCTTTTGGTACATTTTCAAGAGTGCCAGAGCACCATTTACTTTTGCCTTGCTTTAAAGGATTAGTTCTCTTTAAAATAAAAATTAGCCCATGATTTCTCACCCTCAGGCCATCCTAGGTGTATATGACTTTCTTCTTTCTGATGAACACAATCAGTTATGTTATATTAATAAATACCCTGATGCTTTTAGGCTTCATTATGGCAGTGACGGGCTCCATTGAGTTTGAGGCTTAGAGCAGCAGAGAGAAAATGGCGAAAATCAAACGCAAAATCGAAATTAAAAATCATCAACACATCTCTCTGCACCGGCATCTTCCCTACCACAATCAATCAGGCTCGAGTAACCCCACTGCTTAAAAAATCCACATTAGACACATCACTTGTAGAGAACTACAGACCTGTTTCTCTCTTACCATTCATAGCGAAAACACTTGAACGAGTTGTTTTCAACAAGTTCTCATCTTTCCTCTTACAGTCTAAAATCAACTGGACGTAAACCAGCCAGGTTTCAAAAAGGGCCACTCAACTGAGACGGCATTGTTGTCAGTTACTGAAGCCCTGCGGATAGCAAAAGCTGCTTCCAGATCATCAGTCCTCATCCTCCTTGATCTATCTGCTGCCTTTGACACTGAATCATCAGATTCTTCTGTCCACCCTCTCATCTCTGGGCATCACAGGGACTCCACTCCACTGGTTTGAGTCCTATCTCACAGGTAGGTCTTTTAAGGTTGCCTGGAGAGGAGAGGTATCCAAAACACATCAACTGACCACGGGGGTTCCTCAGGGCTCAGTGCCTCGACCTCTTTTCTTCTCCATTTACACTATATCACTGGGACCCATCATTCAGGCACATGGCCTTTGCTGATGACACACAGCTACTTCTCATTTCAACCAGATGATCTCACAGTACATGCACGAATCTCAAGCTGCCGGGCGGACATCTCGGCATGGATGAAAAAACATCATCTGCATCTCAACTTAGCAAAGACTGAGCTGCTTGTTTTCCCTGCTAATCCGACACTACAACACGACTTCACCATCAAGCTTGGTTCATCTTTGATTACCCCTTCAGGATGAAGTCAGAAATCTTGGAATAATCCACGTCCTTCAAAGACCACATCTCAAAGACAGCTCCGTCATGCAGGTTTGCGTTGCACAACATCAGGAAAATTGACTGTTCCCTACGGAACATGCAACACAGCTTCTTGCCCAAGCCCTGGTCATTTCTAGACTTGACTATTGCAATGCGCTTCTGGCTGGACTTCCATCATGTGCAATCAAACCGCTGCAAATGAACCAGAACGCTGCGGCACGTCTTGTCTTCAATGAGCCCAAAAGGGCTCATGTCACACCACTATTCAGCTCTGCATTGGCTACCACTCGCTGCCCGCATCAAATTCAAAGCTCTGACTCTTGCTTATGGATCCACCACAAGCTCAGCACCCGCATACTTCGACTCGCTCCTACGAGTCTACACGCTGTTCCTGGTTGGTGGAGCGATCTTCCGTCCTCCATAGCATGACAGAATCACTCGCTTCATTCAAAAGACAGGTACAAACTCATCTCTTCCATGAGCACTTAATCGTATCATTAAAAAAAAAATCTTCCTCCTCTACTTTTTCTCTTTTCCCTCCCTTTTCTGGTTTCTGCTACTCTGAGTAATATCCAAATCTTTGTATTTAGGGCACTTTTTGCGTTTCTTCGCCTCTATATGACAGATCGCTTCCTGTACTCCTCAGTTGGATAAAAGCGTCTGCTAAATGCATAAATGTAAATATAAATGTGAAGCTCAAAAAAGCACATCATAAATCACATAATAAATGTTTTCCCCACGGATCCAGGGGCTTAATAACGGCCTTCTGAAGCTAATTGTTTTGTAATACGCCTTCTGTGTTCAGCTTACGCAGAAAGTGTAACGCCTCGTGCAGTCCAAACGCTTACGTCACGGCAGTTGCGCATTTTTTCCGTAAGTTGAATACGGAAGGCGATCTGGTGGAAGCTAGACATTTTACTTTATATAGTTTTAAATATGGATAATTTTCTCACAAAACCCCATCGATTCACTTCAGAAGCCCTTTATTAACCCCCCGGAGCCTGTATCACCGGATGCACTTTTTTGAGCTTCGAACGCAACGAATCCCGTCATTGACATTATAAAGCTTGGAGGTGTCAGGATATTTTTTTAATATAACTCCGACTGTGTTCGTCAAAAAGAAGAATTCATATACACCTATGGCTTGAGGGAGAGTAAATCATGGGGTATTTTTCATGTTTAAAGTGAACAAACTTCATTTGCTTAATCATTCTTACGCTGCCCAGTTCTTTTTCTTGTTTGCTAAATAAATTCTCGAGCTGCTGTGGCTGAGCTGATGTGGCTCAGACAGTGATGGAGATGTTAGTGAGGCTTCGTCTCTGAGGAACTGGCCTCTTTCTACACGACAGGCTAAAATATACACTCCGTCCTCCACCAGTCAGGATTTGCACATGATGTTTCTCAGAGACTGGGGTCATTTTTATCAAACAGATAATAATAATAGATCAGATCATTTGGTCTTGAGAGAATTTGATGAGAAATATTAGGATATTAAGACTTCCCCATGTTGATTACATTAAGAATTGCAAAAAATAAAATAAAAATTGTATTACACATTTTCTGAAAAGTTATGTTTAAATATGCAAAATGAGGCATTATCTAATTCAATTTGCATTCATTTGCATTGCATGCATTTAAAAATCGTAACATTGGAGGTCAGGTTTAAAATTCATGTTCTATTCTTTTGACATATTAGAGTCAATGGTTTTTACAGAGGGGAGTTTGGACATCTGTTTTTATCAGTCTATAAATCAGAAAATACTGTCCGCCAAAATAATAATAATAATAATAATAATTTAGGAATAAAATGTATAAAATCAGGCAAATTACATATGAACAAACCATTCTGTAAAAACCTTGTTTTTTATTTGTCTTGAAGATTGGTGTATGTAAGTGCTGCTTCTCATTTTGAGAAAATGGCCTTTAGAGATATGTACTGTAATTTGAAATTTAGATGCAAATAGATAAAGTGCTTTAAAAGATGCACTAAAAGTATATTTGGGATGTTTTCTTTCCACTAAAAAAGAAGTGGAAAAAAAAGAAAAGAAAAAACTTTATGAAAATCCAAAAGCATAAAATCTCAAAATGAAAGCTGCAGTAGAGAGTTTTTAGAAAACGTTGACTTAGCCTGAAATTTTGACTATGAAAAGCCATGGTCAATTGCACTCCAAAATTACGATTCACCATGGCAACAGCACCCGACAAAAATACGTCTGCCTACTTCCGTATCAAACGTTAGATTAATTCTTAATCACTGTTATAATGACTGAGGTGAAAACTGGCAAAATGAGTTTTTAAACTGGCAAAAAGTTATTAAACTAATGTTCATTATTGTGGCATCCCACAGGCAAAAAATTAAAAGCAGCTAAAATTAAGTATAAAAACATAATTGTAAAGTTGTAAACTTAAAATTAGTGCAGGTTACATGACTTTACAAACATTTCACATATTAAATAAATATCATTTCAATGTGCAGCAGCCACTTTGCCCCATAGTCTAATGCTCTTTTAACATCATTAAATGTTCTCTAATCCAACCTGTTATATTTCTGGATTAGGGTAATGAAATTAGCATTTAACTTCTACTCAGCCAGCAGTAACAAACCTGCGAGGACCTGCACCACCACGGATGAAGAGGAGATTGAGGAAGAATATTAAAATCCAATGGGAACAAGAATAACTGTTGCTTTTGTATTGCAGGAAATAAAGATTACATAATAAATTGTAAATAATTTGTGTTTATTTGACAGCTGTGGTGGTGGTTACGGCATATAATAGGCTATCTCAGACCTTCCCTCTGGCATCCTTCCATTCAATACACTAATCGGTTTCATTTTTGGAAGGTTTATGATGAAAATATGCGTGTCATCAGTGCATCCAAACACAATGGAAATCCTAAAGGAATATCAAAATATTAGGTTACTTCCAGATCATTCATCAGATTAGTCTAATTTAAAGTGATTTCAACACCACTGATTTGCAATCCTGTGAAACTCTTCTTTGCTGGCTCTCACGGGTTTGTTCCCACAACACAAACGTTCTAAGAAAGAGCACGAGAGCAAGGCACAATTTCTGCTTTACATACAGCGGCCATACTAATGTGCTCTGCATCGCCAATGTTATAAAGAAAACTACAGAATATGAGCAATAAATTAATGTATATAATGCTTTTTATATACAGTATTTTTGTTTTTGTAGTTTTAATACTTCAACTTAACTTTAGTACGGCAACCTTTCTCATTTTCATGTTTTTTTTTTTTTTTTTTAAAGCTTATAAGTGATATTTTTTAGATTTATTTGACGTACATTGTACTTACATAAACACTGAGTAATAATAATTTACTACATGTACTTATAGAGTTACAGTTATGGTTTAGGGTTAATTAGCCTACTTGTAATTATGCATAATTTAATTTTATTACTAAGTACATAGTGAAGTGTAACTACATCACCATGAAATAAAGTGTTAATTATAGTTAATAATAACAGCACTGCTCATAATTACAGATATAGAATAACCTTTTTTTTTTTTGTTCCCCAAAAAATCTTTCATTGAGCAGTTCTTAAAAGAACCATTTTTTTATAGTATGAAGAACAATTCAATAATCTAAAGAATCTTTTTCCACAATAAAGAATCTTACAGTTTTGAAACACGGTAACACTTTACAATCAGGTCTCATTTGTGAACACTAGTTAATGCATCAGCAAACATGAACTAAAAATGAGCAATATACACTATATTGCCAAATTTAGGGTAGGAGTTGGGTTAGTTGCTCTAAAATATAAAAGGAGCCTTTAAATATTAATAAAATCATGTCTGCTTTTACAAACGCAAAGAATTAAATGTGTCTGTGTATGACGCCAAAGGTTTCTCATTGAAATGAATGGAGCACCCAGCGCGTCGAAAATTGACGATAAAGGTACGCCCAGTTCGTTGAAAAGTGACGACAAGGGGTCCGGGTCAAGCGTCCATATGTGACGAGTTGGGTGTGAGAATGTGTTGTTTTGGGATGCCTGCCTTTACATGCACAATCCATCTGTAGGATTTAATATGGAGTTGGCACCCTCTGTAGCTATACAACTTTAACTCTTTTGAGACGGCTGTTCACAAGGTTTAGGAGTGTGTTTATGGGCATTTTTGACCATTATTCTAGAAGCACTTTTGTGAGGTCAGGCACTGATGTTCAACGTGAAGGCCTGGCTCACAGTCTCCGCTCTAATTCATCCCAAAGGTGTTCAATCGGGTTGAGGTCAGGACTCAGGTCAGTCAAGTTCCTCCACACCAAACTCGCTCATCCGTGTCTTTATGGACCGACGCTTTGTGCACTGGTGCGCAGTCATATTGGAACAGGAAGGGGCCATCCCCAAACTGCTCCCACAAAGCTGAGTGCATGAAATTGTCCAAAATGTCTTATTATGCTGAAGCATTAAAAGTTCCTTTCACTGGAACTAAGGGGCCAAGCCAACTCCTAAAAAACAACCCCACACCATAACCCCCCTCCACCAAAGTAAAGTACCGTTCTCCTGGCAACTGCCAAACCCAGACTTGTCCATCAGTTAGGTGTGATTCGTCACTCCAGAGAACACGTCTCCTCTGCTCTAGAGTCCAGTGGCGGTGTGCTTTACACCACTGCATCCGACGCTTTGCATTACACTTGGTGATGTAAGGCTTGGGTGTAGCGGCTCGGCCATGGAAACCCATTCCATGAAGCTCTCTACACACTGTTCTTGAGCTAATCTGAAGACCACACAATGTTTAGCGGTCTGTAGCCATTGACATAAAGTTGGTGACTTCTGCGCACTGTGCACCTCAGCATGCGCTGACCCCGCTCTGTGATGTGACCTACCTCTTCGTTGAGTTGCTGTTGTTCCCAATGACTTTTTGTTTAATGATTTTGTTATAATAGCACTAACAGTTGACCGTGGAATGTTTAATAGTGAGGACATTTCACGAATGGACTTGCAGATGGCAACCTATCACAGTACCACACTTGAATTCACATGTGGACATGGAAGTGATTCGAGCACCTGAATTCAATGATTTGGAGGGGTGTCCCAATACTTTCGTCAATATAATGTATATATTTTACAGTATTTGTTAATCTGTTATTTTTCATTAATACAAATTCAATTGGTCATGGTAGTCCACAGTGCATTAAATATTGTTACTATTGTAACATTTAATGTTTAATATGTATTAGTAAAAATTGTTGAAATTACCATTAACTAAGATTGACAAATACTGTTCAGTTTAACTATTGAAGGTAACTAATGTTAACAATTGAAACCTTCTTGTTATTGTAACTATACAGCCATTTATGCAAGAATCACAATATGTTTTTCACAATTTTAATTTTTACATTTTTAGCCAAGTCTCAGTGTATATAAAATCTTAGAGTATCAGTTGAGGTGTTTTAGCAAAGCATCAGATGCTTGTGAGTTTTCTGAATGTGTGTCAGAGAGCCGCGGTGGGTTTTCTTATTGTTGACATTATCAGGAGATGCAGAAGAAGACTGGCTCATGCATTTTTCATGTGCTTCAGCTCAGAGGAAGAGTCTGAGATAACATTGTGTTTAATTGCTTCAGAAACCTCAGAGTTCATATCAACCTCTGTCCATACAGCTGAGAACTGAAATCTAAATCTATGTTTATCACATCTGCCAGTTCTGATTATGAGTCTGTGTAATCTTCAAGCGTTAACGTCTGACACGTTTTCTCCCTTTGCAGCTTTTTAACATGTTTGAAATTGATTTGCAGCTTTGCACATTTCCACTTTGAATTTCAGATGACTGAGGTTTGTGTGTGTGTGTGGTCCTGATAAACCCTACATTATGGGGTCAAAATGTCACCACAAAGACGTTTTTTTATTTATTTTTTATTTTATTTTTTTTATCTCCGTAAGGAAAACAGCTTATAAATCACACCTAATTATGTTTTTTCAAAATTTAAAAATGCAAAAAGTTTTCTGTGATGGGTAAGGTTAGGGGATAGAATACAGTTTGTACAAATCATTATGTCTATGGAAAGTCCCCATAAAACAATGAAACCCAACATAATCCAAAATATTTTTATTTCTAGATACACTGTAAACCCTAACGCTCAAAATAATTATTTGGTTTGAGTAGGGTAAACTTAAAGGGGTGATGAATTGAGAAATCAACTTTCGCTTGAGCTTTTGATATATAAAAGGTCATGATAATAAAAGAATATCCTGTGAGTTTCAGAGTTGAAAACGTCCTTGTTAGTCAAAGAAAAGCTTTTATAGACACCAGGCCCAGCAAACTATCTTGTGCTTCATACTGACGTCAGCGCGCGACGAAACACCGCCTCTACTGCACGTCTAATCCATTAGCCCCGCCCACCGATTCATGGAGGGCTCGTGCTAGCTGGTCAACAACAATAAACATGCCGAGAAAGATTAAGATATTGAGCTATTCCTGGTTGTGGAAGAACACAGTCGCTGCATAAGCTTCCTTCGGATCCTAATATTAGGAATGTGTGGTTGAACTTTATTTTTAATGAAGTTCCTGCTCACATGGGAAGACATGTTCACTTCAGTTCACTGCGGGATCGTTTGTAAACAAATCTCCGGTCGATGCTGGATTTGGATACGGCAGGAATGGTGCAACACACCGATGTGAGTAAAACGTGTTTTTATATGTGATAGTACTGCATTGTTATAGATTGTTTTTCTTATGTGTGTCTAACAGAGAATACCTTTAGTACGCTGGACTCAGACACGTATGGACGTAAAAAACACACAAACGTCTTTAGTTCATCTCAGACAACAGTATAAAAAAATTAAAAAGCCAGTTCATGACACTTTAAAATTAAGCAAATTAACTTTTACTATTATTTCTTTTGAGTTTACAAAACTGACACATTTTCAGTAATCTTTCGTTGTTTTAAGTTTTATGAACCTTTTTTCTTTCAATTTAGACTAAATTAAATGTATCTAAAACTGGGCTGGGATTTCTATTTCCCAGCATGCTTTGCCATGACTATCGAAAGGGAGAGTAAATGTTAAAATTAAGTGCTATATGTATTTTGTGTGTGTGCAAGATTAATGTTAAGTGGGAGATTTAGTACTGTTTAATGTTTTCTATGCTATTTAGAAAAGGTCTGCTTACTTAAACTTTGAATTTCTTAACTTAAACAACCGATTACCTCAATTTTTTTTTTTAATTTGCCAACTTATTCTGGTTTACAGTGCAGGAAAATCCTACTAAAATAGATTGCTGGTTTACATGGTTTCTAATTGTTTCAAGCTGGTTTATATGGTGAGGTTGGACCTGGTAGACCACTTTGGGCCAGAAATAAACCACCTGTCAGGATACAAAAAGCAGTTTGGTAATTTTAAGCTGTATGGATCAGAATTTATACATACAAAGTCTTTGTAAAATCTAACGCACTACACAATATACGCCAATCCTTACCCAATATCTTTCCTGTGCATACTGTATTTTATGTAAGTGATTGTGTGCTCAAGGTCAGGCTGTGTATGCTTGTGAAAACATCAGCGAAAACGGAATAGACCAGCAACTAAATGTCCTTATACATATTCAGACTCAGTGGATATAGAACTGTAGCTGTGCAGGAAAGGTCTCACAGTTTGCATTTTATTTTTAAAATGACCATTAAGAGTTCAGTGACATTATATTACATTATAATCAGATCTCTTCAGTAACTGTCCAGTAAATACTGCAATGAATAGAAAGCTAGTATAGATATGCTTATAACAAACTGCCCTTGCTGTATTACTGTATTATATTTACATTTTTAAAAACACTACAAAGAAATAAAGGAAAAATTGTATGCTTGCTACAAGTCGACATGAAACGCAGCCTGCAACCCATTTCACTTCTGTTGTGAAACGTTATATTCTACGATACAAAAGAAATTTTTTCCCATCATGGAACTAATTTGATTTCGATTTCATGGATATTTAAGTTTGAATATAGATGAAATACTGAATGCTATATTGTTTTGAAATAATTCTACCTGTAGCTGTATGTAGGGAGAGTGGGGTAAGATGTGTCACCCCTATAACAAAGAGTGTATATATATCGGAATTTAACCTCAGCGGGAGTGGGACTTAAAAAACAGTTCTGCGCAGACCTCTAGTCCGAATGAAGTACTTAGCAATGCATATTACTACAAATAATTAGCCTGACAAGCCATACCCACATCAATGTGTTTGGTCTGGGAACTCACCATTGACACGGCTCAATCCGAGGGGCGGGATAAACGGTTGTCTTTCAAACTCCCTCTGCACGCGATAGGATAGCGCTACAACCAACCAGAGCAAAGAAGGTGAAACTAAACTCCGAACCCATCTTCCCTTTTTAAGAATGACTTCAGTGCCGTTCTTTGTTCTTTTCTCAGAGAAAAGCTTAACTCCAAGTCTTCCAGAGTCGCGGTCAAAGCTGATTCGAAAGACCGCCGTTCGCCAGTTTCTGTGTTTACTAGAAGCACGCAAACGCAACTCGGCCGTCGTCATTATGGCCCCGCCCGCCGACTCTATACACGATGTGATTGGCCCGTCCAGATTGAGAGGAGTACAGCTCAGAAGGGTATTGAGAGTTCCTAGACGACACTTGCGGGCAGATTAGATTTGCTGCCGCTAGGGTGCGTCTATATTTCTAGGCTAACAAATAATACATTTAAGATATATTTACGGTAGGACATTTACAAAATATCTTCATGGAACATGATTTTTTGGCATTAAAGAAAAATCGATACTTTTGACCCTTACAATGTATTTTTTGGCTATTGCAACAAATATATCAATGCGATTTATGACTGATTTTGTGGTCCAGGATCACATATAAGCTCATATGTGAGAAAATCATGCAATTGTGAGAAAAAAGGACACTCGCAATTGCAAGAAAAAAGAATATTCATATTTATATCTTCATATCTTACAATTCAGTTTTTTTTCTCAGGATTCTGAGATAAAAAGTCAGAATTGTGAGAATTGTGAGATAAACTCACAATTGTAAGAAAAATAGTAAAAAACGACAAAACCTTTAGTCTTGTGTTTGTGTAAAATAAATCTTGAAAAGCGGCACAGTTTACCGCACTCTCCCCTGCTTATAATTCTTTAATTTTGCTTGGACTGAATATAAATAAATTACAAATGACACCATTCAGTAGTTAATAAATATACATAAACTCAAAGTACTAGTCTAGCAGGTGACCTTTGACCTGAGTGGATTCAATTGACCTATTTCAGCTGTTAATACTCTGAAATAAAACTAGTCAGTTGTACAGTGACAGTAACAATAAAAAGCGTTCTGATTTTTCCAGAGAAAATAATCCATTCAAAGTCATCACAATCATCATCGACTGTAATCAAAAGATTTTTGATTTTCAAATCAGACAGCATCCTTGAAAGATCACCAATACAATTCTTTAAAGTTATTTTTACACAGTCAGTCATAAATGTGGCAAACTTTCACTGTTCCTCCGGACACCCCAGGAGCTCCGCCCTCATAGTGATGCGTCCGTACCACGACCACGGAAGAATCCGGATGAATCGGGCGTAGATCGGCGGATCTATCACGTTCTTTCTGTGCGTTTCATTGTCAAAGTTTCCTTGGAAGATCTGCCAATGACACGGAAGGACAATGAATTATTAAAATTGCTGAATCAGTTGAAAGCAAGTTCTGATGTCATTTAAAAGTGCCCAATGTGGAGGTAAAATAGGCCATTTAATGCAACCGTTTGGCTTTCATACACCCTTAACCTGCGCTCTTTTAATAGCACTCGTTAAAGGACGTCGTTCACAGATTAGTCCTCTGAGAGAATCTATTCCAGTAGACCGCATCTTATCAGCGTTGTCAGAATAGATTACCCACCCAACACCACTAACAACCCCCAACCATGACACTAATGACCTTACAGTGTGTGTGTGTGTGTGTGTGTGTGTGTGTGTGTGTGTGTGTTTAGAGGACAAAAAAATCTGTTTCTGTGTGTTCAGAGGAAAGGAAGAGGGTTATGATGAGATCACACATCACATTGTGTGACTAAAAACAGTGAAATAATGGATTGTTCACTTAAAAACACAAAAAATTCTGTCATTTGTTCACCCTCATAAGTAAACCTGTATGGCTTTATTTCCGTGGATTCATTCGCATCACCATTCTGAAGTCACCTTGTGGCATTTTTTCATTTCTTACAATATTTACCCAAACTACCATTCAAACCTTTTAAAACTTTTAAAAAGAAGTTTTATTTATTTGTAAATTGTGAGAAAATTGCTATTTTAACCAAGGAGCCGGGACGTCTGAGGGAGTCGCCTGTCAATTGTGTCATATCTGCGTTACCCTCGGTTTCCGGTTTTATTTGGAAGAAACGTTTTACTCTTAGCAGTGTGAACAAATGTCAGAGCAGCCGCTGAGCGAACGCACAGTAATGTCATAACATCATTTTAAACACACTTTAATGTATCTAATATGATAAACAGAGCTGCGTTACCTCATACTCATGACCGGAAAAGTAGAAATAGCGCCGACGACTGCATGTGTCCCGTCATAATAAAAGTCCCGCTGCTCGCGAGCCGTGTGTTTGTGTAACAATCGCTCCAGCGGCCCTCCCCAGCTCCTTCAACACTCGGTCCTGCTCTGCTTACAGTAACTTCAATAACTAAATCCATGAAGATGATTTCTAATATTTTATTTATATTTAATAATTCATTATATTTAATTTAAAAATAATAAATAAATGAATAATCAATCAATGCAATCAGAACACATAGCAATCACATGACAAAAATGGCATCAGTCAAGTTTTATATAGGTGGTTGTAATAGGTGGATATTACTAACGCACCCTTTAAATAACACAAACATACTGTGCTATTGACTTTAGAGCAGGTTTTTGTTGATCAATGCCGCAGTCGTTTTCAGTTCCTCAAAATAGCAATGCACCTGAACACACCTGATTTTCAGACCAGACCAGTGTGAGAGCATTTGCTATTTAAAGGGATACTTCACCGCTTTTTCAATTAAACTGTTATTCCCTTAACTAAGATGAGTTGATACTTAGCTGTTTATTAGTATTTATAAAGCACATATTAATGCCTTATTTTGCATGACCATATTCTACAACCAAAACCAGGTATCCTGCCCAATATCTAAACTAGCTTATTGACTATTCATAAGCATTAAGAGTTTAATAAGGCAAAAGTGAGAATTTGACCCTAAACTAAAATGTGACTGAAATAACTGTGTCTCCCTCCATAGAAGGACTCCTGCTGGAGTTTTGTGTCTGACAAAAGCTTTTCGTCTTGTCAGCTGCTGCCGCTCCGGACGGGAAGCATGGAGGTGATTCTTCAGCCGGAGGTGGGAGATTGTCATAAAAATGCTGAGAGGTTCAAAATTTCTCACTGCTAATGCCAATGTCATGTCCTTCACTGAGTTTGTGTGAGAGGCTCCATTTACTCCTTACATTCAGTCATTTGTATAATGTCTTATAACAAGACATTACCTTCTCATAAGGTAAAGAAGAAAGAAGGTAAATAAATAAAAAAGTATGGCATCTCCTTTAAATACCATCAAATACTAAAAATCCAATATAAAGGTTTGTTCATAAAGCAAGTGTCCTACCTTATCCTTCTGTTGTTTCTCATCCTGATATACGAGCCATCTCTCTCCATCATTACTGAATGCCAATTTAAAGGAACCAACAAACTGCACATGACCGAAATCTTTGGCTCCTTGGGTGATAATTCCTGTGATTTTGGTTGTAATCAGCAAATCCACCTGGTGATAATGAGAGAGAGAAAGAGAGGGACCTTTCTGTGAAGAAAACATCAGCCTACATGCAGCCTATCACTTAAGAAGCACTTTTTAAGCTCAAATTAAAACATCTACTATAATACAATGATATACACTATATTGCCAAAAGTTTTGGGACACCTGCCTTAACAGGTACATGAACTTTAAAGGTCCCATGGCATGACATTTTCATTTTATGAAGTTTTCCAACATTAATATGAGTTCCCCTAGCCTAAATATTGTCCCCAAGTGGCTAGAAATTTTGATCGGTGTAAACCGAGTTCTGGCTGTCTTTCTCTACCTTTGAGAAAATGAGAGCTCGACGAGCTGATCGTGAATTCTCCTGTTATGACGTCATCAGGTAAGGTTTCCTCCTCTTCCTCTGCTTTGCCCGCCCAGAGAATTAGTAGAGAATGGATTCAGTTTATCAGTCTGGATGTCAGCAGCACAGGCTTTACCATATGGTTTCGAAAGCACTGCCACAAACAGTGAGTAGCAGTGTTCATTAATGCCTGATCTGGGATCAGTGAGTTCTGATGTGTAGCTAATCATTCAAGTTCACACAGACTTTCTTTCTAAATCGTTTAAGACTGTCAGTCCCGCCGCTGGGCGTATTGATGCATCAGTGAATCAAGCCAGTGACTAAAACCATCAACTTCACGTTGTTTCTGTTAGCAGCATGAAACATATGTTATTTAAATGATTAGCAATTAAAGAAAACTCATTATAATGTTCAGACCTGTCAATCACACGTATCTGCAGTGCACACTTGTCCAAACTGCTGTTAAGCTGCTCAACAGAAGCTCTTACTGTATTCATGTAGATGTCATGTTTGCTGTTAGCTGTGGTGAAAGCATTTTGTGAGAGAAATAACGTTGCAAAGTTCACTCGTGTTTATTCAGAGCGCTCAGATAAAAACAAAATAAACTTGCGTTCTCAACAACTCGGTACAATAAAACTTTCTCTGCAATCTTTCCCCAGCTCTCTGTCTCTCTGAACTAGTAATGCTCGCCTCACTAAACCACGCCCCCTCTGCCACGTAATCTCATTTCAAATGCAAAGATTTCAGCCAGTCACAACAGTGGGTGTTATTACTAAAGACTCACAGCAGACACGCCCCTTGAAACAGAGCATTCAAGCCAGAGGTCTAATATCAGTAAAGAAAAAATGCATTTTATTTCTAAATGATGACATTGTTTGATGTAAATACCATACTAACAATATAAGTACACCTCAGGAAACATAAAATATTTTTTAAAAATTCCATGCCATGGGACCTTTAACAACATCCCATTCTTAATCCTTAGAGTTTAATATGTAGTTGGTCCACCATTTCCAGCTATAAGAGCTTCAACTCTTGTATATATATACTCTTATATATATCAACTCCAGCTCTGGGAAAGCTTTCCACATGGTTTAGTTTATGGTAATGACTGTGTTTATGGGAATTTTTGACCATTCTCCTTGAAGCGCATTTGTGAGGTCAGGCACTGATGTTGGACGTGAAGGCCTGGCTCACAGTCTCCGCTCTAATTCATCCCAAAGGTGTTCTGTCGGGTTGAGGTCAGGACTCTGTTTCTTTATGGACCTTGCTTTGTGCACTGGTGCGCAGTCATGTTGGAACAGGAAGGGTCCATCTCCAAACTGTTACCAAAATGTCTTGGTATGCTGAAGCATTAAGGGGCCGAGCCTATCCCCTGATTAACAACCCCACTGCATACTCCCCCCTCCACCAAACTTGACACTTGGCACAATGCAGTCAGGCAAGTACCGTTCTCCTGGCAACCGCCAAACCCAGACTCGTCCATCGGATTTCCAGACAGAGAAGCGTGATTCATCACTCCAGAGAACACGTCTCCACTGCTAGTCCAGTAGTGGTGTGCTAGCTGCTCGGCCATGGAACCCCATTCCTACACACTGTTCTTGAGCTAATCTGAAGGCCACACAAAGTTTGGAGCTCTGTAGCTACTGACTGCAGAAAGTTGGTGACTTTTGCGCACTGTGCACCTTAGCATGCGCTGACCCCACTCTGTGATTTGACGTGGCCTACCACTTCGTGGCTGAGTTACTGTTATTCTCAATTGCTTCCACTTTGTTATAATACTACTAACAGTTGACCGTGGGATATTTAGTAGTGAGGAAATTTCACGAATGGACTTATTGCACAGGTGGCAACCTATGACGGTACCATGATTGAATTCACTGAGCTCCTGAGAGCGACCCATTCTTTCACAAATGTTTGTAGAAGCGTCTGCATGCCTTGGTGCTTGATTTATACACGTGGCCATGGAAGGGATTGGAACACCTGAATTCAATGATTTGGAGGGGTGTCCCAATACTTTTGGAAATATAATGTATTTACAATTTGTATGTCAATCGTAGATTTTTTTTTAATTTATTTAATCAGCATACACAGCTAATTTGTAATGGCAGTCAATAGAAAAAACTATGTAGTGAGTTAGCAGGTAGATTTGAGCAACGATAAAATAAAATGATGAAAAGGGGAAAGTAAAATGGCAGGAGTTGCTGCGCAAAAATAGAAACAGGGCATTCGACTGAAAGCGTGCTGTGTTGGGCTCTTGCAATGTAGACATTTCTAAAAGTGTCATTGTAAAGTAGGTTATACCGCTGCAAATGACTAGAAAGGTGTCTGAAGGTAAAACAAATTCACACCTGCTTTGGGAGGACTGTCTCTCAACCTGTTATCTGTGTAATACAGCTTGAATTTAGTGCCCTTCATGGGATGATGGACGTCAGACTAAATCATAGCGCTCGTCTGCACTGCAGAGTTTCTCCTCAGAGGGCCGGAGTAAATCAGCGCCTCTGACACCGCAGGAACATTTTCATGCTGCTGGATTTTTGTAAGTCTATTTCTTTAGTGGTATTACAGGATTTCAGGGCTGCTGTAATGAACTGCTCTGGAGCTTCTTGTTTTTAAACTCGGCTTTTATTCAAATAAGCCGTGCCTCAAGAAAATAAAAATTACATGATGCCCAAAGGCCTTTTACTATAGTGTGCTTCTCTCTAAATTCGGCACATGCATTTCTGGATGGTTAGGGTTAAGTAAAACGTATAATTTTTTCAGCTCATGAATTGAATTGGCCACACCCACATTGCGTGTTTATGTAAATGGATATGTATTAAAGATTTTTATAAAAATAAATACATTTAGAGTATTTATACCTATAAACGTTTAGGCATAATTTACATTTATGCATTTAGCAGACGCTTTTATCCGAAGCGACTTACAACTGAGGAGTACAGGAAGCGATCTGTCATGAAGAGGCGAAGAAACGCAAAAAGTGCCCTAAATACAAAGATTTGGATATTACTCAGAGTAGCAGAAACCAGAAAAGGGAGGGAAAAGAGAAAAATAGAGGAGGAAGACGTCGATTTTTTTTATTTTTATGATAAGATGTACTGCTCATGGAAGAGATGAGGTGAGATTTTACCTGTCTTTTGAATGAAATGAGAGGTTGAATAACTTTATAATAGGATTTATTGTAATAAAATAATTCTAATTTATTTAAAGATAAATTATGCATACTATTATGCATACTTTTTCTCAGCTAAAGAACTTTAAAATATATATAAACACAGCTATCAAAGCAGAATTTAAATATGACAGCACCATATTGTTTTCAAATAGCTCTATAAAATAATGACAAAACAATTGTCATGATTTATTATACAGTATAATGTATTAAATATAATGAAATAAATTCAAATGTACTTATAAGGACATTTTTCCCTCATATTTTTTAAATCATATTTTTATTCTTAATTGTTTTATAGAGTTGCAATTAATTAAGAGAATATCTCTACTCAGATGGGAAAAAACATTAATGTAAAATGAGCACATTTGTAATTATTTCATTATATTAAATGTATTCACATCACAGACAGCATTTTTCTATATTTTTATTTTAAAGTAGAATTTTTATGAGAATTAGTTAAGAGAAATATCTACTTAGTCATATTATTTAAAAAAACTTGCTATTTCAATAATTATTAATAAAATATAATTTCATAATTCTGGAAATACCTCCTACGATACCTTATGTATTGATAGTTCATATGATGCAATTAAATGTTGGCAATAGGCACAATTATGAATATCATTGAATATCTCCGGAAATATCTCATACGCAAACATATTTATGGCTCATTCATATTAAACAATGAAATGTTGGCATGTTATTAAAATCTACAGTTGCTATATGAATGTTTTTATTCTGTTTCCTACATCCTGAGCGGGACACAACTGTGCAGTCAGTTTCTCTCGCTCTCTCTCCTCCTGCCTCTGTATTATTTTTTCATGAGGACTGAGGTTCTGCTTTCTGACCTGGACTGACGTGAGCTGCATTCATAGCAGCTCTGCAATCTCAGAGGAGGGTTTGAGCGGCTGGGCTTGGCTCTGCAAGCGTGCAGGTGTAATATAATATATACATTAGGCTGTTCCCTCGGATCCAATTTCCCAATCTCAGTTCAATGGATACAGACTCGGCCAGTTAAAGACATCACGGCTCTCAGTTCTGAGACCGAGCTCAGATTTACAGTTTGTCATAATGGCAGGGCAAACACAACGAGCAGCTAGATTAGTGATGTTGGTGGTACGGTAGCTGACCTCAAACTGACCGGAGAGTACATGGAGGATTATGGAAGTAATGAAAGATTATCCTGCAGTATATTGATTACATGAGAATGAATATGTTTATATGGCATGGAAAATTTGGGCTAAAATCATATACCGAACAAGGTTGGTTCCTACCACCCACCAGCCCACTTGGATTTCTATTTCAATGATCCCATTGGTTGAAATAACTTTTTTTTAAATTATGGTATCCTATTTGGCGCCTACTTAGAAATCCTAAAATCACTACATAAATATTCTCTGGTTGTCTTAAAAATAATACCAGCTGTTTATGCTTGTCACTGTGACTTTTCAGGGGCAATTCCCACAGAGGCAGAAACTGAACATAAAAAAGTTTCTGCGACTACAAAGTCATGAATATTTAATGAAGCAGACATTGTTTAGGTCTTGATTGGTTGTCTGTTGCTGAATAGCTCAGCATAACATTTAAGTACCTTTGGCACCACAATTCCAGCGCTCCATTAACCAGATTTTAGAGTTTTTGTTTTAACTATAGGTATAAAAAAATTATTATAATAAAAAAAACTGCAAGAACACAAAGGAAAAACATATATATTGTAGCTTGCTGATCTTCTTAATTAGCAAAATGTATATTTTTTCACCCTTGATCAGTGTAATGTGTCCTTGCTGAATTAATCTTTCAAAAACCTTTGAACAGTAGATCTATACAATAGTAGTATATACACTTACCAGCCACTTTATTAGGTACACCTGTTCAACTAATCATTAGTTAAATAATCTAATCAGCCAATCACATGGCAGCAACTCAATGCATTGAGGCATGTAGACATGAAGACAATCTGCTGAAGTTCAAACTGAGAATCAGAATGGGGAAGAAAGGTGATATAAGTGACTTTGAACGTGGCATGGTTGTTTTTGCCAGACGGGCTGGTCTGAGTATTTCAGAAACTGCTGATCTACTGGGATTTTCAGACAAACATCTCTAGGGTTACAGAGAATGGTCAGAAAAAGAGAAAATATTTGGCAGTTCTGTAGGCCGTGTCCGTGTTGATGTCAGACTTGTTGAGCTGATAGAAAGGCAACAGTAACTCAAATAACCACTCGTTACAACCCGAGGTGCAGAAGAACATCTCTGAACACACAACACGTCCAACCTTGAAGCAGACGGACTACAGCAGCAGAAGACACACCGGTAACACTCCTGTCAGCTGAGAACAGGAAACTTGGGTTACAGTTCACGCAAACTCACTAAAACTGGACAGTAGAAGATGAAAGAAACATTGCCTGGTCTGATGAGTCTTGATTTCTGCTGCAACGTTCAGATGGTAGGGTCAGAATTTGGCTTGAACAACATGAAAGCATGGATCCATCCTGCCTTGTATCAACGGTTCAGTCAGCTGGTGGTGGTGTCATGGTGTGTTGGATATTTCCTTGGCACACTTCGAGCCCCTTTTAAGGCTCAAAGTGAGCATTGTTTAAACGCCACAGCTGAACTGAGTATTGTTGCTGACCCTGTCTGTCCATTTATGATAAGTGTTCTTCTGATAGGTACTTCCAGCAGGATAAGTAATGCTCCATGTCATAAAGCTCAAATCATCTCAACTGGTTTCTTGAATATGACTGAGTTCACTAAACTCAAATGACCTCCACAGTCACCAGATCTCAATCTAATAGAGCAACTTTGGGATGTGGTGGAACAGGAGATTTGCATCATGGATGTGCAACCTACAAATCTGCTGCAAATGTGTGATGCTCTTATGTCAATATGGAGCAAAATCTCTGAGGAATGTTTCCAGCAACTGACAGAAAAAGGGGCTCCAAACCGGTAATAGAAGGTGTACCTAGTAAAGTGGCTTGCGAGTGTAAATTATATGCATAGTAATATAAGTATACCGTATGAAAGTCTAAATTATCACCTGCAGCCACTGTGATTGGTCGTTATGGGCTGACGTCCATGCGTTGACCTTGCCTTGTTTGTCCAGTCTGGCCTTGGAGGGTTCCCAGGAGAACATGTCCATGTTCAGGGTCTGAAACACACTGGAGGAGGTCATTTGATAGTCCTGGATGTGTCCGGTTTTCATCCCCATGGGCTCTGAGCATCCTGAAAAAAACAATTGCAAGCCTGAACATAATTCTTATGACTCATGATTGTGTCGAACACTGCGCCCATAGTGTCAAAACACAGACCTGTGAGCTCACAGCCCAGGAGCTCCATTCGCAGTGTGCAGTGTTTCCTGCAGACTTGTGGGTAAATGCGGATATACTGCGCTTCAATCGGTGGGCTGAAGGAGTTGGCAGAGGGGGCGTTGTTATCGGCATTTCCTGTGAATATCTGCATTAAAATAACAACTTTTAATAACAAAAATAAAAAACTAAAGTATGAAAATGCTTCATGAATCATGCAAATATTTACAAATACTCCACCAAAACCAAAAACATTTGCTCATTATTATACTCAATTCAGATTAGTCAGTCAGGGCATTCGCAGGGCATTCGCAAAGGATGCAATAAATGTCACGTCACAGACAAAGGAAAAGGTGCGAGGACTCAAGTGCAGAGAAAGATAATTTATTACAAAATAAACATAAACTCAAAACAAAACCCACGAGGGGGAAAAACACACAATAGAATAATAAAATATAAACTTAAACAAACCAACAGAATCACAGGGAGAACGGGAGACGCAGACATTACACAAGGATCCAACACAGACTGACAAACACAAGGAGATTATAAAGGGAACAAACAAGGCAGATAATGAGGGAGAACAGGTGGGGCAAATTAACCAATAATCAGATAACAAGGGGGAGGGAACTGACAGGGACACGAGCACATGCTCAACATAACAAAACCCACAAGTGCACACACGACAGGACAGGCATGTGACATTACCCCCTCCTTAAGGAGCGGCTACCAGACGCTCCACTAGGGACGGGAGGGACAGACCCGGGCGGGACGGGAGGGACAGACCAGGGAGGGACGGGAGGGACAGACCAGGGAGGAACGGGAGGGACAGACCAGGGAGGAACGGGAGGGACAGACCAGGGAGGGACGGGAGGGACAGACCAGGGAGGCACGGGAGGGACAGACCAGGGGGGCACGGGAGGGACAGACCAGGGGGGCACGGGAGGGACAGACCAGGGGGGCACGGGAGGGACAGACCAGGGGGGCACGGGAGGGACAGACCAGGGGGGCACGGGAGGGACAGACAAAGAAGGTACAGACAAGGGAGGGGTAAACAAGGGAGGAACGAGGAAAACAAAAAGTTCAGGAGGCCATGGTGGCCCACAAAGTTCGAATGGCCAGGGCGGCCCACCGAGTTCGGGAGGCCCACCCAGTTCAAGCGGTCGGGGCGGCCCATAGAGTTCAGGCAGCCAGGGCAGTGCGGGTAGAGCAGGGCGCCAGGGAGGCGCGGTGAGAGCAGGGCGCCAGAGAGGCGCGGTGAGTGCAGGGGGCGCCAGGGAGGCGCGGTGAGAGCAGCACGCTTCAGCGGCGCGGTGAGAGCAGGACGCCTCAGCGGCGCACGGAGAGCAGGACGCCTCAGCGGCGCACGGAGAGCAGGACGCCTCAGCGGCGCACGGAGAGCAGGACGCCTCAGCGGCGCACGGAGAGCAGGACGCCTCAGCGGCGCACGGAGAGCAGGACGCCTCAGCGGCGCACGGAGAGCAGGACTGCTCAGGGGCGCAGGGAGAGCAGGGCGCCTCAGCGGCGCAGGGAGAGCAGGGCGCCTCAGCGGCGCAGGCAGGGCGTTGGGGAAACTTCTCCAGTCCAGCAGTATCCACCGGCACTGGGACCACCGGAATACGATCTGCTGGCATTGGGACCACCGGAACATGATCTGCCGGAACTGGGACCACCGGAACACGATCCACCGGCACAGGGACCACCGGAACATGATCCACCGGAACTGAGACCACCGGCACACGATCCACCGGAACTGGGACCACCGGAACTGCCTCCGGGGCTTCGGATAAAGCCCTGTGCTCCTTCCACGCATGCAGGACTGCCACCACAAAGCATCCCATCACAGCCCTCCAGGCCGTTTCCGGACTCGGGACCACCGGAACACGATCCACCGGCACAGGGACCACCGGAACACGATCCACCGGCACAGGGACCACCGGAACACGATCCACCGGCACAGGGACCACCGGAACACGATCCACCGGCACAGGGACCACCGGAACACGATCCACCGGCACAGGGACCACCGGAACACGATCCACCAGCACAGGGACCACCGGAACACGATCCACCGGCACAGGGACCACCGGAACACGATCCACCGGCACAGGGACCACCGGAGCACGATCCACCGGCACAGGGACCACCGGAACATGATCCACCGGCACAGGGACCACCGGCGCACGCTCCGCCGGTACTGGAACCACCGGAATACGATCCGCCAGCATAGGGACCACCGGAATACGATCCGCCGGCAAAGAGACCACCGGAATCCGATCCACCGGTACTGGGACCCCTGGAATCGGGACCACCGGAGCAGGTACGGAGGGAGCCTTTCTCCTCCTCCTCCGTTTCGGGACCACCGGAGCAGGGACCACCGGAACACGGTCCACCGGCATAGGGACCACCGGAACACGATCCACCGGTACAGGGACCTCCGGAACACGATCCACCGGAATAGGGACCACCGGAACACAGTCCACCGGCATAGGGACCACCGGAATACGATCCGCCAGCATTGGGACCACCGGAACACGAGCCGCTGGCACTGGGACCACCGGCACAGGGACCACCGGCACAGGCACGGAGGGAGACTTCCTTCTCCTCCTCCGTTTCAGGACCACTGGAGCAGGGACCACCGATCTTGGGACTGCCAGGGCAGGGGCCATCTCCCTGGCAGCTCTCTCCTGCTGGCAGGCAATAGCTTCCACCATTGCCTCAAATGTGCCTCCGTCATATGCCCTTCTGAGCCACCACTCCATGGGCTCATCTAGGGCATAATTAAAAAGGTCCTTGAGTGCAGAGTCACTGAGCCTCAGCCCCTTGGCGGTCTCCAGGAACTTCTTTGCAAAATTCCTAATCTCCATTCCCTCCTGGTGAAGTAGGTGGAGGACTCGAAACCGTAGAATCCGCTCATAGTGAGGACAGGTGGTGAGCGATTCCGGGATCGAGTCCTCTCTCTGCTGAGTCCTCAACATGGTTGGATCCTTCTGTCACGTCACAGACAAAGGAAAAGGTGCGAGGACTCAAGTGCAGAGAAAGATAATTTATTACAAAATAAACATAAACTCAAAACAAAACCCACGAGGGGGAAAAACACACAATAGAATAATAAAATATAAACTTAAACAAACCAACAGAATCACAGGGAGAACGGGAGACGCAGACATTACACAAGGATCCAACACAGACTGACAAACACAAGGAGATTATAAAGGGAACAAACAAGGCAGATAATGAGGGAGAACAGGTGGGGCAAATTAACCAATAATCAGATAACAAGGGGGAGGGAACTGACAGGGACACGAGCACATGCTCAACATAACAAAACCCACAAGTGCACACACGACAGGACAGGCATGTGACAATAAATTGATGAAAAGTGACACTAAAGACATGTATAATGTTACAAAAGATTTCTGTTTCAAATAAAAGCTGTTCTTTTTGCAACTTTCTATTCATCAAAGAATCCATAAACAAATGAGTCATGGTTTCCATGACAATGAAGCAGCACAACTGTTTTCAACATTGATAATGTTACGAAATGTTTCTTGAGCAGTAAATCATTATATTAGAATAATTTCTAAAGGATCATGTGACACTGAAGAATGGAGTAATTTAAGAATTCAAATATAGCTTGCATATATTATGATAGTGCATCCGGAAAGTATTCACAGCGCTTCACTTTTTCCACATTTTATGTTACAGCCTTATTCCTAAATGGATTAAATTCATATTTTTTTCTCAACTCTACAAACAATGTCCCACAATGACAACCTAAAGAAGTTTGTTTGAAATCTTTGCAAATTTATAAAAAAAACAAAAATAAAAAAAAAACACGAAAAATCACGTATATTAGTATTCATAGCCTTTGTCATGACACAAATTAGCTCAGGTGCTCCTGTTTCCACTGGTCATCACTGAGCTGTTTCTACAACTTGATTGTAATCCACCTGTGGTAAATTCAGTTGATTGGACATGATTTGTAAAGGCACACACCTGTCTATATAAGGCCCGCAGTTAACAGTGCATGTCAGATCACAAACCAAGCCATTAAGTCCAAGGAATTGTCTATAGACCTTAGAGACAAGATTTTTTCGAGGACACAGATCTTGGAAAGTGTACAGAAAAATTTCTGCAGCATTGAAGGTCCCAATGAGCACAGTGGCCTCCACCATCTGTAATCTGGAAGAAGTTAGGAACCACCAGGACACTTCCTAGAGCCGCCCGCCCCGCCAAACTGAGTGATCAGGGGAGAAGGGCCTTAGTCAGGGAGGTGACCAAAGACCAGATGGTCACTTTGACAGAGCTGCAGCATTTCTCTGTGGACAAAGGAAAACTTTCCAGAAGAACAACCATCTCTGCAGCACTCCACCAATCAGGCTTGAATGGTAGATTGGCCAGACGGCACATGACAGGAAAATTCTCTGGTCTGATAAAACAAAGATTGAACTCTTTGGCCTGAATGGAAAGCGTCATGTCATGAGGAAACCTGGCACCGCTCATCTCCTGGCCATTACCATGTCTACAATGAAGCTTGGTGGTGGCAGCATCATGCTGTGGGCATGTTTTCAGCGGCAGGAACTGGGAGACTATTCAGGATCACAGGAAAGATGAATGCAGCAATGTACAGAGACACTTTGATTAGAACCTGCTCCTGACCTTATACCCCTTTTTCACCAATGCAGTGCTGGTGCTAGTTCGGAGCCAGAGCCTAGTTTCAAATCGGTTCTTTGTTTTTCCATACCCAAAGCACCAGCTCCGAGCCAGAAAATCTCGAAGGATCATAAAGTCATGAGGCATTGTTGATGGAAGGCTTGTTCGAGGTGCATCGGTACGCGCTGTGCAGACCGATCACTGCATGACATCAAATTAACGTTACAGCGAGATAATGGAGAGAGACTTCTTATGCTTTTGAATCGCTCACGCTGTATTTTGATATCATACGTTGATTGGTCCGTGCAGCGCCGATGCATCTCAAACAAGTCTGGTGTGTTTGTGTTTCCCGCTACTGCGCTAGCGTTGCTGAGAAAGATGAGACGTATACAGTAATATAAGATCTGGCTCTGTACTGGCTCTCTACCCTGTGGAAAGCCAAAGCGGTTCTTAAAGACTCGTCAGTTGAGCCAACTTACAACTGACATTAGCACTAGCTCTGAACTAGCACCCGGTTCATTCTGGTGGAAAAGGGGTATCAGACATGGACGAAGGTTCATCTTCCAACAGGACAACAATCCTAAGCACACAGCCAAGAAAACAAAGGAGTGGCTACAGGACAACTCTGTGAATATCCTTGAGTGGCCAAGCCAGAGCCCAAACTTGAACCCAATTAAACATCTCTGAAGAGACCTGAAAATGACTGTGGACTGACACTTCCCATCCAACCTGATGGAGCTTAAGAGGTCCTGCAAAAAAGAATGGGAGAAACTGCCCAAAAATAGGTGTGCCAAACTCATCATACCCAAAAAGACTTGAGGCTGTAATTGGTTCCAAAGATGCTTCAACAAAGAATCAAGCAAAGGCTGTGAATATTTATGTACATGTGATTTTACGTGTTTTTTTATTTTTAATAAATTTGCAAAGATTTCAAACAAACTTCTTTCACATTGTCATCATGGGGTATTGTTTGTAGAATTGAGGGGGAAAAATATATTTTGGAATAAGGTTGTAACATAACAAAATGTGGATAAAGGCAAGCGCTGTGAATACTTTACGGAAGCACTTTAAATGCTGCATTGAAGGGATAAAATAGCTCTCAGACAAATTTGTTGCAGATATATAAAATAAGAAGAGTCTGACTGATAAAAATAAAAACTGGAAAGAGGGCCGAGTTGGCAGGAGAAGTTCTTAAGCGGACAGTTTCTTAATTTAAAAATATCCCCCTTGGGCTCTCTCATCTCATCTGGAACGAACGGTGTGTCCCGTCTTACCATGTCCTCATCTGTGTCCTTGACTTTAAACATGCTCCAGGCCTTCCCGTCGTCGCTGTATGCCACTTTATATGATTTCACATACTCAGGGCTTCCGATTCGCTTGGCACCCTGTGTTATCAGTCCGGTCACCCTCATCCTCCGCTGTAGATTTATCTGTGAGGGGACAGCACAAAATCGATGGCCTCAGCTCAGAAGATGAACGAGTGAAGCCTTGTGGGCTGGGGAGTAATAGTTTGTCCCTATCAGAAATTGCTGTGGTAGAGACAATAATGGCCGTGTACCTGGAGACGGAATGTGTGGAAGCTAGCTATGAAGGTTTGCAGTGTGTGCAGCGTTGTGTGTGTATATATATATATATATATATATATATATATATATATATATATATATATATATATATATATATATATATATATATATATATATATATATATATATATATATATATATATATATACACACACACACACACACACACACACACACACACACACACACACACACACACACACACACACACACACACACACACACACACACACACACACACACACACACACACACAATTTTCTGCCAGTACATTATCCAGTAATTTTAAGGAAATGTCTGTTAAACCTTAAAACACAAAATAATGCAATGTGTAATTCAAAATACAGGTAAAACACCTGTAAAAAAAAAAAAAAAACTTGTGCCCTATTTTTACGGAAAATAAGTATTTTAACACCCTATTTTGCAAGTTCTCCCACTTAGAAATCATGGAGGGGTCTGAAATTGTCATTGTAGGTGCATGTCCACTTTGAGAGACATAATTTATTTAAAAAAAATCCTGAAATCACAATGTATGATTTTTTTACTATTTATTTGTATGATACAGCTGCAAATAAGTATTTGAACCAAAGACCGTAAAAAAATATGGACGACTCGACATCATCCGTTTCTGCTTGCCAGATTTGAAGCTTTCAGGCGGCCTGCACGGCGCTGGCATCTTAGGACCTAGTCTGCGAAGTAGCGATTTCGGGACCGGAGTTGTGCAGTAGAGAGCAGGAAGTAGAGCAGGAAGTACTGCTGCAATATCAAAAGCCCACCCACACTCTCACAGATGCAGAACAATTAATTATGTTGGTGTGAAATAAACAGTTATGGAAATGTAGAAATTAAAGCTAAAGCTCCAATCTGCTCCCAAAAATCCTGAAAAAAGTCAGTTAGTGCCTCAGTGGCAACTTTACTCAGAAAAGACGTCAACCTCAGCTGTCAATCATGACATCACACACCCCGTTTTTATAGCATCAGATAACTTATAACTTATTTTAAGAACGAACACTTGAAATTAAATCATTGTGATGGTAACTGCCTCCAATGACATAAACTAACTTTGGGGGACAAATATTTGAGGTGTAATTTTATTGTTTAGTTTGCCTCACGTCCATTAGAAAACACAGAGGGGGCGGCTATACTGGGACCAGTCACCAGGGGGCGATTGAGGCACGAAAGCTTCAGTTTCTGAGAGGGATAATGCAGGCTTGATTTGAACACCTGAGAAAATCAATGTTTATATTTAGTACATTAGCCTTTGTTTGCAATTACAGAGGTCAAACGCTTCCTGTAGTTTTTCACCAGGTTTGCACACACTGCAGGAGGGATTTTGGCCCACTCCTCCACACAGATCTTCTTTAGATCAGTCAGGTTTCTGGCCTGTCACTGAGAAACACGGAGTTTGAGCTCCCTCCAAAGATTCTCTATTGGGTTTAGGTCTGGAGACTGGCTAGGCCACAGACCCTTGATATGCTTCTTACAGAGCCGCTCCTTGGTTATCCTGGCTGTGCTTCGGGTCATTGTCATGTTGGAAGACCCAGCCTCGACTCATCTTCAATGCTCTAACTGAGAGAAGGAGGTTGTTCCCCACAAAGCATGATGCTGCCACCCCCATGCTTCACAGTAGGGATGGTGTTCTTGGGATGGTATGCATTATTATTCTTCCTCCAAACATTTTTAGTGGAATAATGACAAAAAAGTTCTATTTTGGTCTCATCTGACCACATGACTTTGACATGACCCATGACTCCTCTGGATCATCCAAATGGTCATTGGCAAACTTAAGATGGGCCTGGACAAGTGCTGGTTTAAGCAGGGGAATCGTCTGTGCAATGCATGATTTTAAACCATTACAACTTAGTCTATTACTAACAGTAACCTTGGAAACGGTGGTCCCAGCTCTTTTCAGGTCATTGACCAGTTCCTCCCGTGTAGTTCTAAGATGATTTCTCACCTTTCTTAGAATCATTGAGACCCCATAAGGTGAGATCTTGCACGGAGCCCCAGTCCGAGGGAGATTAACAGTCATGTTTAGCTTCTTCCATTTTCTAATGATTGCTCAAACAACGGTCCTTTTTTTCAACAAACTTCTTGGCAATTTCCCCGTAGCCCTTTCCAGCCTTGTGGAGGTGTACAATTTTGTCTCTAGTGTCTTTGGACAGCTCTTTGGTCTTAGCCATGTTAGTAGTTGGATTCTACTAACCTCAAACAGGTGCATCTAATTTAGGATAATAAATGGAGTGGAGTTTGGAGATTTTAAAGGCAGACTAACGGGTCTTTGAGGGTCAGAATTCAAGCTGATAGACAGGTGTTCAAATACTTATTTGCAGCTGTATCATACAACTAAATAGTAAAAAAAATCATATATTGTGATTTCTGTATATATATATATATATATATATATATATATATATATATATATATATATATATATATATATATATATATATATATATATATATATATATATATATATATATATATGTATATATATGTATATATATGTATATATATGTATATATATATTAAACCCCTGGAGCCGTATGGAATACTTTTATGATGGATGATGCGCTTTTTTAAGGCTTCAAAAATTGTAGTACCATTCACTCTGAGTAAATGATGGGATAATTTTCATTTTGGGGTGAACTAATGTATTTTTCAAAAAAACTATGAGAAAAATGAAAGGAAAAAATGCTTTCAGAACCAACACTGCTGAAATTTCCAAATGGCGGGAACTAATGAACTCTGTTAGTAGTTGTTAATTAATACAATTAATACAAATTTGATGTAATTTATTTATTATTATTCATTATTTAGATTTTTTTCTGATTTAAAACATTTGTTTTTTGTTTTAGTACCATGCCAAGTGTAATTGTAAATTAATTTTGAAAAATTTAAAATCACAAATTTTTATTAGGGGTCCTGGCCATCTTGTTGTTTGAAACCCAATTCTGGTGTGGATCACCACCTAATGTGCAATAGAAGATTTTGTTCCTGATGCAAAAACCAACTCTAAAGCCGCAAAGTGAACATCTGAGGACAAGACAAACAGGTAAAGCAGTTTTCCAGCCACAAATTGAGGTCTTGTTTAAAAGCATATTGGCATCAAAGCCTCCTTTAATCTTGAAAGCACAAAAATGGAGTCAGGCGGACGCAGGACGCCAAGCCGAACAAGGCCAGGGACGCTGGGGTTGTTTGGGCATAGCTGGTGGCAGTGTGTGGTTACCACTTAAGTCATTACGGTGGCTGTGAACGCCCACACTGTTCTTTCAGTGTGTCTCTTAATGAAATCGTGCTTTTAGAAGTCCTAAAATCTCTGATGAAATTTGCCTCAAAGTATAAACTAATTACTGTGGGGTGTTTATAATTTTCTTTGAAAGCAGTTACTGTGTTGGATGGTTGGTATACAGCTTTAAAGTAATGTTAAGTTAGTTGTTATCTAGTGGTTTTGCTAAGGCAAGCACCACTATTACTATTTTATTCAGTTTCAAAAAGTATAAAAACATGGGATGAGACTTTTGTAGGTGTACTCTATTAAGAAATGAATAGCCTAAATGATGTTAGCTTGGCAGATTTTCATTCAATGCAGTCAAAATGTGGCAGGATTACCTGAATCCACGGATATCGATCGGCCTCCGCTGCGCTCCATGCATTGACGAGGCCCTTCTTGTTCAGTCGGGCAAAGTAGGGAAACCACTTCTGAAGGCCGAACAAAGATCGATGTGTGGAGGAAGCTGTTACCTGCTGGTTAGAAATGATCCCCCCTTCCATCCCTAAAGGTCCAGAACATTCTGACAGAACAGAGACAAAGAGATGGTAAGAAAAAGCACATAACGAAAGCACATTCAGTTGTTTCCTTGTCATAGACATGAATCTGGAGAGATTTTGCCTTCTTTTGACCATCTCAGATAATTCTCCTGAGAAAAACACCCATAATATCTATATAGTGAGTTTCAGAAAAGACCTAAAAAGTGTCTCAGATTCCAAAGTTTACACTCAAAAGTTAGATATTTAAATATAAACTGAAAAATGTATCATCAAATTCTTCCAAAACTGAATGTTCACATTCATTTTATAATTGTATACTTTTACTGTACGTCGACGATTCGAAGCTGCTCAATTTTTAAAACAAATATCAATAACTACTCTGACAGAGTTTCCTGCAATAGCCTACCTATTTAACACCAGTATTGAATCTCGAACGAATGACTTTTATGAGCCTGTTCTTTTTACTAAATCAAAAGCATACAGCTGCACTTTTTTTACTAGTTTCAGCCACAACGCAGATATCATTTTTATGTGCAGTGTCACGTTGTTTAAATAGCAAATGCTCTCAACACCCGCCTGTTTGCCCATGCGTGCTGGTCTGAAAACGTGGTGTGTTCAGGCGTATTGTTGGCGTGTTGCTATTTAAAGGAACATAAAACTACTGACCATTGACCAACAAAAACCTGGTCTAAAGTCAATAGCACAGTATTTTTGTTATTTAAAATTTAAATTAGTAATAAAGGCCTAACATGCGTACAATCTGCTTATTACACACACAGGGAAGCGCAGGAGCACACAAACATTTTTAAATATTAAAAATAAAAGGTTTCCTCTCTGGAGAAGCGTTCAGTCATTCCGCTCAAATATTTCCCCATGTAAATTGACCCATTTGAATCCTGCACCAGTACTGTGCCAGAAGTCGAGCGCAAAAATAACTCTTATGAGCTGGTTCTTTTTAATGAATCAGTCAGGTACAGCTTACAACTTACTGTTATGTTAAGGTAGTTAAAGCTGCACTATATAACTTTTCCGTCTGCTAGAGAGCATTCAAAACAAAGGCGTAGTTTGATGACGCCAAGTCTGAGCTCAGAATCTTGGGACATGTGGTCTTCACCTCACAGCCGGTGGAGGAGAATCGGGATAGGACTCGGGCAGAAATCATGTTCATGGATGCGATTATTAACGTTACTGTAGTGTAAAGCAGAGCAGGACCGAGTGTTGAAGGAGCTGAGCAAGGCCCCTGAAGCGATTGTTACACAAACACACGGCTCGCGAGCAGCGGGACTTTTATTATGACGGGACACAGTCGCCGGCGCCGTTTCTGCTTTTCCGGTCATGAGTATGAGGTAACAGCTCTATTAATCATATTAGATACATTTAAATGTGTTTAAAATGAAGTTATGACGTTACTCTGTGCGAGAAGTATATTACATTATATAATACTTTACATATTACAAGTATATTACATTATATAATATTTTATGGTTTTAGTTATCTATAATAACCCTGTCTAAGACCAATAATTACACTCTTTTTTTTAAAGTCTAAAAACTTAAAAAGTAAACACAAATGATTGATTTTAATTAAATTATTATCAAAACTATTAAAAGACAATTTTGTTTTTAAAATAAATATAATACAGGAAGATTAAACAACTCAAATGAATACCACAAAAGCAGTGTTCTCTGGTCTCAAATGGTAATACGATAATATCATTCTTGCTCTCGCAGGTTTCCGCCACAGACTCTGTATCTGCCCCTGAGATGCCATCTTTCTCTTTTCTGTCCTCAAAAACATCTGGCAGGTCTGAACTTTTGGATGCAATGTCCCTGGATTCATCAATGGATATTGTGTCCTTGCTCTCACACACAGAGATGCTGTCTTCACTCTCGAAGCCTAAGATGTCCTCCCTAGGGCCGTTGCTGTCATCGGTCCGTCCACCTGCGGAGATTGCGCCCGCTCGCTGGGGCATTAATGGAGTACTTGAACCATCTCCACTTAGCGATCGCAGCGACTGGGGAGACTCAAAAAGGAGCCGCAGGCTGTTCAGACTTGCCCTTAGGGAGCTTTGCCTGCTATGTTTGGACAGCATGATCGCAAACCAAACCTTTTTGTGGGGTGTAACTTTATATACGCTCCTCTGAGAGCCGTGTAAGTAAGAGTGCATGACAGTAATCTTCAACTAATTCTATTATGCATTCATAGATGTGTTAAGCTACAGCTGGGAATATCTTGTTTTGAATCAGCACAAAAAGTACCAGCAAATCCAAAGTCATGGTTATGTAAGTATTGGTATTCTCTCGAGTCCTAGAGCGTACGATGAGTTATGCGGGTTTCTGGTACACTCAGGAGCATGAACGTCTAGGAAATGTTGCATGGGCAAAAATAAGCAAAACAGCTCCCTGCCTGAATTCATTGAAATGACAGAATGATTTCATGAGCAATGTGGTACCCTACTCTGTCAATGTCATATTGGCCTCATTCACTCAGATTCTCGAAGGCAGATGGCTCTCATCCCCGAGCCGACACATGCAGAATCTAGTTTTAGTTTGAGTTTGCTCCTCAAGAGATTATAACGAATATTTATGCACATGGGTTTAATTAAATGAGGTGATAAATTCGATTCTCACTTACTGTACTGACAGTTCCGCCCCATGTATTCGCCGAGACACTGGCAGGTGTAGTTCGCTCGCAGGTCTGTGCAGCTGCCTCCATTTTTGCAAGGATTTTTCTCGCACTCGTTAACATCTGAAAAAACAAGCAGCCACGGACACCTCAGGAAATTATCAAAAGCGACAACTCGAAAAAAGCTGCAAAAGATCAAATACGGTTTCTCATTATGTGCTGATTTGCCACAGTGATGAAAAATCTCTCTCATCATACCGATTTACGTCGAAACTGCTTATTTACTTACTAAGATAAAGTGAATACAGAGAGGGAAATATTATTGATTAAAGGGGACCTATTATGCAAAATTCACTTGACTGCATTTTGAACATAAATGTGTCGGCAGTGTGTGTACACAACCACCATATAATAGTGAAAATCCAACCACTCCTCTTTTTTTAATCCCCATATATCATGAGCCGTGTCAGAACAAGCCGTTTGCAGTTTCTACGTAATGTGACGTCACATATATTTAAGCTCCGACCATGAGTCTTGCCCTATTAGCATAGACCCCGTCCTGAGTGAGATGTACACAGTTAGGGTTGCCACCTGTCCCGTGAAATACGGAATCGTCCCGTATTTTCAGGAAAAATGATTTGGATTTGTCCTGTATTTTACATAGGTCCACCCACATTGTGTGAAGACACGTCCTATTCTGCCCCTAATTGGGTCGCTGCCGTTGTTTGTTTGTTTGATTGGTTTGTTTCAGGTTCACGGGCCGTGAATCACGGCCAATCAGAGTCAGAAGAGGAGGGGACCCCGCCTCGCCGGTTCTTTTCTATATGGGCAGAATCCATTTGAAATGATGGCGGAGGCAGGTCCAAATACCCTATATCAAAATATTTTTTTGATTGATAACGTTAGATTTCATGCTGCCTATTAAGAAATAATGTTAATAATGTAGGCTACATTAATGATGTTATGGTATGATTTGTTTATTAAGGTTAAGTTCTACAGTCAGACACAAGCATTACTTTAGTAAGAGATAAGATATATATATATATATATATATATATATATATATATATATATATATATATATACATATTTTAAATTGTGTACTGTGCTAATTAATTGAGATTTCTTACAGTTCTTACATGTTGTTGGCCTTGTTTGTTTCGTTGCTTCTATTGCTCTCCCCTTTTTTGTAAGTCGCTTTGGATAAAAGTGTCTGCTAAATGATTAAATGTAAATGTAAATGTAAACATATTTAATCAAAATAGGACCTTTTAGGAATAAAATAAACAACTATTTGTTATGCCTAACAAATTTAAATAATTGCATCATCCAATAGGCTACTCTAGAATTAACAATAGACTATATAAAAACGGAATAATACATAAATATATTTACTTAACTTACCAAAAATAAAAATGTTGTTAAGTGTTTTATTAAAATAAGAAATTATTGTAGATATTATATCATTTACAGTTATTTAGGTGTGGTGTCACTGTTTGGATGGTGTTACTGCAAACAATGACAAATATTTTAGTCAAAATCTTTCTTCACAACACTATAAAATTACTTGAGTTAATTTGTAATTTCTTATCCTACTCCCCTCTAGGTTACAGCAGCTGAGTTTGTTTTTCATTGTCATAGCTGTGTATTATACTGAGTGCATCTGTTCACACTGATTTCAATAGCAGATATCCTATTATAATGTCCATTGGTATCAATCTTAATATATATACGAATTATGAAAACATGTTTTAAGTTATGATATACGACCACTGCACTGTTACACCATCGGGACTGTGGTCATCGTGGCCCCAAGGGGTGTGGCCACCGCTGCGCTCCCTTATTTTTCTGTATTGAAGGTGGCAACCCTATACACAGTCCACCATGTTTATCTCCTCGCCAGAGCATTCAACATTAAGAAATGTATTCTTATTAAAGCTACTAAAGATAATCAGTCAAGAGCAGTGAGTGATTTATTTTTTATTCTGTTGATTTAAATTAACAGCATATACAGCAGTAGGTACTGTATATTACACTGCTTTCACTTTAATACACAGATCTAATATACACATGCAATATCTGTATTTGCTGTTTACGTTCACAGACATAACCGACTGTGTTTATGTGAATTTTGTGTGTATTTGACAGTTTAAGTGGCGTGAAGACGTGACAAGACGTGAAAGAGAATTTAGTTTAATACTCACAGGACACGCCGCCTGACATTCAGCTTTCTGTGCACGTGTTTTGATTTTGTGCGCTCAGAAAACCATCTATCCGAAGTTTAGACAGTTATGGCTTTAAAGGTGCCCTAGAATGAAAAATTGAATTAACCTTGCCATTAGGGCTGGGCGATATGGCCAAAATTTCATATCCCGATATAGCTCATTTGATATCCCGATAACGATATACATAACGATATAGCAACCTTTCTATTAATTCAGTTTATGAATAGTCTATACAAAATTGCAATGTGGAAATGCAGTTTGAAATGATATACAAAACAAATAAAGGTAGTATGGACTACATTTTTATTTTATTTAGAACCTTTTTTTAAAGCAAGACTGTTAGTAAAGTTAACACCTGCCTAGGGATGTTTACTGATGAACGTTTGACCGATGGCTGACCGTATCAACGTTAACCGATCAAAGTTGTCAGTGTACTAAACGCTACTACAGTTGGCCGTCTCATTCCAAAATCTTTTTGTGTGATTGAACATATCCCTCGCACTCAATTTTTCATAACTCGCCTGTTTGTACTTAATAAACCAATAAAAACATTTGGCGCGAGGTCACAGCGTTTGGGTTTGCGCGCTCACAAGGTTTGCAAAAAGTAAACACTCGAGGTTAGAGCCAGAGCAGACGACAGTATGAAGCGTGCATTTCGCTTAAGATGGGCTTACATTTGGAAATATATTACATCTTCATTTCAGTGGTAACACATAAGGTGTTGATCGTCTTTCTTTATTATTGTTAGCACTACCTCAAACTAAAGCGGCGTCTCTTCGGAGCTGTCATTTTCTTAAATGAGCCGCGGCAATGATTCAAATGAGCTTCTAACGCTGGACAAACGCCTTTATTTTCAACGCGATCACCTTGTACCCAAACCATTTCGAAACTAAGGAGCCATTTGTCCTCTGATTACAAACAAGCTCCTCTGCGGCGCGTTTGCGGGACTCGTGTTTCGCGCTGTGGGGGATTTTAAAAAAGTGACGTGAGTGGAAGGGAGGCTGCAGCGCGTGTGTGTGTGAGTGAGAGAGCGAGAGAGAGACAGAGGGAGCGCGTTTATGGTTTATGTATTGCATGGGCATGCCGTGGCGTGAGGTGCATCTTGACGTAAAATTCTGCCATAAACGCCTTATCGTGGCGTAAGCGATAGAGCCTTATATAAAACGATAGACATTTTCTATCGTCCAGACGATATATTTCGTCATATCGCCCAGCCCTACTTGCCATAGTGAAATAATAAGAGTTCAGTACATGGACATCACATACTGTGAGTCTCAAACACCATTGCCTTCTACTTCTTATGTAAATCTCGTGAATCAAAAACACCACGGAAATATAAGTGCTCCTCAACATAACGCCAACCGTGACTCAAGCATTGGGAATCATTTATATGCACGCCCCCAACATTTGTATCTGTCCAAACATGTTCATTACCAGGCGGAACTGACAAAGCCAAATCATCAAACGACACTTGAGGATGTCACACAAAAACGGCAGCTTGGACACACATTATGATCCAGGCTGTGCAGGAGACGTGAGGACTTTTCATATGTCAACAGTCATGGTTGAGGTTTATTATAATTGGAGACCACAACAAATCGTTCGTTTGTTCGGGCCATTTCAAGCAAGCTTCGCTAAGCATCTTAAACTGAAAAAAGGGGCTAACTGTATTCCTGCAAGCAGTAAGTCATTTATCCACTTATTGGCTAGCTCTTTAAACAATTTCTGATTAAATTGAAAGTTTCTAAAAAAGACTGCATTGTCTAGATGACGCAAGATGCTAGTACAGTAACAACAGGAAACTCCAAGTACCAAACAAAACTAAATAGTGTGTCTAATGACAAAGGTTAATATTATTTTGTATTACAAAATACAACCGTAGATACGTTGCTCATTCACTCAATCCTTCTACCAAACGTCACCTTTTCCACCATATACGTTAAAATGACAGTCATTTGACAAGGCTATTCATTTTGTAAAAATATAAGTTATATATTTATATTTTTGAGAACTGAAATAGGCCTATGATGTTTTTGCATGCTTCTATTAAGAGTACATCACAGTCACTGCGTAACCTTAGCCTACATTGTGAATAACGTTATATAAACATGCAATATCGTAGCTTTAAGCAGAACATCTCAAATAGAGATTTAACAAGTAAGCTGCATTTTAGCAATCTCCATTTGAGATGTTCGGCTTAAAGTGTCATTCAGTCGGTCTGTGTTCTGTCAGAACTGTCAGGACACAAGAGCCGCTTCGCTGAACAGCTAAACTGCTGTGAGCTGCTGAAATAAGCCAATCAGAGCAGAGCTCATCATTAATATTCATGACTCTTCCAAATAAGGCAAAAACAAAGCATTAAATCCTAGGGACAATTCATAGGGTTGTAAATGGACCTGTAAAACTGTATCTGGACAATGTTTGCCCTTAAATAAGCCACATACCCTCTATTTAGATATCAGAGAACAATTTAACATATTGTTTCAACTCATTCTAGGGCACCTTTAAAACGCATTCAGATAATAGACTTTCATGATGATAAAGAACTGCAATTTCACGTAAGAGTGACCGTGATAGAGATGATAATTAAAACCAAACAATGTTTAGTTTTTGAGTATCCGAGAAACGAGCTGTACAGGCTCTGCCCTCTTCTGGAAAGGGGCGGGATCAGCAGTTTATTTGCTTTTAAAGATAAATGCACGAAAACAGCATGTTTTTCCTTCCACTCAAAAATGGGCATTTACAAAATGGTATTATAAATGATCTGTGGGGTATTTCTGTGGGGTATTTCGAGCTGAAAGTTCACAGACACATTCTTGTAACATCTTGTAAAAAGCAGCATAATAGGTGCCCTTTAAAAGTTGTTCATAGGAGACTTTCTACTTTCTACTAAAAGTATCTACTTTGTCTTAAATGTTAAGCGTAAGCAGATTGTAGAAAATTTACCTAAAAGACAAAATTTGCCACAGATTCGCCAAAACATAAAATAGTTATGAATTGCCATGAAAGTGTGATGTTAATTTCATAAGCAGGCTTCGTACCAGAAAAGCTCATGTTGTCCTATCTTAGTCTTACGCTGCACTGACCTCTCGCTTTGATTTTTAAGCAGCCCAAAAGGAACTCAAGAGACTCGTTACAGACAGAAAGCCGTGGGGTCATCCGAGCAGAAATTCAAGGATCTGCAAGGTGGAGCATGGGCTCAATTGTGTCAGGTATCTGACAGAGATAAACCACACCTTTGGGTTTACCACAGAAGAAGAGCTCTGGAGGGCAACAACTAAATCCACTGATTAAACAGTGTCACCTCACGAGAACTGAAAGTACGGATGAACAGGACTGTGGGATTTAAGGATCTGAAGTTAGATTGCACTGATCCTCTAATGGGGTGGTGTCAAAAGAAAAAGAAAAGGAATTGGACTTTCGAAATCTCATTGCAATTTCAATTTTTACATTTTTGAAGAAAGAGTGGGTCTTGCTCATTGTAACAATGTGTTATGGAAGGTTTCCAGCACTTTGCTGCAAAGGTGTTAGAGTAGTATGTTGCTATATTAGCTCCGCCCTCCCACTGACTATTTTATCTGACTGAGCAATAGTAGTAGTAATGGTGATGTAGTTTAGTACTGAATATAACAATTTTATAGCATTTTAGGTGCATTTAAAGACCTTCCTTGGACCAAAAAAATAATTTTCCTCCACCCTTTCTCTACTTCCCTTAGAAATAAGTTCATTTTATGAAGTATACTTAAGTAATGTTCAAGTATATTTTTAAGTATACTTTATGTAGTAAGTATACTAATATCAATGTGTACAAATAGTACTATTTCAATACTGCTTGGGAGTAAATTGGCCCACTTTTAGTATATAAAAGTATAAGTTTAAGTGTACTATACATGTAACAGTAGTAAACTTTAAGTGCACAACTATAGGTTTCTCATTTGTACTGCTTCTGTTCTACAAGTGAACTTAATAGTATACTTATAGTTTATTATTTTAATACAAGTAGTACAATTTTAGTAGTACATTTGAAGTATACTCTCAGTAAAGTACTTATAGTTTACTATTTATATATTATTTTTGCACTTTTAGTACTATTATTCAATTGTAGATATACATTTCTTATACTTGAATATACCTTTTGAAAAAACATTTTGTTATAGCTACATGCATCCTTTTTTATCAACACTTGAAAGTGTGTAAGTTTCATAAAGAAAGGCAACATTTTAAACAAAAAGTTGAGCAAATCGCATTTTTGTCAAAGACTGCGCATTTATCAGATTCAGAACGATGATCAAATCACAGACGGAGTAGACTGAGTCCATCAACACGCCTAAAGCTTCACAGTCGTTTCCTCTTCATGGGTTCGACATTTATTTTGTTAAGTTTTGATTTTCATGCTGTTTAATGTTTTATGATTGCGTTATTTTACATTTGTGTGAGCAATCTTCTATCGCTTGTTTCTGCTTCTTCTTTTCCTGTATTTTGATCCGGAGATTCTGAACTAGAAGATGCATCATAGTGCCCCCTACCATATAACAGTGAAAACATGGACAGCTGGAAAAGTCAATAATGGAGAAAGAGTAAAGTAGATTTTAAGTACATTCGTATACATTACCAGTGGACTAGCCTACACAAAAATTCAGATACACAGAATTAGTAGGAACATATCTGTTTTAACCTATATCAATATTCTATTCAATATTTTCAAACAATGTAAGTTTAATAATTTTGTATGTAAAACTATGTAAAAAAGTCTATTTAATAGGCTACTCATTCAAAAGATTAAACACAATTACAAGCCAATTATACTTTGAATACTTAATCATATTGAGTATTTCTTGATCAAAAGAGTACAAGTATAGGCCAAATATACTTAATTGCAATTTTAAGTATATTTCTGAGAATTATAAAAAATAGACTGAAAGTATACTTTCTTATTTTTTGTTTAAAAGAAGTATACTAATAGGACACTTGAATAAACATACTTTCCGTAAGGGTTCACTTGCTTGCTTGAATTCATCAGGCTGTTTTTGATACTTTTTGCCTTTAACGCTCACAGTGTAAATGTCCTCTGTTGTGATATGCTAACCTGTGGTTCTCACCTTTCTCGCCTGGGTGCAGTGATGAATATCCATTGATATGTAAATGTGGGTGGTCATATGTCAATGTGCGCATACTGTACTTGTGATGATGCCCATATTAAGGGCCAGATTTCCTAAACAGGGCAAAATTAGCATACGGCCACAATCTAATAAAAGCACAGATGGGAGTGGAAAGTTCTGTAGTTCTCATGACAAATAAATAGCTGAATTTATTAAAATGACCCTTTCAAAAGTGTATGAACCATTGATTCTCAATACTGTGTGTCGTTCCCTGGGTGACTCACTGTTTTTTTTGTGTTGTGATGGTTGTTCATGAGTCCCTTGTTTGTCATGAGCAGTTGACTAACGTTGACACTGACTAACGTTCTTCAGAAAAATTCTCCAGGTCCTTCAAAGTCTTCAGTTTTCCAGCATATTTTGCATATTTGAACCCTTTCCAGCAGTGACTGTATGAGTTTGAGATCCATATTTTCCAACCAAGGACAGTTGAGGGACTCAAACACAACTATTAAAAAAGGTTCATACATTCCACATCAAGATGTTGGATCTGGGAACACACCATTGACAGGGCTCAATCCGAGGGGCGGGATAAACGGTTGTCTTTTTTAAAAATCCCTCTGCACACAACAGGATAGCGTCACAACCAACCAGAACAAAAAAGAAGGTAAAGCGGAGCTAGTTGATAGAGTAAACTTTTACTGTATCCTGTCGGCAAAACTCTGAACACATGTTCCTTTTTTGAGAATAACTTCAGTGCCGTTCTTTTCTTAAAGAAAAGCTTAATTCCAAGGCTTCCAGAGTCGTGGCCAAAGCTGATTCAAAAGATTGCTGTTCACTAGCTTCTTTGTTTTCAAGTAGCACACTGGACCGCCGCAACTATGCTGTCATTATGTTAAGCCCGCCCACCGACTCTATACACGATGTGATTGGCCTGACCAGAGTTTATTTTTTCAAGGTCGCAAGTAGCCTAGAAATCTAGACGCACCCTCGCGGCAGCAAATCTAATCTGCCCGCGAGTGTCGTCTAGCAACTCTCAATACCCATCTAACCTTCGTTGCTCTGGTTGGTTGTAGCTCTATCCTATCGCGTGCAGAGGGAGTTTGAAAGACAACCGTTTATCCCGCCCCTCGGATTGAGCCCTGTCAATGGTGAGTTTCCAGACCACAGATCTTGATGTGGGTCTGGCTTGTCAGGCTAGGTCGCAAGCCGACGGAGAGTTGCTAGATGAACCTGGCTGCTAATTAGATTTGCTGTTGCTAGGGTGCATCTATATGTATAGGCTAATTCACTAATGGGGGTTGTGAACACTTGCGACAAAGATGCAGATGTACAAAATCTTCTTATTTTGTTTTTATTAAAAAAAATATATATTTAGTACTGCCCTTCAGAAGCAACAGAAGATAATTATGTTTCCCGGAAGACAAATGAAGTATAAGCTATCTTCAAATTCAAAAAATGTTCACCCCCCGGCTCTTAAGGCCTCGTGTTTCCTTCGGGAGCATCAGTGAATGTTTGAACCTTTTTTAATAGTTGTGTTTAATAGTTTATAATAGTCCCTCAATTGTCCTCAGTGTGAAAATATGGATCTCAAACTCATACAGTCACTGCTGGAGAGGGTCAAATATGCAGAAGAAGAATTCCATAAAAAAAACTGAAGAATTTGCAGGACCTGGAGGATTTTTCTGAAGAACGTCAGTCAGTTGAACTGCTCAGGACAAACAAGAGACTCATGAACAACCATCACAACACAAAAAAAAAAAAAAAACAGCCGCGAGTCATCCAGGGAACGACACACAGTATTGAGAATCAATGGTTCATAAACTTTTGAATGGGTCATTTTAATAAATTCAGCTATTTTTTGTCTTGTGGACTAAACGTTAAAAAAAAGTATTTAAAATATTTTATTCAGGATAGCACTAAATAAAAAAGAACATGCATTTTTATCATATTTATCACCATATTTTACAATATTATCATTTACTGTATTTTTTACTATATTTGCAGCCTTGGTTGTTGCATTGAGAAGGCATAGGATAATTTTTTTTTTTCAAACTTTTTTTAAAAATCATACCAACCTAAATGTATGAAAGAATTGCAGTAATTCATTTAACTCTTTTATTTCAAAACAGAAGGAAAACAGTGTCCATGATTCCATTACCAAACACAAAGCATTGTTTGTTTGTTTTTTACTTTGGCACATTTATATTGGGGAATGACCATTGGCCTTCAGCCTTCATGCTAGTCATGTGCATCCAAGCATTGCTGTCAGTTGCGATAGAACAAACACGTCCTGATTGGTGGGATTCCCTCCGTGGGGCCAAAGTCTAGCCAGTCAAGCAAGTAAATTGGTGTGAGGGGCAGAGGGGGGTTGGTCAGCTGTCACGCTGGATTTGTGGTACTGTACGCTTCTTCCATAGTAAATCACAGAGCCCCTGACCTAATAAATGTCATTTTGAGATGCAGAAGTTCCTTTTGGTTGCCTCTTCTCCTGATCAGAGATCGTGCCATTGTTGAACACATGCTGATTTCAGCATTCCATTTCTTAAGAAATGCAAATACATTTTGCTCTGTTGTGCCAAGGCAACTAGGTTAATGAAGTCAGTGGTGCTTCACACAGTATGAACACTAAGTCAGATCCTGGCATAGCCGATATAGATGAGGATGAGGTGGCATGTACTTCACTTCTTTATGGCTCTTCTACAACTGTTTCGTAGGATTGCACCAGTTCTTCTGAAAATTCTCTTATTGAAAACAAATTGTGATCTAGCAGGTCCCTTTTTTCCTGTGCTATTCTTTCTCGCCCCCTCTCACTTCTGCTGCAATCTGTCTGCTCATAGCAAAAGCCACCGACATTGCAATTTTTCTTGGTCTATTAAAAAAAGGACAATATATATTCTTCAAGAACTCAACTGAAGTTTCTTCAGTTTCTTTCATTTATAGTTTTTAACTTGTAAGTCTTTGTTTCTTAGTTTCAATATTTCTTAGTCTATATATAAGGGATACGACTGATCAGGCATAACATTATGACCGGTGAAGTGGATATCACCGATTATCTCGTCATCAGGGCACCTGTTAGTGGGTGGGATATATTAGGCAGCAAGTGAAAATTATGTCCTGAAAGTTGATATGTTAGAAGCAGAAAAAAACAGGCAAGAGTATGGATTTAAGTGAGTTTGACAATTTGCCAAATTGTGAAGGCTAGTTGACTGGGTCAGAGCATCTCCAAAACGGCAGCTCTTGTTGGGCGTTCCCAGTCTGCAGTGGTCAGTATCTATCGATCCAAAGAAGGAACAGTGGTGAACCGGCGACAGGGTCATGGGCGGCTAAGGCTCATTGATGGGGAGCGAAGGCTGACCCATGTGGTCCGATCAAACAGACAAGCTACTGTAGCTCAAATTGCTCAAGAAGTTAATGCTGGTTCTGATAGAAAGGTGTCACAGAGCATCGCAGTTTGTTGTGTATGGGGCTGCATAATTGCAGTCCAGTCAGGTGCCCATGCCACATTCAAAGTCACTTAAATCACCTTTCTTCTCTATTCTGATGCTCATTTTGAATGTATTGACCACATCTACATGCCCAAATGCATTGGGTTGTTGATATCTGATTGGCTGGTTAGATATGTGTGTTAGCAAGCTGTTAAATAGGTGTCCAACTTAAAGTGGCCAGTGAATTTATCCGTCTTTTAAAATGCGTTTTAATTAATCAAATATCTATTTTTATTTTTAAATATTTGATAACAAATCTTAATGGAACTCTTTACACGTTTTGCACAAGCTTTGAATTATAATGGGCTAGTGGTCTAAACACCAGATATCATTTATGTATAGTGACATCCTTTTTTTTATACGTCACACTCAGCTAAACATCCTACATTAGGCCAATGCTGTGAAGTCTAATTGTTATGAAAAAAAAAGAAATGAGCAGGTCATGGGGACTGGGCAGATAATGAGACTAAATGTCATTCACCCATAATCCAACCAATGAAACGGAGTCTTCTAATACCGTTGCTCAGTCTGTTTTCGCCCAGCTTCCAGCTGCTAACCAAGCCTCAGTGTCTTATCTTTCTCAGCTGTACTTTCACTTTGGCATTAATTATAAACTACGCTTAAAAAGTCAATTCAGGAGACAGTGCAAATGAAGGTCACTGATGCACATGTGCGAGCAGTGTAGAACAGAGCACAAAATTCTTTCTCCCAATCCATAAAAAATGCAAGCGGTGTGAGGTAACCACAGAAACCAGGGAATCGAGACAACAAAACAAAACAAATAATAACAAGCTCTTGCAGCAAACAGACAAAAAATAGCTCTTTGTTAATGATATTTGTGCGTTATGCGTTATGGTATAAGCCTTATGGTACAATATGCTATAAAAGTTTTTTGAGATGAAACGAAGCAGAAAAACATGGATTTGTATATGCTCCAGTTGAATACTGTTGGTGATACAGGGCTTGAATTTCTGCGTTGAATTTTTGGATTGCGCATATTGCGCATAATAATTTGACTCTCAGTAATAAATTAAGTTCTGTTCCACTGCT